>NC_141155.1:32097943-32435027 GCF_053477565.2 Lygodium microphyllum
ATTGAAGGTGGATTGTGAAAGTAAGATGCAAATTCAGTAGTCTATTGTTTGGAAAGGAATTTTATACTGAAGCAGAGCTAATTTGAGATAGGGAGCTCCAAGCTCCAACGTGACCTTAATTAGAATATGCATACATACACAGAGAGAGAGAGAGAGAGCGAGCGAGCGAGCGAGCTGGAAAGCCAATATCAACCAAGCGACACAAAAGTTAGAGGGGGAATTGTGTTACTGTGCATGCAGCGAACGAATGGCAAGTTGGGAACCAAGGGGGCAGAGCAGAGATATAGAGCAAAACAGAGGGAGGATGGGCGCAATCTAAGCGGCGAGAAGACGGCGGCCTGGTCCACCAGCACGTCGGAAGCCAAGCATATCTCAAAGAAATAGCATCGCATTCTTCTTAATACGTGTGGCGATTTTGAAGTGAAGGAGGTGGATGGTATTATATGGATCTCCCACATGGGATAAGCACGCCTACGCCACCTCTCTATGAGTAGCACATCGGTAGGCGGCGCTTCTTTCGTTCCTGGGTGTAGTGTGACGCCTGTAACACGCGGAGGGGGGACAGATCCGGTTGGTGTGGATGCAGATCGGCGAGCCATTGTTGAGCAGGAGAGAGGAGTTCTGGCTCTCTCTGCAGGAGGCGTCCGACTCCAAATCCTGAGTTGGCCGGGTATTTACTCGCCCGGAGGGGCGGGGTGCCCACTCCTTGAGCGAGGGGGGATCACGTGAGGCCGGGAACGGAGCAACGTCACCCCTCCCTCTGGACGATGGAGGGATAACGCCACGCTCGATCTCCTCTCACTACCTACCACCGCTTCAAACCTCCAACCCTTCTCCTTTGGCTTTTGGCCCTTAATCCAAGGTGCAAACCTCCAACCCCTCTCATACTGGCTCTAATCATACGACATACATGAGAGAAATAGTAAGGGAAGAAGGAAGAGTATGAGTGTGAGAAAGAAGTGAGTAGGATTCACACTCCAAGTCCTGAGTTGGCCGGGTATTTACTCGCCCGGAGGGGCGGAGTGCCCGCTCCTTGAGCGAGGGGGGATCACGTGAGGCCGGGAACGGAGCAACGTCACCCCTCCCTCTGGACAGCGGAGGGATAACGCCACGCTCGATCTCCTCTCACTACCTACCACCGCTGCAAACCTCCAATCCTTCTCCTTTGGCTTTTGGCCCTTAATCCAAGGTGCAAACCTCCAACCCCTCTCATACTTGCTCTAATCCTACTCACTTCTTTCTCTCACACTCATACTCTTCCTTCTTCCCTTACTATTTCTCTCATGTACGTCGTATGATTATGCCTTCATCTTAGGTGTACATGACACATAAAGGGCCAAAGAATCCAAGATCCCTTAAGCAAGGAAGGACAAGAGTCAAAGAATCCAAGATCCTTTGAGTGCAGTAAAATCAACAATCGTGTTTGTTTGCTAATAGAGGAGTTCAATAATGTGCACGCTCGATCTCCTCTCACTAGCTATCACCACTGCAAACCTCCAACCCTTCTCCTTTGGCTTTTGGCACTTAATCCAAGGTGCAAACCTCCAACCCCTCTCATACGTGCTCTAATCCTACTCACTTCTTTCTCTCACACTCATTGTAACGTGTCCACTAGTACCATCCAGGACACGTCTTAGTAGTCCATCGGAAAGGATGTCTAGAAAGCTCTGCCCGGCACTCCCATGGAATGTTACGGGGTTTGCGATCTAGGGCTTTTCGCGTCTGCCACATAGCGGAAGTATTCCGGCCGTTTCCACTTAGGATCGACCTGAATTAGGGCTTTCCTGATTAGTCGTTTCCCAATAGCAACTAGCATCGGACCCAAGCGAGCTACTTTACGCAGAAACGCCAGATCCCAAGCGGATTCACGCTGCACTTGGTTTAAGGAGAATGGGAAACGAGAGGGATGCAAAGCTCAATCTCTCTCCCATAAGACATAGTCCCATTCCATTTCCCTAAAACAGCGTAAATCGGTTAAGACATAACTCCACGTCAACGCTTTTGTTGTTCGTGTCCTTTGACGATCATCCCACTGTTCTTCGAGATTTGAGAAAAGTTCTCGGCCAACTGGGACCACCCAACCATAGGACGGACCCATGGCCCATCCTCCGCACTTTCCTCAGTTTGTTTTAGTTATGTAATTATCTAACACATTAGTTGGACATGTAACAATCAGCTTTTCTAATTAATGCGTTAAGCATTGGTTCCTTCACGTAATCTTATCACGTGACATAGAAAAACAATATCAGACAAGTTCTTTATTAACATATCATCATATTTATCTTTGAAATACAAGGAGTTCCACCTGTAGGCTTGTCCACAATCTGCCCGAAGGCTATCCAGCAATCCATAGGGATCACTATTCCAAGTTTCCGCCCGTAGACTAGTATGCGGGCCTCGAGATCCAATCTCGAGTCACGGTAGCCTCTTGTGCCGGACCCGGAAGGTGAGGGATTTACGGCCAGAGCCCCCCTGGCACCCAAGCGTCCTCCTACTCCAAGTAGAGCTCAACGGAGAGATCTCTCGCAGAGGGTTCGGTCCACGTTCCCGACGCGGTCAACAACCCGCTTGGTTAGGGTCAGACAGGCAGTCGGGGGTAACTGAAGCTGCCACTCCCTTCAGGCCTTCAACCTGAAGTATAGATACTTATTTATTTTGTAATTCATTGGTCAAAAAAGTCGAACAGTGCTCTAAAATCTCTAGCAAGCACAAACATTTCCATTGATCGATTTTGTTGTTGGCAAACTGCTAAGGAAGGAATTTTTCCTTTTGAATGCATCCAGCACTCGATCCCGGGTGTCTTGCAACTTGGCAAGATTCCTTATATTCTGGGTTAGGGCGTATCCTATTAACCCAACTTGATCAAACCCTAAAGTTCATTGGATACTTCAGTTTCCGGGTTTTAACCTTCCTTACTTAGAAGGATATCAAAGTATATATCCTCTTGCAAGATAACTTGTGTAAGGGTTCGCCATCCTTGTTGCGGGAATTTAACCTTTCTTCTTGTGAATCAATCACAAGACCAAATGACTTCATACTTGCCGCCCAAGTCCTGCATCGTACTATGCGATAATGGAGTTAGGAAACAATCCGTTTCTGTTTCTTTAAGCTGACGTTTGTTAGACCTAGTGTTTCCTAGTTTTATTATTTTCTTTTAAGAAACTCAGGGACAAACCCTAGTTCTTTTTTTTCAGTTACAATTTACTGACCCTATACTCAGGGAATGTGGACAAGTATTTAAGGTATAGACGTTTCTTGGAATTTTAATTCATTCCCAACGAATATTTCGCTGCATTTTAATTTGGTTAACTCTAGAAGGTAATTTCGATATTACTTCCGTATGATTTGTTATCTACGTATCAATTGACTTTTCAATCTTATACTTCATTGACTTGAGGTTAGGTTAAATCCAACTAATCTTCCCTTTTCTTTGTGAACAAACTCATGCTAAATAATCAATCTTTCCCATACTAAGTTATGCAGTTAGCAATGATAACTTCCTAGAGTTTAAGCATTGCAAGAATCCTTTCATGATTTGCACTTTCCATGATGATTTGTTGTAAAAAGGAATAGAGGTTAATAGTGCAAGATGCAGTTTTATACCTTCTAGGCTCAACCGACGTATACTACCTTAGTGGGTAAATAATCTTGCTCATAATTCGTTTCAATGCATAATGCTATTTGAAGAAAAACTATGTTTATACTTTATTTATTTTGCATGTTCAATTAAACTAAATTCCTTCGTCGTAAATAACTAGGGCAAAATATATCCTATCTCTAACAATTCATCTTGCACAATTGAATTAAAATCGATATAAATTTAAGAAGGAAAAACCTGGGTTTGGGGTGAGATATCCACGTGGATACCGGGAGATGACCCTCCCGCAGCTACTCCTTGGCTTTCTTAGGAGGCATGGCAGTTGTAGTCCTTCGAACGTGGAAGCAGCTTTACACTCCTTTTCAGAATTCCACCGTCGCTCCCTTGCACGTCAATACTCTTCTTCTCTTTTTCGAGTAAGGGAGAAACCAAGTCCCAAGGGTATTTTGGAAAGGCAAGGAATCGTTAAGGGATTAACCATGAGGAGGGGGTAATAGGACCTTTAAGGCCTTAATTCATTTGGGAGGGAAAGGCTTACAAAGCCCACAGAAAAGGCCCTATAGGGTTTTACACACGGGAGGGGGGGGGGGGAGGAAGAAACAAGCCCAAAAGAAAGGGCTTAAGGGTTAAATACAGGGGAAGAAAGGTTTACAGTACGGGGGTTCCAACACCCATGAGATAAGGGAGCTTAAAACACGGGGGGAAAAGGGTGTGTGTGTGTGGTTCAAAAGGCATAAAAAAAGGGCCTTGTGAGATTTTTGGGCACGGAAGTGAAAGGTATAGGAAGGGGGAATTAAGGAGGGATTTTAGGACACGGGGGGTGTAAAAGGCCTTAGGGCACGGGAGTGAAAGGTATAGAAAGGGGGAATTAATGAGGGATTTTAGGACATGGGGGGTGTAAAAGGCCTTAGGGGTTTTAAAACCCAGGGGGGGAAAGATGCAGAAGGGTAACACAAGGGGGGGTGAAAAGGGCTTAGGAGGATTTTAAAAAAATACGGAGGGGGAAAGGGTAAAAGGGGGGGAAAGGTGAAAGGGTTTTATACGGCCCAAGACAAAGGATTATTGAGTATAGCACTGGGGGGTTTTGGAAGGGAAGGCTTAAGGGGTTTTAAAAACCGGGGGAGGGGGGATTTCCAAGCCCACAGGAAGGGGGGCTTGGAGGAGATTCTAAGGCTTCTAATCTCTACACGTGGCAGGGAGGGAAAAAGGATAGGAAGCTTGCTGGTGGCCATGATTCTTCAGACGTCATCAATTGGCGATGGCGCTGGCGACGTTCACAGCTTCAGGCGGCGGCATCCGACCCTCAGCTCCTTTCCTCCATGGCCTGGCGCAGTCAATCAGACTCACGACCCTCCCTCACAATTATCCCTTTCCACACTCCTCTCACGCGTAGCGTTATGGGCTATCCTTTTTTCTTCCCCTTTTACTCCCCTCCCACAGATTCTTTTATAGGTGAAGGGAGGGGACCTCCCCGCCCCCACGCGGCCCGAGTGCATGGCCATTCCCTTCCACGAGCTCCAGCAAACCAGCTTATTCATCCCCGCCTATTCCCTCTCCTCCAACACAGCTTCGGCTGGATAATTAGATTTTTTCTTTGTCATAAATTAATCCTTATCCTCTTGACCTCCTCCCAAGAGGAGGTTCATACAAGGATATTTGGTTCCTTTGTTTATGCTAATAGAGATTGTACAATCGCACTGTCCGTTTATTCAATGTCGGCATTCCCTTGCATGAGTATCACATAGTTTAGAAATATTTTCAATGAAAATATTACATTCTCTACCCCTTAGAGGAATCGAGATGTCCTCATCTCGAGATAAACCAGGGATATTGATGTTTGAGTGTGTCTACATCTACCCAGGTGGCATCCTCTTCGGGATAGTATTTCCACTGGACGAGTCATTCTCTCAGGGTTCTGGATCTTAATTGTCTCTCCCTAACATCTAAAATCGTGTCAGGCCTTAGTTCAAGGACTCCTTGACTAGGCATTACAACTTCTTGGTCGTCAAGTACGTGGTTAGGGTTAGGTACATACTTTTTCAATAGGCTGATATGGAATACATTATGAACTTTTAGGTTCTCAGGGAGTTATAGTTTATAAGCATTAGGTCCTAGGCATTTGAGGATTTTGTATGGCCCACAATACCTTGGACTTAGTTTCTTGCAATCTCCTAAGGATAGAAGACTCTTTTTAGGGCGTACGCGAATCAAGACCATGTCTCCTTCTTCGAAGACCCTTTCTTGACGCTTCAAATCCGCGTATGCCTTTTGTCTATCATTAGCCACTTGTATGTCTTGTCTTATTGATTTAATTTGGTCATCCATCTCTTCCAACATCTGTCTTGAAGCTTTAACCCTTAAAGTTGGATCAGAAAAGTTTAGGGGACTTTGACAGTCATGACCATACAATGCTTGGAAAGGAGTCATCTGAATGCTCTGCTGGTAAGAAGCATTGTATGCAAATTCTACCAAAGGCAAGTATTGAATCCACCTCTTCGGCTCTCGGCAGTAGTATGCCCTAAGTATATCCTCGATGACTTGATTTACTCACTCTGTTTGGCCATCCGTTTGGAGATGGTAGGCGGTACTAAAACAGAGTTGAGTCCCAATAGCTTCAAAGATAGCTCTCCAGAAGTGTGATGTGAAAAGAGAATCACCATCACTAATGATTATTCTGGGTAAACCATGTAGCTTGAGTATCTCCTTGATAAACAATCTTGCAATGTCTGAGGCTTTATAGTTTGTCTTTACTGGAATAAGGTGTCCAACCTTAGTAAGCATGTCAACCACAACCATGATGGAGTTGTATCCTCCCTGGACTTGGGGTAGGCCTACAACAAAATCCATACTGATGAATTCCCATTTCATTTGCGGAATGTCAAGCGATTGCAGTTTCCCTGGCATCATGACATGTTCGGTTTTCATACGTTGGCAAGACAAACACTCAGTGACATATTTGCGAACGTCACCTTTGAGCCTCTCCCAATGGTAGCTCTTCCCAACTGTATTAAGAGTTTTAGCATAGCCAGGATGTCCTGCGAAAGGAGAATCGTGAGCTTCCCACAATATCTTTTGCTTAAGTGACTGGCTTGTTGGTATACACAGCCTTGTTCTGTAGTAGACAAGTCCACTGTCAATGGAAAATTCCTGATACTTAGCCTGCAACTTTTGGTTCTGATCCTTGATAGAGATCTCCTTTAGCATTTATTGGTAGGCCAAATCATGGCATGCTTCCTCTCTAGCTAACTCAAGTATAGGGTTGTTTGGCATAGATACTTTTGTAGCTAGAGATCTGGTTGTTGATGGTTTCTGCAAGATTAGGGAATTTAGGAATGCCTTGCGACTAAGTGCATCGGCAACTACATTCTCTTTCCCTGGTCGGTACTTGATTTCAAAGTCATATTCCTCCAACACTTCAATCCACCGATGTTGCCTCATGTTGAGCTCGTTCTGGGTAAAGATCCATTTGAGACTCTTATGGTCAGTTACTAGAGTAAACTTATTATCCAACAGGTAGTGTCTCCAAAGCTTTAGAGCATGGATGACAGCTAGTAATTCCACATAATGCGTAGCATAATTCTTTTAATGACTCTTCAATTTCCTTGAAGAGTATGCTACTGGATGACCTTCCTGCATAAGTACACATCCCAAGACAAGAATGCTAGCATCAGCTACTACCTCGAATTCCTTATTGAGGTCTAAAAGTTTTAGAATAGGTGCTGATACAAAACTTTTCTTCAATCTGTTGAAGCTATTCTATTCAGGAGTTGACCATGTAATGGAAGTTTGCTTCTTCAGTAGTCCGTCAGAGGTGCTGCAATCAAAGCATAGTTTTTTATGAAGACCCTATACCATCCTGTCAATCCAAGAAAGCTACGTATCTCTTTGATGGATACTGGTATTGGCCACTCAAGCACATCTCTGACCTTGGCTGGGTCCACTGAGATTCCTTCTGCTGATACTATGAATCCCAGATATTCAATCTGACGCTTGAAGAATGCACACTTCTTCATTTTAGCATACAGCTTATGAGACCTCATTGTCTCGAGGACAATCCGAAGTTGAGGTTCATAATCTTCTTCCTATTTAGAATAGACTAAAGTGTCATCGAAGAAGAAAAGCATGAAATCATCAAGATATGGCCTAAAGATATCTTGCATTCACCTATTAAAGGTGGCAGGTGCATTCGTAAGCCCAAATGACATAACCAGGAACTCAAAGTGCCCATATCTCGTATTGAAGGCCGTCTTTGGGATATCTTCTTCCTTGATCCTTATCTGATAGTGACCTGACCTGAGATCAATCTTGGAGAAGATCTTCACACCCTGAAGACGATCAAGAAGCTCATGTATTCTAGGAATAGGATACTTGTTATTGACAATTGATTGATTCAGCCCTCCGTAATCAATACATAGTCGAAGTGTCCCATCTTTCTTTTTCTGGAATAGTACTGGAGCTCCCCATGGTGAATTGCTAGGCCGGATGTAGCCCTGATCTAACAGTTGCTTGAGTTGTTCCTTTAGCTCAATTGCTTCTGGTAAGGACATTCTATAAGGTCTCTTTGCAATTGGCGCAGCTCTTGGTACTAACCTAATCTCATGATCCACTTCTCGTTGAGGCGGAAGTTCCGTCAACTCTTCAGGGAATACGTCTGCGTATTCTTTTAACCACAAAGGTCCTTCATGAGACTCTTGCTTCTGATCTAATTTGTTGAGTTTGATCAAGTTAACCGGTAATCCTTTTCTGACTCCTTTTATGATCCGAGATACTTTTGCCAGTTGGATTCTCGGCACTCCAGCCTCGCCTTGAGTTGTGACTAATTCCCTTTCAGAGTTTCGAAAGGAAACTTGACCCTTTCCACAGTCAATGTGGGCGTTGTTAGGCTTAAGCCAATCCGTTCCGAGTAGACACTCATGGATACCTAAATTCATGACTCTGAATTTAACCGAAGTCTTCTTTCCTCCCAGAAAGAATTCCACCTTAGTAGTTTGCCTGGTACAAGTAACCTCACGACCATTTGCCAATTCCACAAGCAGGGTAGGTGCTTCTACTGTGGCTATTCCTAATCTTTTTGCACATGCTGGTGAGATAAAGGAATGTGTACTGCCTTAATCAATCAAGGTCTTGAAACCTTTACCTTGATAGTCCGACGGTGTCTGAATCACCGAGAAATGGCGATTCGGACCTTTCTTGTGTAAAGCGGCATGGACTGTCGCTCTTTCGAATTCCGCTTGCATGGTCGGATCTTCTTCTTCTCCTTCTTCGCACATTTGCCTATTGGCAATGCAGGCAGTTCTTCCTCTTCCTCGGGTAGCGGCTCCTTGACCACAGCCTGTTCCTTGGAAAGGCGCTTGGCGATGTCCTCCATTAAGTTTGGGACATTGCCTCTTGAAGTGACCGGGTTCGTTGCAGTGGAAACAACGGAGGTTTCGGCCATTACTTTGAGTAGGAACAACATTGTTGACATTATTCGTCCTTGTTTTCTTTCTTTGTCCCTGATTATGACCTTGAACTCTCTTAATTTGAGGTCTGAATGCTCCTCTGTTTGGGTCATTGTAAGACCAAGTTTTATTACCCCTTGGTCTAGCTTGCATCTCCTGAATTATAGGCGCCGCTCGAATGAGTGCATCTTGAAGATCTGATGGACGCATAGATTCGAGATGGGTATTTACTGGTGGATTTAAACCCGCACAAAATTTGGACACCTGCTATGTCATGTCCATCTGTGGCGCATACTTTAAAAGTGATACGAATTTAGAGTAGTATGCATCAAGAGTGAGTCCCAACTGTTTTAGCTCGTAGAACTCATTCATTTTCTACGTGCGATAAGCAGGTGGTAAATATCCTCCTTGCACAGCTTTCTTTAGCTTCTCCTAGGTAACAAATCCCTCTATGATCTCTTGATCCCTACACCATTGCTTCCACCAAAGCCTGGCTTCGCCGGTGAGTTTTAGCTTGGCGAGCATAGCCTGATTGGCAGGTGCAGTACCGGCTGCTTTGAAGTAATCCTCCATGGATTCAATCCAAATTTCAGCATAAGCTTGGACAAATCTGCCTCTCCCCTCAAACTCGAGTGGCTTAATCTGCTTGAGAAGGAACTTCTTCTCCTAGATTACAACAGTACTTGGTGTAGGGGGTGAATTAGGAACCTGTAGTTGGGGTTGTGCCTGGATAAAGGTTTCTTAATATTACTATATGATAATCGTTATTGATTTATATTACATCCTTAATTCAGCTATCTCGTAAACAATGTAGCTACTTAACTTTTTATCAACTCTTATGCATAACCAGACATTGATAAAAAGAAGTCTTTATTTGTATTTATATGGGCATAGCCCTTTTGAATACAACATTTCATGCGATGATAAGCCAACTGCTACATTTAGTTTGGGGAGAACAATGTTGTATTGCATTTATCTACCCTGTTACTTCCTCATAAACATATGAGTTCATCTCAACCCTTCGACCTCGAATATGTAAAGTTGAATTTACGTGAGCTTCCACGAAAACAAATAGCTTCACGACTTTCAGGTCTTCCAACCACTTGATCCTCTTTAGGTTGGTCTGTAGATAAGCAAACCGGTGGGCAGCTATATAGTAGAATCCTGAAGCACCCATCCATCTTCGTTCCATCTACAAAGGTGATGGATTATAGATTTGCTCCAGGATGTTCATCATCCCAATCCTTTGTCTATAAAGCGGAGAATGCATTGCAGTCATAAACATGACTCGAAATACCAAAAACTTGTTCGACGCTTCGTAATTCTGCAAGACCGCATTGAAGGTAAGGAAATGTTTGGACAACAGCATTTGCTTTGCTTCATTTTATTATAATTTCATAAAAACAATTCCGTTGTTGGTCAGGCCTGATACCAACTGTAACGTGTCCACTAGTATCATCCAGGACACGTCTTAGCAGTCCATCGGAAAGGATGTCTAGAAAGCTCCGCGCAGCACTCCCATGGAATGTTACGGGGTTTGCGATCTAGGGCTTTCTGTGTCTGCCACGTAGCGGAAGTATTCCAGCCGTTCCCACTTAGGATCGACCTGAATTAGGGTTTTCCTGATTGGTCATTTCCCAACAGCAACTAGCATCGGACCCAAGTGAACTACTTTAAACAGAACGCCAGGTCCCAAGCGGATTCACGCTGCACTTGGTTCAAGGAGAATGAAAAACGACAGGGATGCAAAGTTCAACCTCTCTGCCATAAGGCATAGTCCCATTCCGTTCCCCTAAAACAACGTAAATCGGTTAAGACATAACTCTAGGTCAACGCTTTTGTTATTCGTGTCCTTTGACGATCATCCCGCTGTTCTTCGATATTTGAGAAAAATTCCCGGCCAACCGCGACCACCCAACCGTAGGACGGACCCATGGCCCATCCCCCACACTTTCCTCAGTTTGTTTTAGTTATGTAATTATCTAACACATTAGTTGGACATGTAACAATCAGCTTCTTTAATTAATCTGTTAAGCACTGGTTCCTTCACATAATCTTATCACGTGACATAGAAAAACAATATCAGACAAGTTCTTTATTAACATATCATCATATTTATCTTTGAAATACAAGGAGTTCCACCCGTAGGCTTGTCCACAATCTGCCCGAAGGCTATCCAGCAATCCACAGGGATCACTATTCCAAGTTTCCACCCATAGACTAGTATGCGGGCCTCGAGATCCAATCGCGAGTCACGTTAGCCTCTTGTGCAGGACCTGGAAGGCGAGGGATTTACGGCCAGTGTCCCCCCTGGCACCCAACCGTCCTCCTGCTCCAAGTAGAGCTCAACAGAGAGACCTCTCGCAGCTGGTTTGGTCCACATTCCCGGCACGGTCAACAACCCCCTTGGTTAGGGTCAGGCAGGCAGTCGGGGGTAACTGAAGCTGCCACTCCCTTCAAGCCTTCAATCTGAAGTATAGATACTTATTTATTTTGTAATTCATTGGTCAAAAAAGTCGAACAGTGCTCTAAAATCTCTACCAAGCACAAACATTTTCATTGATCGATTTTGTTGTTGGCAAACTACTAAGGAAGGTATCTTTCCTTTCGAATGCATCCAGCACTTGATCCAGGGTGTCTTGCAACTTGGCAAGGTTCCTTATATTCTGGGTTAGGGCGTACCCTATTAACCCAACTTGGTCAAACCCTAAAGTTCATTGGATACTTCAATTTCCGGGTTTTAACCTTCCTCACTCAGAAGGATATCAAAGTATACATCCTCTTGCAAGATAACTTGCGTAAGGATCCGCCATCCTTGTTGCGGGAATTTAACCTTTCTTATTGTGAATCAATCACAAGACCAAATGACTTCATACTTGCCGCCCAAGTCCTGCATCGTACTATGCGATAATGGAGTTAGGAAACAATCCGTTTCTGTTTCTTTAAGCTGACGTTTGTTAGACCTAGTGTTTCCTAGTTTTATTATTTTCTTTTAAGAAACTCAGGGAAAAACCCTAGTTCTTTTTTTTCAGTTACAATTTACTGACCCTATATTCAAGGAATGTGGACAAGTATTTAAGGTGTAGACGTTTCCTGGAATTTTAATTCATTCCCAACGAATATTTTACAGCATTTTAATTTGGTTAACTCTAGAAGGTAATTTCGATATTACTTCCGTATGATTTGTTATCTACGTATCAATTGACTTTTCAATCTTATACTTCATTGACTTGAGGTTAGGTTAAATCCAACTAATCTTCCCTTTTCTTTGTGAACAAACTCATGCTAAATAAGCAATCTTTTCCATGCCAAGTTATGCAGTTAGCAATGATAACTTCCTAGAGTTTAAGCATCGCAAGAATCCTTTCATGATTTGCACTTTCCATGATGATTTGTTGTAAAAAGGAATAGGGGTTAATAGTGCAAGATGCAGTTTTATACCTTCTAGGCTTAACCGACGTATACTACTTTAGTGGGTAAATAATCTTGCTCATAATTCGTTTCAATGCATAATGCTATTTGAAGAAAAACTATGTTTATACTTTATTTATTTTTCATGTTCAATTAAACTAAATTCCTTCGTCGTAAATAACTAGGGCAAAATATATCCTATCCCTAACAATTCATCTTGCACAATTGAATTAAAACCGATATAAATTTAAGAAGGAAAAACCTAGGTTTGGGGTGAGATATCCACATGGATACCAGGAGATGACCCTCCCGCAGCTACTCCTTGGACTTTCTTAGGAGCATCGCAGTTGTAGTCCTTCGAACGTGGAAGCAGCTTTACACTCCTTTTCAGAATTCCACCGTCGCTCCCTTGCACGTCAATACTCTTCTTCTCTTTTTCGAGTAGGGGAGAAACCAAGTCCCAAGGGTATTTTGGAAAGGCAAGGAATCGTTAAGGGATTAACCATGAGGAGGGGGTAATAGGACCTTTAAGGCCTTAATTCATTTGGGAGGGAAAGGCTTACAAAGCCCACGGAAAAGGCCCTATACGGTTTTACACACGGGGGGGGAAAAGTAACAAGCCCAAAAGAAAGGGCTTAATGGTTAAATACGGGGGAACAAAGGTTTACATTACGGGGGTTCCAACACCCATGAGATGAGGGGGCTTAAAACACGAGGGGGAAAGGGTGTGTGTCTGTGTGGTTCAAAAGGCATAAAAAGAGGGCCTTGTGAGATTTTTGGGCACGGGAGTGAAAGGTATAGGAAGGGGGAATTAAGGAGGGATTTTAGGACATGGGGGGTGTAAAAGGCCTTAGGGGTTTTAAAACCCAGGGGGGGGAAAGATGAAGGGTAACACAAGGGGGGGTGAAAAGGGCTTAGGAGGATTTTAAAAAAATACAGAGGGGGAAAGGGTAAAAGCGGGGAAAGATGAAAGGGTGAAAGGGTTTTATACGGCCCAAGACAAAGGATTATTGAGTATAGCACCGGGGGGTTTTGGAAGTGAAGGCTTAAGGGTTTTAAGAATCCAAGATCCCTTGAGTGCACTAAAATCAACAATCGTGTTTGTTTGCTAATAGAGGAGTTCAACAATGTGCAACTTGGATATGTGATTTGAAGGTATTTTCTATATTATTTTGACATCTTGCAACCCATCGCAATCAATTTCCAATTAGTTTCAATCAAGTAGAAACCAATGAAGAAATTAGCAAGAAAGACAATGAGTTAAATAGTCAAGAAGATAAATTATGCAGCCAATTAGAAGATGACATTTTATGAATGACAAGTTCACGATCATATATGTATCAATATAGATGTTATTATGGATTATTCTTTTGGTTCTATTAACTAACTTTGAAGAAGATGATGCAAGTAGCTGGTTGGACTCCAATGAAGAGGCCTTAGAAACACTTAAAGTATCACAATTTGTATTAAAGAATACACAATCTTTGCATGTATTTGTTCAAGATACAAATATTTGCAGTTCACAATATACTATTTCAGATTATCTCAAATTGAAGGGTTAGAGCATGTTTCTACTATTATAAACCTTCAATTTTAGCACCTCTATGTATAGTTTTTCTGAATAGCAAAGTTTTAGCTCTTAGCAATGTACACACTTGCACAAGTTGGTTGAAAGTCAAGAATGAGGTACATTCTATTAATTAACCTCCAATTAACGTAGTTCATTGGATTTCTTAAAAGCCTAAAGATGAAAGAAATGTAGTGAAAAGTGCAAAAAGTGAAGCTTATGGTATCTATTGGCTTCAAGAAGAGAGATAATTATTATAACAAGAAGTTTTTCAAGTGAGGAATGCAATGGATTTGCAAAATTTCTCATTGTTTTGAGGTTGTTAATGTTCTTGAGGAAGTTGGTTTTATAAAAGGATAGTATTTGTGCTCAATCAGTACTTTCCCATGTTTCAAGTTCTAGTTTTAATGAGTAGTTCTAAGTTTTTAGTTTGTCAATGAATTTGGAGAAAATGAGAGTATAAAAGTGTCTACCATTGGATAATTGTGCAATCCATGTCCTTGTAGAAACATTTGATATTAATCATTACAATTTTCAGAATGATAACTTTGATTCTAATTGAGTTAGATGATAGTATGTTGTAGTTTTTTGTATAATCAATTACTTGGTTCATTTTCCCTCAAGATGAAATTTTAGTGTTGCTAGAATTATATTTTAAGGAAATTATAAGTACTTAACAATACGATTTACCAAAAGATGCAGAAACCAAAATCCCCGTATTCAACCAATAGCCCCTATTACAATAATTTGAATTTCTAGAATAAGATTAGAAATAGTTTGAAAAATAGCTACAATAGACTAAAGAGTAGGAAGCATCACAACATCATGAAAATCACGAATTACACGAACTTGTAAATAGACTTGAAGAGTATCAATACAAGTGTTCTCAAATGGATTTGGGTAATTGCCAAAGGGGGATTCGTGGATGTATATGCATGATTTTTCTTACATGACTTCAATCTTTTGAATAAATCTAGCATGCAATTGATTGATAGGATCACACGTGACATCATTCCTCATATTTTAGATTTTTTAGGATAGCATATTAGTTTTCAATCTACAAATCTCACAAGATGATGTGCCAAATATTGTAGTCATTCCACAATTACAATAGATGATATAACGGCTCATTGGAAGACACATCAACTCATATTTGCTCATTGATGTTGACCCAAACTGATAATATCTCCATAGACCTTGGATAAGTGTCAAAATAAAGCATTCCTTCTATTTTCGTGATCACATAATCAAGCAATGATTAAGATTTTTGGTAATAATGATCATATCCTAGGATACATAGTATCCTTTTAATGTATATACTATCTTAGCTAGGTATAGGTAGAATGGGCTTCAATTTTGGGGCTTATTACATATCACTTAGGTATACCATCTTAGCTAGCTATAGGCTTAATGAACTTCAATTGTGGGGCTCATCACAACAACCACTTAGGTATATGATGCTAGTGTTAATTGCAAGAACAAGATAAAGAAAGAGGCCCACAAAATTTTAGAAAGCAAGTAATTTTGGTAAACAATTTATGCTATCATTTTATAAGAGTTGGTTGCCTCCTATGAAAATTGTATTTGATAGCTACTGTCTCAATCATAACTTATATTGAGTTTATTTTCACATAAAGAATAATGTTTGATTGTATGAAAAAAGAGACACGACTAGCTCGAAAGACTTGAGAGGGGATACAGTGACCAAGGGAAATGGAAAAATCCTAACCCTAATTTTCATATATTTAAAAGATGAGAAAGAATAGAACAAGCTTTACATGTGTCTAAAATACTATATATTTTCCTTCTTTTTTTTCAATGTGAGAGAAAAATACTTTGAGAGGTTTAAGAGAGATTGAGTGAGTGAGTGAGTGAGGGCGAGGGACCATGTAGGTGAAGCCTTCTCCTTCTTTGTCTTGAGCACTCTCTCAATCTTGTGCTCATGGTTCTTCGTTAGATGCTATGGCCATAGAGGGTTGCAAATGAAAAGATTGTATTCTTAGATTATGGAGCTTTGAAAGAGCATCCTTCATTCTTGATAGAAGGCCATGTAAGCTCACTACAAGCAGATCTTAGTGTTCATAATGCATGCAAGAGGCTAGCTAAGAGATAGCCATCTCCTTTTCATATTTAAACCTCCTAAATAAATAAGAGGGCATCCAATGTCCAATTATTGAGCTTGTGCAGTGCAATATTTTAGGTCCATTTCTAGGACCCAATCACTTTGGCCACAAAGTTGCTTTCATGCATCACTTTGTGGATTAGAAGGGATATGTCCCACTCTCAAATGCACACAAATAGATAGTTTTTCGCTTGTCCATTATCGACATAAAAAATAATTAGATTTTATTATTGTTATTAAAGTAAGATATTTATGTGATCTTTTGTATACTTGATAAGTGGTAAGCATAGAATATTCTATATATTGTTACAATTTTCTTCTTTTTGTAAAATGTAAAAACATGAAGGAAATATCAATGGATATTTGCCATACTTCCACATTACTTTTCCTTAAATGCTAATTGCTTACAAATCATATACTTTATGAATGTAAAGCATTCCCTTGGATACATTGCTACATAGCACGTGTATTCATGATGCCCGAGTGGGTGAGGAAATACCAAGCTGTACTAGGTTTGGGGTCATAGTGGGATAAAAGTGAGCTCTAGTGGAGATAAAGTGTTTCAATGATATATAAAAGAGGGATAGCAGGTCAAATCACTAACGAGTTTAGATCACTCATTCTGAGAGGCCATGACATTCCATCATTAGAGAGGTCCCTAAGTGATGTTTATGTGGTATATTAGATGTTAAGGAAAACTCTTACTTATAATTCGGGGCTAGACAATGTAGTATTCTAGCTTATGAGATGATTCTCTAGCCATTCTTCTAGTCTTATATGGTTGCAGGGCCATGGGGGGTTGCTGTTTGAAGTCTGATAGTGTGCTCGAGTGTGAGTGAGCCCTTTGTGGGGTCTATTTTAGGTTCAAACAATGCACATAAGTACGGCTTTTAGTTTCCATAATGTACCCCTCACTCCATCAAGAGTCTTACTTAGGGTCTCATAGAGAGATGATTAAACTTAATTTTTAAAAGCCTATAGCTTTTACTTTGATCTCTCGATTTATACTAACCTTGTAACTAATTACCAAAATATCATCTTAAAGGAAAATATTGTAGTTGAGAAACTACAAAATAATAGGGTTTACCATGGCTAGAACATTTGACAGAGTGGTCTCTATGCAATCCTTAGATTAAATGCTTGATTCTTTGAAGCCATTACTACAATCCATGTCCCTTCCCTCTTTGACTATCAACGGCTTTAAAAACTTGAGAGTTTAAATATTATTGCTTGTGAGTAAGTTGTACCATGAGCATTAGGGGTGATTGTGAAGATCGCGTTCTCTCTCTTCTCATTCACACTTTCTTTCTTCTTCTCTCTCACACACACTCCCACTCACTTCTTTCTTCTCCCCTCTTTCTCTGCTTTCTCACACATTTCCCCCTCTCTCACTTCTTTCTTCTCTCTCCTTTATCTCTCTCTTCACATTCTCTCTTTCTTTCTCCTCTCCTCTCCTCTCTCTCTTCTCTCTTCTCTCTCTGTCTCCACCCCACATTCTTTCTTTATGCTTTCTCTCTCTCTCTCTCTCTCTCCCCACATTATATTTTTCTTTCTCCTCTCCTCTCTCTCTCTCTCTCTTCTCCCTCCACATTCTCTTTTTCTTTCTCCTCTCTCTCTTTCTCATTCCTCTTTCTTTCTATTCAATTTTTTTCTTCTCCTCTATTATGTTTCTATCTCACACATTCCCTCCTTTGAATTTTTTCTTATTCTCTCCCCTCTTTCTCTCTTTCATATTCCCTCTCCTCTTTCTCTCTCTTCACATTCTCTCTTCTTTTTCTCTTTCATATCCCTCTTTCTCTCCCTTCACATTTTGTATTTTTTTCTACTCTCTCTCATCTCTCTTTCTTTCTCCTCTCTCTCACTCTCCACATACATTCTCTCTCTCTCTCTCTCTCTCTCTCTCTCTCTCTCCCGTTCTTTAACTCCTTCACACTGTAACATTCTCCCACCTCCCTCTTCTTCTCTCTTCTCTCTCTCTCTCTCTCTCTCTCTCTCTCTCTTTATAATGAATGAAGCTATGAGGAGAGAGGAGAGAGGAGAAGAGCTGAAGAGAGAAAGAGAGAAAGAAGAAGAGAAAAGAAGACAAGAAGAGGAGAGAGAAAGTTAGAAAAGAGGAGAGAAGGAAGAAGGAAGCCATGGAAGTTGGAGACGAAGTTGAAGAGTATGTTCATGATAATAACTAGTTTCCCTAGTCTAGGACTGATGCTAGGAGGCATATTTCACGGTGGATTCCGTGCCACGGTGGATTCTGTGCCACGGTGGATTCCGTGAGGTTTTACGGTGGATTCCGTAAACTTTGATGACCGGGGCTCATACACAAAGTGGATTCTTTGTGTGAGAAGTTGATGGGGACGCCTGTCCTTTTCGAGCGTTTCATTAATTTAGTGTGTACATGGGTGATTCCATAGCGGGTGATTCCGCAAAATGCATATTTAATTAATAAACGTTTATGAGTTTTGAGTGCGCACTCGTAATAAATTAAGGTTAGGATTTATTTCTAACCAGCTGATTTATTTATGTTGCTGAAGACTGCTAGGTATTCACTTTTGTCGGTTTAATTGTATTATTTTACTAACGATTGTGAATGCTTCAGTTGATGTGTAGAGATAGCAGCAGTGGCGGAGGAAAGCATTGGAGGATAGCGAGTATTCGATTTATGGATTATATTTTGATAGGCGCCACGCCTATATTTTGTCATGACTATTTATTGAGGCATCGATTATTTATTATTATTTTGTATGCGCATGGGCGCACGGGTATGTTATTTCTATTTGGACATTGTATTGGGCGTGCCAGACTCTTTGGGCACCGTCCATTAGCTTTATTCATATTTTTGTGTTAAAGCAAACTCAAAAGCTAAAAGCTTGCTATTTTTTTGTAAATTGGGCTATTATTGAGCATGAAGATGAAATATACATAAAATACATGCTTTGTGGAGCGCTCACACAAGGCATGGGGGGAGATTGCACCCAATTGGTCTCTTGCTCTTGTTGTTCATGCTTTTTACCTTGTAATTTGTGCAAAAAGTAGAGTTCATTGTTCTTGGGGACCTTCGGGCATTCACTACGCGAGCATACAACGTCCGATCTGCGCACCAGTGGTATCAGAGCGAAGCTGCGATCAAGAGCTTCCAATCGCTACCCATCTCATGCGAAGGTGGAGCTCCTGGAACGATCGGGCTCTACGGTCAATCTCATTGCGAACCGTCGATACAGATAGACTTCTGGTGATCAAGAACCCCTGTTTCCGTCATTGGATCACGAAGGACCGGGCTATAGAGGCGGAGGACCACTCCTACATCTCCTTCATCAAGTCGTGGATAAACAGAGATAAGCTCCATATTCCCAAAAGTTAAAAAGCTTAAACCTTCAAAGTTTTAAAGCTTTAGTTAATTGAACTTAAGCTTCAAAGAAAAATCAAATCGTGGTGAAGGACGGTGGGCTGAACTGAGCGCCGAAAATTGCGTCGAGTACATCCTCTTGTCCTAAAAAATTGACGACTATTCAGAAGCATTAAGCTTCTTAATCTCCTAAGTCACCTAAAGCTATTCAATCAATCAAGTTCAGCAAATCCATTAAGCTGAAGTTCTGCAAGTCCCATAAAGCAGGTCAAGTACTGCAAGTTCCATAAATCAACTAAGTTTTGCAAGTCTGCAACTCTGCAAGTCAGACTAGTCAACTGGAGTTAGAACTGACTTGTGCTCAAAACTCCTAGAAGGACTGTTCCTAGTGCAGAAACTCCGAACTGCAAAGTTGTTCATTGGAAGGTACTCTACTCATACGCAGGTTTGCTGAAGCATTTTCAGTAAGAAGAAGGATAAAATGCAGATTTTCCGAAGATTGAGAAAGTTATACCCAAAAACACATAAGCCTTGTATTCCCGAACTTGAGCTACGCTCATCCCGCTAACTCGATTTTGAGTGAGAAAGGTCTTTTGAGTCTTGCAGGATGACGGAACCACATATGGATGATCTTAGGCTGAAGGGGACTTACCTGAGCCTACGATGGAGCAAAAGCTGGACTTAATCATGATGCAATTGGAAGAAGAACGAAGGGCTAGGCAAGCATTGCAAGTTCAACTGGCAAATTTACAAAGAGTGTCTACCGACAAAGAAGAACCTCAAGCTGAAGATCTTATTCGACGTACCATCGATGCAACTCTTGAAGCTCAAACCATCCGTAAGGAATCAAAGATAAGTAAAAGAAGTTTCAAATTCCATACTTTCAATGGCATACAAGAAGGAAAAACTGTTCTAGCATTCATTAATCAGTTTGATGACTATTTCCATGAGGAAACCTATGCAGAAAAAGATAAAATCAAGTGTGTCACTAATCATTTAGTAGACAGAGCATCTCTTTGGTGGACTATAGTACGCAAGAGCGTAGATTGTTCTGCTACTTGGGAAGATTGCAAGAAGAAGTTCATGCAGAATTTCCTTCCTCCACAATTTCATGAGAAAGCTATTAAGCAATGGGATCTTCTTCAGCAATGGGATCTGAGCCTATTCCTCAGTATACAGAGCGTTTTTGGAATGCACTACTCCAGCTATGCATGCTTGAAGACGTACCTAAAGCGACACACAAGCGTAAGTATATGTTTGGACTCCTTGGGCATTACTACGCTGAAGTTAACATGTTCAAGCCTGCTACCCTTGAAGACGCCATTTCACTAGTTCACGACACTGAAGATAAGCTATGAGGTAGAGACAGACGTCCACAGCAATTCCAAGCCAATGGTAATTATGGATCTAAACAATTCAATTCCAATTTTAGAAGATTTAATCCAGGTCATTTCTCTTCATCATCTTTCCGCAAAAATTGGGCAAAACCACCTGCATTACCATCCAATGTCAATCAAAACCCTAAGCCTATTCCACAACCAAATCCTAATGTACCTAGACTTCCCGCCATTGCAAACAATGTAACCAAAGCCAAGCCAATAGTATGCTATAAATGCCACCAGCCTGGACATCTAGCAGCAAATTGTCATTCAAAGAAGCCACCTGCCCATATCAACTACCTTGGAGCAATGGACGAAGACGAACATGAAGATATGCCTGATTTCACAGAAGATGAGGACGACACTACTACACCTTCGGATACTTTACCAGGTATGCCTACTCCGCATTCTTTATTGACTATGAAATGTTTGGTGCACAGAAAGGAAAAGATTATTTTGCATGATGACGATAGCACTCATGATTTTATTTCAGCAAAATTAGTAAGAGTGAATTCTTTAAAACAGAAATTGAGTATTTAGGTCATATTGTATCATCTGATGGAATTAAAGTTGACCCTAAGAAAATAGATGCAATATTGAATTGGCCTCTACCTAAAAACGTGCATGAGTTACGCTCATTCCTTGGTCTTGCTAGTTTCTATAGGAAGTTTGTACGTAATTTTTCATTACTTGCATTACCATTAACCAAACTTCTAAAGAAAGATATTGTCTATCATTGGTCCGAAAATCAACAAAAATCCTTTGACTTATTGAAACATGCATTAACCCATGCCCCTGTTCTACAATTGCTTGATTTTAATAGATCATTCTTTCTAGTAGTGACCGATGCTAGTGGATCAGGAATAGGAGCTGTACTTATGCAAGACAATCATCCTATAGCCTATTCTAGTTGTAAGCTGAAACCTTCTAAACTGAAATATTCCACATATGACAAAGAACTATTAGCAGTTGTACAAGCATTAAGACAGTGGAAACACTACTTAATGGGTTCAGAATTTATGATTAAGACCGATCAGCAAAGTATTATGTAACGTGTCCCCTAGTATCATCCAGGGCACGTCTTAGCAGTCCATCAGAAAGGATGTCTAGAAAGCTCCGCCCGGCACTCCCATGGAATGTTACGGGTTTTGCGATCTAGTTCTTCCCGCGTCTGCCACGTAGTGGAAGTATCCTGGCTGTTCCCACTTAGGATCGATCGGAATTAGGGTTTTCCTAATGGGTCATTGGCTAACAGTAACTAGCGTCAGACCCGAGCGAACTACTTTACGCAGAAACGCCAGGTCCGAAGCGGATTCACGCTGCACTTGGTTCAAGGAGAATGGGAAACGAGAGGGAATGCAAAGCTCAACCTCTCTGCCATAAGGCATAGTCCCATTCCGTTCCCCTAAAACAACGTAGATCGGGTAAGACGTAACTCTAGGTCATCGTTCTCGTTATTCCTTTTTGATGATGATGATCATTCCGCTGTTCTTCAAGATTTTTGAGAAAAGTTCGCGGCTAACCGGGACCACCCAACCATAGGACGGACCCATGGCCCATCCTCCGCACTTTCCTCGGTTTGTTTTAGTTATGTAATTATCTAACACATTAATTTGACATATAACAATCAGCTTCTTTAATTAATCCTGTTAAGCACTAGTTCCTTCACGTAATCTTATCACGTGACATAGAAAAAACAATATCAAGCAAGTTCTTTTTTTAACATTTCATCATTTTTATCTTTGAAATACAAGGAGTTCCGCCCATAGGCTTGTCCATAATCTGCCCGAAGGCTATCCAGTGATCCTCAGGGATCATTATTCCAAGCTTCCGCCCGTAAACTAGTATGCGGGCCTCGAGATCCAATCCCGAGTCACGTTAGCCTCTTGTGCAGGACCCGGAAGGCGAGGGAGTTATGGCCAGAGCCCCCCCTGGCACCCAAGCGTCCTCCTACTCCAAGTAGAGCTCAACGGAGAGACCTCTCGCGGCGGGTTCGGTCCACGTTCCCAGTGCGGTGAACAACCCCCTTGGTTAGGGTTAGGCAGGTAGTCGGGGGTAACTGAAACTGCCTCTTCCTTCAGGCCTTTAACCTGAAGTATAGATACTCATTTAATTTGTAGTTCATAATTCAAACAGAGCCCTAAAATCTCTAGCAAGCACAACCATTTCTATTAATCAACCGTGATGTTTGGCAAACTGCTAAGGAAGTGTTCTTTCCTTTTGAGTGTATCAGCACTCGTTCCCAAGTTGCCTTGTAAATTGGCAAGATCCTTTACATTCCGGTGTAGGGCGTACCTTATTAACCCAACTTGGTCAACCCTAAAGTTCCTTAGATATGCTAGTTTCCGGTTTACAAATTTTCTTATTTAGGAGGATATGCAAAAATACGTCTTTTTGCAAGATAACTTGCGTAGGGATCTGCCATCCTTGATGAGGGTTTTTACCCTTCCTCCTTGTGAATCAATCACAAGACCAAATGATTTCGTACTTGCTGCGCAAGTCCTGCGATGGAATAATCTGTTTTAGATCCCTTAAGCTGACATATGTTAGGCCTAGGGTTTCTTTTTTTTTGAGAACCTTAGGGACAAACCCTAGTTCCTTATCTTTACGAATTTATTGTCCCTACAATAAGGAAAGTAGTCAAGTGCTTAGGGTATGAATGTTTTTATGTTTAGATTGGTTTAGTTATCTTTTGGAAGGTAATATTAATCGTCTTGTCACGGTTTTGCTATCCTTGTGACAATTTACTTTCCAGTCAATACAGTTTAATTTAACTTCCGTTTTCCTAAAAAATGAACTCATGCCAAATAACAACATTTGCCTTGCTAAGATGTGCAATTAGCAAAGATAACTTCCTAGTAATTTGAGCATCGAAAGAAACCTTTCATGAATTTAATCATTTACAATGATTCGTTGCGAAAGGAATAAGACTAATGGTGCAAGATATAATTTCTACACCTTTAGGATTTAACTAAAATATACTACTATAGCAAATGGATAATCTCGCTCGTAATTTATAATGCTTGACGCAACTCGAAGGAAACTAAGTTCTATTCATTATCATTCATTCAAATAAGCTAAACTTCTTTATTACAAATAACTCGGATAAATATATCCTATCCCTAACAATTTCTCTTTGCATGATCGACTTAAACCCGAATTAAAGCCAAGAAGAAAAAACCTGGTTTTGGGGTGAGATATCCACATGGATACCGGGAGATGATCCTCCCGTGGCTATGCCTTGGACTTTCTTAGGAGGCATCGCAAGTGTGGTCCGTCGAATGTGGAAGCAGCTTTACCACTCCTCCTTAGAATTCCACAGTCGCTCCCTTGCACCGTTCGTCAAAAGTAGTTTTTTTTTGGAAGGCTCCCTCCTTGAATTCGGGAATTCGAAAGGGTATTTTAGAAACTTTTACAACTAAGACCCATTGAAGCCATGGGGAAGGCTTAATGGCCTTTGTAAGCTCGCACGAACGGAAATAACAAGGTGTGGAGAAGACACAAGGTGTAGGAGAGCTTTAAGGGAAAATAATAGCCGTAAAGGTTATAAGTAAGGGTCTAAGGACCCTTAGGTCAAACTTGGAGAAAAAGGGCTTATGGGGGCTTACACATGGGGGAGGGTGAAAGGTTTTGATGCCAAGGTAAAGGCTTAAGGGGTAATCACGGGAGAAGTGGTTTTAAGAGGCCACAGGAAGGGGGTGATTCCAAAGCCAAGGGAATAGGTCTTTTAGGGATTATACATTGGTAAAGAAGTAATAAGACCCTTAAGGCCTTTGTGCTCATGGGGGGGAGTGACTCCAAAGTGAAAGGAAAGGGGTTTTAGCACGAGGGTGAAAGGGGACTTAAGGGATTTTTAAAACCCGGCAGGGGGGGTTCTAATACCCATGGAAAGGGGTTTTAGATATAGGGGTTAATAAAAAAAAAAGGGCTTCATATAGCATAAGGAGGGGGTGAAAATTTTTGAAATCCAGGAAAAAGGGTTTTAGCATGGGGAAGAGTAGGCGGTGCTGAAACAGAGTTGAGTCCCAATAGCTTCAAAGATAGCTCTCCAGAAGTGTGATGTGAAGAGAGAATCTCGATCACTAATGATTCTTTTAGGTAACCCATGTAGCTTGAATATTTCCTTGATAAACAATCTTGCAATGTCAGAGGCTTTATAGTTTGTCTTTACTGGAATCAGGTGTGCAACCTTGGTAAGCATGTCAACCACAACCATAATGGAATTGTATCCTCCTTGGACTTGGGGTAAGCCCACAACAAAATCCATACTGATGAATTCCCATTTCATTTGGGAAATGTCAAGCAGTTGCAGTTTCCCTGGCATCATGACATGTTCGGCCTTGATACATTGGCAAGACAAACATTCAGTGACATACTTGAGAACGTCACCTTTGAGCCTCTCCCAATGGTAGCGCTTCCTAACTGCATTAAGAGTTTTTGCATAGCCAGGATGTCCTGCGAAAGGGGAATCATGAGCTTCCCATAATATCTTCTGCTTAAGTGACTGGCTTGTTGGTATACACAGCCTTGTTCTGTAGTAGACAAGTCCATTATCAATGGAAAATTCCTGATACTTAGCTTGTAACTTCAAATTCTGCTCCTTGGTAGATATTTCTTTTATCATTGTTTGGTAGGCCAAATCATGGCATGCTTCCTCTCTAGCTAGTTCCAGTATAGGGTTGCTTGGCATAGATACCTTTGTAGCCAGAGATCTGGCCGTTGATGGATTCTGCAAGATTAGGGAATTTAGGAATGCCCTGCGACTGAGTGCATCGACAACTACATTTTCTTTCCTTGGTCGGTACTTG
This sequence comes from Lygodium microphyllum, assembly GCF_053477565.2. NCBI lineage: Eukaryota > Viridiplantae > Streptophyta > Polypodiopsida > Schizaeales > Lygodiaceae > Lygodium > Lygodium microphyllum. The sequence continues at coordinate 32,123,610 of NC_141155.1, forward strand.
ATTTCAAAATCATACTCCTCCAATACTTCAATCCACCGACGTTGCCTCATGTTGAGCTCGTTCTGGGTAAAAATCCATTTGAGACTCTTATGATCGGTTACTAGAGTAAACTTGTTACCCAACAGGTAGTGTCTCCAAAGCTTTAGAGCATGGATGACAGCTAATAATTCCAGATCATGCGTGGCATAATTCTTTTCATGACTCTTCAATTTCCTTGAAGAGTATGCTACTGGATGACTTTCCTGCATAAGTACACACCCCAAGGCAAGAATGCTAGCATCAGTTACTACCTCGAACTCTTTATTGAGGTCAGGAAGTTTTAGAATAGGTGCTGATACCAAACTTTGCTTCAATTTGTCGAAGCTATTTTGTTCGGGAGTTGACCATATAATAGAAGTCTGCTTCTTTAGTAAGTCTGTAAGAGGTGCTGCAATCAAAGCATAGTTTTTGATAAAGACCCTATACCATCCTGTCAAGCCAAGAAAGCTACGTATTTATTTGACGGATACTGGTATTGGCCATTCAAGCACATCTCTGACTTTGGCTGGGTCTACTGATATTCCTTCTGATGATACTATGAACCCCAGATATTCAATCTGACGCTTGAAGAATGCACACTTCTTCATTTTTGCATACAACTTATGAGACCTCATTGTCTCAAGGACAATCCAAAGTTGAGGTTCATAATCTTCTTCCTGTTTAGAATAGACTAAAGTGTCATCGAAGAAGACAACGAAATCATCAAGATATTGTCTAAAGATATCTTGCATTAATCTATTGAAGGTGGCAGGTGCATTTGTAAGCCCAAATGACATAACCAGGAACTCAAAGTGCCTATATCTTGTATTGAAGGCCGTCTTTGGAATATCTTCTTCCTTGATCCTTATCTGATAATAACCTGACCTGAGATCAATCTTGGAGAAGATCTTTGCACCTTGAAGACGATCAAGAAGCTCATCTATTCTAGGAATAGGATACTTGTTCTTGACTGTTGATTGATTCAACCCCCGGTAATCAATACATAGTCGAAGTGTCCCATCTTTCTTTTTCTGGAATAGTACTGGAGCTCCCCATGGTGAGTTGCTAGGCAGGATGTAACCCTGATCCAACAGTTGCTTGAGTTGTTCCTTCAACTCAATTGCTTCAGGTATGGACATTCTGTAAGGTCTCTTTGCAACTGGTGCCGCTCCAGGCACTAGCCTAATTTCATGATCAACTTCTCTTGGAGGCGGAAGTTCAATCAATTTCTTAGGGAATACGTCAGCGTATTCCTTTAGCCAAGAAGGTCCTTCACGAGACTCTTGCTTTTGATCTAACTTGTTGAGTTTGATCAGGTAAACGGGTAATCCTTTTCTGACTCCTTTTATGATCCACGATACTTTGGCTAATTGGATTCTTGGCACTCTTGCCTCACCTTGAGTTGTGACAAACTCCCTTTCAGAGTTTCGAAAGGAAACTTGACACTTTCCACAGTGGATGTGGGCGTCGTTGCTCCATCCTGAGTAGACACTCATGGATACCTAAGTTGATGACTCTGAATTTGATTGAGGTTTTCTTTCCTCCCAGAAAGAATTCTTCCTTAGCAGTTTGCCTAGTACAAGTTACCTCACGACCGTTTGCCAATTCCACAAGCAGGGTAGGTGCTTCTACTGTGGCTATTCCTAATCTTTTTGCACATGCTGGAGAGATAAAGGAATGTGTACTGCCACAATCAATCAAGGTTTTGAAACCTTTACCTTGATAGTCCGACGGTGTTTGAATCACCGAGAACTGGCGATTCGGCCCTTTCTTGTGTAAAGCGGCATGGACTGTCGCTCTTTCGAATTCTGCTTCCATAGTCGAATCTTCCTCTTCTTCTGCTTCACATCTTTGCCTATTGGTAATGCAGACAGTTCTTCCTCTTCCACGGGTGGCGGCTCCTTGACCGCGGCCTGCACCTTGGAAAGGCGTTTGACAATGTCCCCCGTTGAGCGTGGGACATTTCCTTTTGAAGTGACCGAGTTCGTTGCAGTGGAAACATCAGAGGTTTCGGCCATTACTTTGAGTAGGAAAAAAGTTGTTGACGTTATTTGTCCTTGCTTTCTTCCTTTGTCCCTGATTGTGACCTTGAACTCTCTTCACTTGAGGTCTGAATGCTCCTCTGTTCGGGTCACTATAGGACCAAGTTTTGTTACCCCTTGGTCTAGCTTGCACTTCCTGAATTATAGGCGCCGCTCGAATGAGTGCATCCTGAAGATCTGATGGACGCATAGATTCGAGACGGGTATTTACGGGTGGATTTAAGCCCGCGCAAAATTTGGACACCTGCTGCGTCATGTCCATCTGTGGCGCATACTTTAAGAGTGAGACAAATTTAGAGTAGTATGCATCAAGGGTGAGTCCTAGCTGTTTTAGCTCGTAGAACTCATTCATTTTCTGTGTACGATATGCAGGTGGCAAATATCTTCCCTGCACGGCTTTCTTCAACTTCTCCCAGGTAACGGACCCCTCTAAAGTCCCTTGATCCCTGCACCATTGCTTCCACCAAAGTCTGGCTTCGCCGGTGAGTTTTAATTTGGCGAGCATGGCCTGATTGGTAGGTGCAGTACCAGCTGCTTCAAAGTAATCCTCCATGGATTCAATCCAAATTTCAGCATCAGCCTGGACGAATCTGCCTCTCGCGTCGAACTCGGGTGGCTTTATCTACTTGAGGAGGAACTTCTTCTCCTGGGTCACCGCAGTACTTGATGTAGGAGGGGAATTTGGAACCTGTACCTGGGGTTGTGCCTAGATAAAAAATTTCTTAACGTGATTATATGATAATTGACATTAGCTTATCTTTAGTTCAGCTATCTCGTAAATCATGAAGCTACTTAACTTTTTAACAACTCTGATGCACAGCCAGATATTGATAAAAGAAACCTTTATTTATATTTACATGGGCGTAACCTTATACAACGTCTCGTGTGATGATAATCCAATCATTACATTCAGTTTGGGGAGAACAACGTTGTATTGCATTTGTCTACAGGAACTGTGTAATAGTAGGGTTTTGGGTCATGGATCTTTAGGAATCGATAATTCATTGGAAGTTCAGGATACCCTTTTCGTTGGAATCCATACTTCTCATGGCAGCCCAACACTTTAATCCTGTCGGCTGGGATTACACGGGTTACTTCCTCATATACATATGAGTTCATTTCAACCCTCCGACCTTGAATATGTAAAGTCGAATTTACGTGAGCTTCCACAAAAATTAACAGCTTCACGACTTTCAAGTCTTCCAACCACTTGATCCTCTTTAGGTTGGTCTGTAGATAAGCGAACCGGTGGCTAGCTATGTAGTAGATTCCTGAAGACCCCATCCATCTTCGTTCTATGTATAAAGGTGAGGGATTATAAATCTGCTCCAGGATGTTCATCATCCCAATTCTTTGTCTATAATGCGGAGAATGCATTGCAGTCATAAACATGACCCGAAACACCAAAAACTTATTCCACGCTTCATAATTCTGCAAGACAGCATTGAAGATGAGGAAATGTTTAGACAGTAACAATTTCTTTATTTCCTTTTATTGAGATTTCATAAAAACAATTCCGTTGTTGGTCGGCTCTGATACGACTGTAACGTGTCCCCTAGTATCATCCAGGACATGTCTTAGCAGTCCATCGGAAAGGATGTCCAGAAAGCTCCGCCCGGCACTCCCATGGAATGTTATGGGTTTTGCGATCTAGTTCTTCCCGCTTCTGCCATGTAGCGGAAGTATCCTGGCCGTTCCCACTTAGGATCGACCGGAATTAGGGTTTTCCTAATGGGTCATTGGCTAATAGCAACTAGTGTCAGACTCGAGCGAACTACTTTACGCAGAAACGCCAGGTCCGAAGCGGATTCACGCTGCACTTGGTTCAAGGAGAATGGGAAACGAGAGGGAATGCAAAGCTCAACCTCTCTGCCATAAGGCATAGTCCCATTCCGTTCCCCTAAAACAGCGTAGACCGGGTAAGACGTAACTCTAGGTCATCGTTCTCGTTATTCCTTTTTGATGATGATGATCATTCCGCTGTTCTTCGAGATTTTTGAGAAAAGTTCGCGGCTAACCGGGACCACCCAACCGTAGGACGGACCCGTGGCCCATCCTCTGCACTTTCCTCGGTTTGTTTTAGTTATGTAATTATCTAACACATTAATTTGACATATAACAATCAGCTTCTTTAATTAATCCTGTTAAGCACTAGTTCCTTCACGTAATCTTATCACGTGACATAGAAAAACAATATCAAGCAAGTTCTTTTTTTAACATTTCATCATTTTTATCTTTGAAATACAAGGAGTTTCGCCCGTAGGCTTGTCCATAATCCGTCCGAAGGCTATCCAGTGATCCTCAGGGATCATTATTCCAAGCTTCCGCCCGTAAACTAGTATGCGGGCCTCGAGATCCAACCCCGAGTCACGTTAGCCTCTTCTGCAGGACCCGGAAGGCGAGGGATTTACGGCCAGAGCCCCCCTGGCACCCAAGCGTCCTCCTACTCCAAGTAGAGCTCAACGGAGAGACCTCTCGCGGCGGGTTCGGTCCACGTTCCCAGCGCGGTGAACAACCCCCTTGGTTAGGGTTAGGCAGGTAGTCGGGGGTAACTGAAACTGCCTCTTCCTTCAGGCCTTTAACCTGAAGTATAGGTACTCATTTAATTTGTAGTTCATAATTCAAACAGAGCCTTAAAATCTCTAGCAAGCACAAATATTTCCATTAATCAACCGTGATGTTTGGCAAACTGCTAAGGAAGTGTTCTTTCCTTTTGAGTGTATCAGCACTCGTTTCCAAGGTGTCTTGTAAATTGGCAAGATCCTTTACATTCCAGTGTAGGGCATACCTTATTAACCCAACTTGATCAACCCTAAAGTTCCTTAGATATGCTAGTTTCCGGTTTACAAATTTCCTTATTTAGGAGGATATGCAAAAATATGTCTTTTTGCAAGATAACTTGCATAGGGATCTGCCATCCTTGATGAGGGTTTTTACCCTTCCTCCTTGTGAATCAATCACAAGACTAAATGATTTCGTACTTTCTGCGCAAGTCCTGCGATGGAATAATCTGTTTTAGATCCCTTAAGCTGACATATGTTAGGCCTAGGGTTTCTTTTTTTTTGAGAACCTTAGGGACAAACCCTAGTTCCTTATCTTTACGAATTTATTGTCCCTACAGTAAGGATAGTAGTCAAGTGCTTAGGGTATGAATGTTTTTATGTTTAGATTGGTTTAGTTATCTTTTGGAAGGTAATATTAATCGTCTTGTCACGGTTTTGCTATCCTTGTGACAATTTACTTTCCAGTCAATACAGTTTAATTTAACTTCTGTTTTCCTAAAAGATGAACTCATGCCAAATAACGACATTTGTCTTGCTAAGATGTGCAATTAGCAAAGATAACTTCCTAGTAATTTGAGCATTGAAAGAAACCTTTCATGAATTTAACCATTTACAATGATTCGTTGCGAAAGGAATAAGACTAATGGTGCAAGATATAATGTCTACACCTTTAGGATTTAACTAAAATATACTACTATAGCAAATGGATAATCTCGCTCGTAATTTATAATGCTTGACGCAACTCGAAGGAAACTAAGTTCTATTCATTATCATTCATTCAAATAAGCTAAACTTCTTTATTACAAATAACTCGGATAAATATATCCTACCCCTAATAATTTCTCTTTGCATGATTGACTTAAACCCGAATTAAAGCCAAGAAGAAAAAACCTGGTTTTGGGGTGAGATATCCACATGGATACCGGGAGATGATCCTCCCGTGGCTACGCCTTGGACTTTCTTAGGAGGCATCGCAATTGTGGTCCATCAAACGTGGAAGCAGCTTTACCACTCCTCCTTAGAATTCCACCGTCGCTCCCTTGCACCGTTCGTCAAAAGTAGTTTTTTTTTGGAAGGCTCCCTCCTTGAATTCGGGAAATCGAAAGGGTATTTTAGAAACTTTTACAACTAAGACCCATTGAAGCCATGGGGAAGGCTTAATGGCCTTTGTAGGCTCGCACGAACGGAAATAACAAGGTGTGGAGAAGACACAAGGTGTAGGAGAGCTTTAAGGGAAAATAATAGCCGTAAAGGTTATAAGTAAGGGTCTAAGGACCCTTAGGTCAAACTTGGAGAAAAAGGGCTTATGGGGGCTTACACATGGGGGAGGGTGAAAGGTTTTGATGCCAAGGTAAAGGCTTAAGGGGTAATCACGGGAGAAGTGGTTTTAAGAGGCCACAGGAAGGGGGTGATTCCAAAGCCAAGGGAATAGGTCTTTTAGGGATTATACACAGGTAAAGAAGTAATAAGACCCTTAAGGCCTTTGTGCTCATGGGGGGGGGAGTGACTCCAAAGTGAAAGGAAAGGGGTTTTAGCACGAGGGTGAAAGGGGACTTAAGGGATTTTTAAAACCCGGTAGGGGGGGTTCTAATACCCATGGAAAGGGGCTTTAGATATGGGGGTTAATAAAAAAAAAAGGGGCTTCATACAGCACAAGGAGGGGGTGAAAGTTTTTGAAATCCAGGGAAAAGGGTTTTAGCACGGGGGAGGGGGGGATGAAAGGGGGCTTAAGGGATTTTAAACCCGGGGGAAAAAAAAAGGGAAAAAAAAGGGGGTAGTAGGGTATAGGAAGGGGGTTTAAAGAGGCCCCCCCTTTGGAAGCTTCCAAGCTTCCAGAAGCTTGGGGGGGGGGGGGGGTTATGGCCGTCTGTCCGGACGGCGAATTGGAGGCGGCTCCTCCCTCCCTCGACGGCGACGCCTATCTACTGCCCAGGCGGCCAGCAACAACGTCCCTTCTCAGTCTTCAAGCGACAGCTCACGTACCTCCTTCCCCTCTCTCTCACAACTACAGCGTCATGATCTCCGGTGGCGGCATTCGATTCTTCTCACGGCCCCCCAGCCTTCTCTGTTCAACGGCCCCTCCCCTCCCCTCCTTTAAATAGTGGAGGGAGGGGGATCTTCTCCTCCTGCGTGTCGATACACATGCCCTCCTTCCCTCCACAAGCTCCACCAAGGAGCTTCATAACTCCTTCTATTCCCCTCCCCCTCCAGCTCGTCAGTCGACTGGAGGGATAAGGGGGGGGAATAAATTTAAAAAAATTTTCAAAAGCCCGATCTATTATTTCCCACGCGGACTTTTACATATTAGACATTTACTTAGCCGACCCCAAATCTCTGACCGTCATATCAAATGGGCCTCCTTTATTCAAAGTTTTCATCCTATCATTCAATACCAACCCGGAAAAGAAAATGTAGTGGCTGATGCATTGAGTAGAAGACCTGCCATTCATAATATTTATGTTATATCTTTTGATTCTTTGATTGTTATGAAAGACACTTATCATGAGGATATTACTTTTCATGCTGATTGGAATAAATTAGTTCAAAATAACTTGATTCCTATTGATTCAATGTCATATAATGATGGATTTATGTTTTATGAAAAGAGATTGCGTGTTACAATTCCATTCCGATCTTTTGTTTTAAATGAAATTCATTGTCCCCCATATCAAGGTCATAGAGGTATCATATCTACTTTATGTACGTTAACTGAAGATTTTAATTGGCCGCATATGGATAACGATGTATCTAACTTTGTTTCTGAATGTTTGATTTGTCAAAGAGTTAAGAGACATCATAGTAAACAGTATGGATTACTTATGCATTTGTCTATTCCATCTAAACCTTGGGAACAAATGTCTATGGATTTCATTACTGGTTTACCTAATACTAAATCTAACCATGATATGATTTGGACAGTAGTAGATATATTTAGTAAACAAGCATATTTCATTCCATGTAAGAAAACTTTAACAGCATCACAAGCAGCACAGTTGTTTTTGAAAACTGTTTTCACTAACCATGGATTGCCAAAAGTTATTATTTCAGATTGTGATTCTAGATTTTGTAACAACTTTTGGATTACTCTGTTTGCTAACCTAGGCACAATGATTGATTTCTCATCTGCATTTCATCCAGAAACTAATGGACAAACAGAAGCCACTAATAGCATAATTCTAGATCTTTTACGTGCATATACTATCTCTAAACCACAGACATGGGACACACATTTGCATTTATTACAGTTTGCATATAACAATACACCACACACATCTACAAAGAAAGCACTGTTTGAAGTGATTTATGGATATAGATTATCTACACCTGTTGCATCTTTGTCAAATAGAATTCAAAGTACTGATGATATTGCTAGTATGCATAATACTATTTTTGACGAGGTTAAAGATATGATTGCCAAAGCCCAGCAATCATATACCAAACAAGCCAACAAGAAAAGACAAGCAATGAATTTCAAAGTTGATGACTATGTTTGGTTGAGAATAGAAAAACGTAGACTACAAAGTGTAGATAGACACCCAGTAGTCAAATTAGCCCCTAGATTTTATGGATCATTTAGGATCATTCATAAAATTAATGACAATGCATTCAAGTTAGAATTACCACCTCATTGGAAAATTCACAACACATTTCACATTAGTTTATTGAGACCATTTAGAGGCCAATTACTTGTACACCCTGTTTATGGAAACCCACCTTTGTTAGAGGAAGAGACTGAAATACTTGAACCTGAAGCTATCATAGACACTGACTTTATGACCACTAGAACTGGCGGAAGATATTCTAGATATTTAGTTAAATTTAAGAACCATCCTGTAGAGGAAGCACAATGGATGCACGCTAGAGACTTAAATGCTTTCCCCACTCTGTTAGCTCTACATTGAGCTAATAGCAATTGAGGTCAATTACTATCCCACCCCGGGGGTATGATGCCAGGAGGTACATTTCACGGTGGATTCCGTGCCACGGTGGATTCCGTGAGGTTTTACGGTGGATTCCGTAAACTTTGATAACCGGGGCTCATACACAAAGTGGATTCTTTGTGCGAGAAGTTGATGGGGACGCCTGTCCTTTTCGGGCGTTTCATTAATTTAGTTTGTACATGGGTGATTCCATAGCGGGTGATTCTGCAAAATGCATATTAAATTAATAAACATTTATGAGTTTTGAGTGTGGACTCGTAATAAATTAAGGTTAGGATTTATTTCTAACCAGTTGATTTATTTATGTAGCTGAAGACTACTAGGTATTCACTTTTGTCGATTTAATTGTATTATTTTACTAACGATTGTGAATGCTTCAGTTGATGTGTAGAGATAGCAGCAGTGGCGGAGGAAAGCATTGGAGGATAGCGAGTATTCGATTTATGGATTATATTTTGATAGGCGCCACGCCTATATTTTGTCATGACTATTTATTGAGGCATCGATTATTTATTATTATTTTGTATGCGCATGGGCGCACGGGTATGTTATTTCTATTTGGACATTGTATTGGGCGTGCCAGACTCTTTGGGTACCGTCCATTAGCTTTATTCCTATTTTTGTGTTAAAGCAAACTCAAAAGCTAAAAGCTTGCTATTTTTTTGTAAATTGGGCTATTATTGAGCATGAAGATGAAATATACATAAAATACATGCTTTATGGAGTGCTCACACAAGGCATGGGGGGAGATTGCACCCAATTGGTCTCTTGCTCTTGTCGTTCATGCTTTTTACCTTGAATTTGTGCAAAAAGTAGAGTTCATTGTTCTTGGGGACCTTCCGGCATTCACTACGCGAGCATATAGCATCCGATCTGCGCACCAAGGACTCTTACACCTTATATACCCCGGTCAGTGTGCTAACCCCTAGTCAATGTGTATCCTGCTTGTTACAATCTATCCTCACGCTGAAGGTTTTTTCCCTCAAAAATAAGGAGAAGTAGAGGGGAGTGATGGGTGGGCTAAGGAAGGGTTGCAAAGTACTACCCTCAGCCTTTTTACAATGAAAAATGGGTGGGTAAAGACTAGGGACAACATGTTGTCCAGGATTGGCCTACTGATGTAAATGGGTCATACCTTTTAACAGGCTACTCCAAATGGGACGTACCACATGTCAAAACAGAGCTTATGATGAGTACTTTCAGCCTATGTAGGATACACATGCTTGAGATTCGGATACGTACAAAACTATTCTAAAATAGTCTGCAATTAGGGGGTGGTCAAATGGGGCATGACCAGCTAGTCTTCAAGCCCTGTGGCCTCTTGGAGGTACGGGAATTCATTGACAATGGTTGCTAGGTGCCAAGAGGCTTCTTCCAAGGGTAGGCCTTTCCATTTGATGAGGTATTCTTTAATGGATTGAGACCCTAAGTGCTTATCTCACTGCCCAATGATTGCCTCAGGGATATATTGAGTGATGCCTTCTTCATCTATGGGGAGAAGTTCATTCACATAGTCCACTAAGGAGCCCATGAAGGGTTTCAGCTAGCTAACATGAAACACATTGTGGATTTTGGTGGTAGGGGGAAGTTCTAAGCGGTAGGCCAAGTCACCAACTCTCTTTAGAATTTTGTATGGGCCATAGAAGCGGTGGGCTAGCTTGTTACTGTGGCCCTCTTTGAGAGTTGAGTAGCGGACTTAGGCACTTTGAAAAGGACCAATTCCCCTTTCTAGAATTCCAAATGCCTTCTTTTCTCATCAACATAGAGTTTCATGTGTGATTGGGCCTTTTGAAGGTTCACTTTACATTGCTAAAGTAAGGCTTGCATGTGATCCAACTGAGCCAGACTCTGAGGGTTGATCTTCTCATTAAATAAGGCTATGGGGAGGGGAACCTTATACCCATATAAGGCCTCAAAAGAGGAAACTCCAATTCTAAAGTGTGTGAAGTTATTATATGCAAACTCAGCCAAGTGGAGCCACACATCCCAACTGTTTTGTATGTCATGGAAAAAGTGCCTCAAATATGTCTCAAGCCATTTGTTCACTCTTTCAGTCTAGCCATCAATTTGCAAATGGTATGCAATGGACCCCCATGGAAGTGAAAACTATCTGCCAGAAGTTGCTCATAAACTTTGCACCCCAATCATGTATTATGACTTGTGGTAAGCCATGCAACTTGAAGACATTTTCCATAAACTAAGTGCCCACCTGAGAGGTAGTGTATTGGGTTTCTCTCTCTCTCTCTCTCTCTCTCTCTCTCTCTCTCTCTCTCTCTCTCTCTCTCCTCACATTCACTCTCTCACACACACGCATTTTCTCACCTTCACCTTCTCTCTTCTCTTGCTCTCTTCATATTCACTTTCTTCAATTCTCACTCTCATATTGTCTCACCTCCACCTTCTTCTCTCTCCTCTCATAAAGCTATCCTCACCTTCCACATATTTCAAACGAGAGAGAGAGAGTTTTGATTATTTAAGGGAAAATTGATTTTCTAGTTTCTTTTAGGACGGTCATCAGGCACCCAAATTTTTAGAGCCCCACAACCCCCTCCCCCCAACGAAGGCATATGCCTTATAAAAACCCATCTTTTTAAATGTATAACAATATTATTATTCATTTTTTTAATTAGTAAATTTATTATTTTTTCCTTTTTAAACAATTTATATGAAAATAAAATAAATAAAACAATTAAGAACATTTAAAAAATATAACAAATTAATTGAATTAATTTAAAAAATGTAAAAATTAATAATAATATAAAAAACGAATAATAAGTTATGTTATATTGAAAAACTAATAAATTTAGATATAAATCAATAAAATTAATTATAAATTAATTATATTTAATTAAATAAAAATAAATAAATTACTTAAATAATAATAATTTAAACTAATTTGAAAGAAATAAAATTGAATTAGATTAAATCATGTAAATTAGAAATAAGGAAATAAGGTAAAAAGAATTCAATATAGGAAATGTAATTCACATAGGAAATTTCTTATTCACTAGTCATGTATGTTATATATTTGATGGGGCTAAGTTTGGAAGCCTACTTCTCTTAGTTCATAACAATCTAGAAGTATGCGATCTTGAAGGTGCAATGCTACAAGAAAATACCCTTTATGAAGGCCTTCAATCTAGATCTAAAAGTGGAAGATATGGAGGAAAGGCCCTTTAGACAAGAGACTATGTGCTTTTATCAAATGAATGTAGTCCCAACAAAAAGTTGGCCTAAGAAAGGAAGCTAAAACCAACGTGCTTGCGAAATCTGTGCCAACAAACATAAGCAATGATACTCAAAGGTGCTATCATCTTAATGAAATAAGAAACTTCAAAAAGTAATGCTTGATGCTAAATCAAACCTTTTGCCAAGTGTAGTTCCATGGGGAGAATAGAGGGACAATGGGTAAGGAAAAATTAAAAGGTTGCCCCAACTACTTATAAGGAAAAAGAAGAAGAGAAAGAACACATGATGGAAACCAAAATGGAATGAGAAATAGTCCATGCTACCTTGAGTTTGACAGGACCAAATCACCACTTTTTAGTGATTCAAACACTTTTGAGGCATCAAGGGGTAAACCCTTCAAGGTTTTGATAGATTGTGTTACTAGCTATTGTTCTTTTATTTTGCCAAAATGTGCAAAGACTCTAGGAATAAAATTTCACCTACATTTGAAGCTTTAGTGGAACTAATTAAAAGGAAAGAAGTCATATCTTCAAAATAGACAAGAAAAGTGGAAATTTATTTAAGTGAGAAGCCCACTAGTACGAGGTTTCACATCATGAACTTAGGTACTATCACTACCAAGCTATTAGAAATGGAATGGTTAATCCCTAATGGTTCCCATATCCATTGCAAGAAATGCCAAATCTCATTTTGAAGTTGGAAGGAAAATAAAGTAGCTACACAGGTGGAAGTTGGTCTACCAAAAATTCAATTGGCTAAAGCCTTAGGTATTGCACAAGGTCTAAGAAAAGAGTTGCCTAGTGGTTTACCTAAGTCATCTCAACAATTTCAATAAAGATAAGGAGAATAAGAAGAAAAACCTTCTTAGATGAAGGAATATGCAAATATCTTCCTAGCAAAGTTGATGGAACTTCCTCCCAAGAGAGAAGCTAATCAGAAAGTCAAGCTTATACTAGGAGAAAGAACAATGGCAAAACCTTATTGATTCATGAATCAATTGAGTTGAGAGAGAAAATAAGAAAATATTGGATCAAGGTTACATTTGGCATAGTAATTGACCATGGAAATATGCATTCTTATTCCAAAAGAAGAAAGACAATACTCTTCGTCTTGCATCCACTATTGTGGGATGAACTAAGTGATAGTAAAAAATAAATACCCAATCCTAGTATTGATGAGCTTCTTGACAAACATCAAGAACCAACAAAATGTTTCTCTAAATTTGATCTAAAGTGAGGCTACTACCATATTAGGATCAAAGGAGAATATATCCCAAATACTAGCTTTAATACAAGGTATGGACACTGAGCTTATTGAAATATCATTTGGTTTGACTATGTTGAGAAATAAGGAAATAGCACAAGATTTATCTATGGTTGTATTGAGACTTGTAAGAAAAAAAGAAGATAAAAGAGAATAATGAAGATGAGGGGAGCATGTAGCTCCTTGCCTTTGCTTACTCCATCTCTCGGACTCCCTCCACTTAAATTTGTCGGTTGGAATCAGAGCGGGTTCAAGAATCGACGGTTGTTGTTCTGATCACTATATCAATCGATGGAAAAATAGGTGAGATGATGCAGAGGCGTTGATTGCAAGTCTACAAGCTTCTTAAATAAGGAAACAACTCTTAATGGGACATTACACACCTCATCAGTTTTTGGTAGATCAGCACCAAATGGAGGGTGTTTCCCCCTCAATTCTTTATATGAACCCATGCCCAGGTGAGGTACAACAAGTTGATTGAATCCCATTACAGTCTTTGCGTTCGAGCACGATTGGCGGTGGATGCTAGCGTTTTTGCATTTTTTTAAACAGTTTAATTTAGGCCTCAAGTTCAATTATATTGGTTACGTTCCTTGCCTCGGGCTTGCCTCACTGTCAACTTCATCTTTCTCAACGACGAAAGCAAGAACAATATAATCATGCAAGCATAAAGTATGTATCACACGAGATTGAAGGTGGATTGTGAAAGTAAGATGCAAATTCAGTAGTCTATTGTTTGGAAAGGAATTTTATACTGAAGCTAATCTAATTTGAGATAGGGAGCTCCAAGCTCCAATGTGACAAGGCGGACTGAAGTTGTTATCTCAGATAAAGCTGGCCAAGTTGATTGGCAAGACTTTAGAAGGCACCTAGAAGTAAGAGTGACCTAAGAAGTGGACGTTAAGCCAGCCAACAACCCCACCATGGCTGCATTTTGAAATCGACTTAATCTGCAGTGAGCTATTGTTTTTGGTCAGAGAAAAACACAGGTCTGTGGCAACATACATATATGCTTAATGTTGAGCTATGGCAAATGCTCTAAGCTAGTTGGTTTGTTGTCCCGAGTGGAAAAAGCTAGTTATGTGTGCAAAATCATGGATGCTCATCAGAAAGTCATGCTACAATCAAAAGTAAATGGTAGACAACTACCCATCTGAGCAAACATACTACAACTCTACAGGTTATGGGGATGAGTTGCTGCGGGTGGCTTTATGGCTATTACATGCAATCAGGGAGGAGAGATTTCTCACATTTCTTACAGGAAATGATGGCGATCTTTACACAGAATGGAATGATGCATATGATAGTTTGACACATTTATGACAATCATATTACTGAAAGCTATTTTTTACATGAATTTTTGGGGCATGTTTTATGGTTTTTAGTCTCGGATTGGACCATTGATGTTCTGGATTGGGGCATGCTGCTGAACACCATTTGTGGACAATTTGCATTGTTGGTTTTTTTGAATTTGCAGCAGCCATCATTTCTAACACGGCACAGATCACTCAAATTGTGGGAGACAAATTGACCAAAGACAATTATAGTGTTTGTTCTTACAGGATGGAGAAATTTTTGATGGGTAGAGGTCTATGGGATCTTATAAAAAGTGATGATGAATATCCAAAAGTTCCCAAACATCCAACTGAAGAGAAAAAGAAAGCGTACAAAGATTGGACAGGGAAGAACAAGAAGGTTTTACATTGGATCTCCATATGTCTTTCACAAGCCTTGATTCCTCATATAAAAAAGGCAAGTACTTGTAAGGAGGCATGGAAAATCATAGAAAAACTGTATGGAACATGTATAGAGGCTCGTAAGATACAACTCAAGTAGAGATTACATGGTGCATGGAGAGGCAATCGCAATATCCGTGATTATGTGGCAGAAACCAAGCAAATTGTAGAAGACCTTGCATCCATTAATGCACCTATTGATGATGATGGTTTAGTGTCAGTGACACTAAATGGACTTGGAACAGCTTTCAAATCTTTGGATACCTCTATTTCTGTTAAAGGAGGCTCTATGCTTGACTTTGAGGAGCTTATTGGATTGCTACTTATAGAAGAAATCAAGTTGGGATTGATTGCATCTAGCAGTGGCAAAAATGCAGGTGGAGACAATGTTTTCTATCACCAGAGAGGTCATGGTAGCTCATCTAGAGCTAGAGGCTCTTCACTTGGTTGTGGTAATTATGGTTTTTCTCATGGAAGAGGTAAATTTGGTCGTGGTGACTTCATGCATAGAGGCTAGGGAGATCTTTTCCTAGAGGTAGAGGACGGTCTAGTCCTTCACATAGAGAGATGGCACTTTGGTCATTTTGAGAGGGATTGTTATTATAAATAGAATGCCATGTCTAGGGGTCATGGAAGGACCCAAAATAGCCACTATGCAAGCACTTATGGTGGTACAAGTTATGAACCTAGAAGTGGATCACCTAGAGGTCACCTATTTGCTACGAAGCATGTGCTTGAGAGCATGACTCACCCTCTTCGTGAGAATGACTCGTTTTTGGATTCAGGAGATACAAGCCACATGACTTATCATGCTGAGTGGTTTGATAGCAAGAAGCAGATGCAGAATGAGGAATATGTTGCCATTGGTGATTATAGTTTACATAAAATTACTCATATTGGTAGTGTGCCACTTGTGATTAAAGATGGGATAGATTGAGAATAAGCTTGGTGATGTACTTTATGTGCCCACAATAACTAAGAACTTAGCATGAGTTGGGTCAAATGACAAATCAAGGATTGCATGTGAGATTCAATAAATTTGGATGTTTCATTGAGGAGTTCCATAATGACCTGGCAAGGTGATTGCTCATGGTAGAAAGAAAGGGAGATTATTTTCTTTGGATGCAAGTACTCCAATGATTCAAAACTCTATGTATGTTGAGAGAGGACATGGGCAAGATAAAGATGTGGAATTATGGCATGGAAGGATTGGTCATGTCAATTTGCAAAGATTGAAGTAAATGCAATGAAGATAGACAATCCGTGATCTACCACATTTTGGATATATGAGTTTTGATCATGTATGTGAGGCTTGTCAATTTGGCAAGCAGTCCAGATTGCCATTTCCAAAGAGGGGGAGAATAAGTAGCTATCCTTTGGAAATTGTACACTTAGATATTTGGGGCCAATGTCAGAATGTTTCCATGAGTGAAAGATGTAGATTCTATATCACCTTCATTGATGATTTTAGCAGAATGACTTGGGTGTACTTTATGCAGCATAAAGGTGAAGCATTTGAAATTTTTTTGGAATTTAAATCTATGGCTGAAAAGTAATTTGGATGCTTCATAGAATGTTTGAGGTCAAATATTGGTGGAGAGGAAATGCCATATGAGTTTTTCAACTTCTTGAGAGATCATGGTATCAAAAGGCAATTGACATGTAGGTACACACCTTAGCAAAATGGTGTGTCTGAAAGGAAGAATTGAATCATTGCAGAGGTTGCAAGGGTAATGATGAACCAAATGGACATGCCATTGTCATATTGGGCAGAAGCAATGCATACTGCAGTTCACATTATGAATAGAACACCTACAGCCTTGACTCATAATATGTCACCATATGAGAAAATGTATGGCAAGACACCCAGTGTTGCATACATTAGAGTCTTTGGATGTGTGTGTTATGTTCATGGTTCGGATGATTTGAGAAAGAAGATGGAACCAAAGGCTTTAAAATGTATTTTTCTTGGATATCCGAGAAGAAGGGATAGAAATGCTATGATCTTGTGAGTAAGGAAGTATACATAAGCAGGGATGTCAGATTCAGTGAATATGAATCATGGTACAAGCCCAAAATTCACAATAGATGTTGATTCCTATGAAAGTAGTGATGATGATGGCTATGGAAGGAAAATTTTAGTAATAACAAGGTTGAAAATCAGCATGTGCAAGATGCTTCAGGACCTCAAGAGAATGTGGAAAGCAGTCACAATTACAATCCATGGAGTGGTAGATTAAGAAATGCAAAAAGGAGTGCAGAAGTTGCAAAAGGAAAGAGTTTCCACCACACAATAGATCAATTGAGACATATGGTAATGCACCTCAATTGAGAAGGTCAGAAAGGGTAAGGTATCCAGTTGATAGATTGACTTATAATGGGTTCATGAAGATGCATTATGCATAGATGGTTTCTTATGTACAACATGTGGAGCCTACTTGCTTTGAACAAGTAGTAGAGAGCAAAGATTAGAGACAAGTAATGGATGAAGAGATGGATGCACTAAGGAAAAACAAGACTTGGGATTTGGTGAAATTACCTCATGGAAAGAAATCCATTGGATGTAAATGGGTTTATAAGGTCAAATGTAAGTCGAATGGATCCCTTAAGAGGTATAAAGCAAGGCTGGTTGCAAAAGGATATGCACAAACTTATGGTTTGGACTATTATGAAGCATTCAATCCAGTAGCTAAAATGATGACAATGATATCGGTCATTGCTTCAGCTTCTATCTATGGTTGGAATATGTTTTATATGGGTGTGCGAAATGCATTTTTGAATGGTAACTGAGAAGAGGAAGTGTACATGGATTAGCCACAGGGCTATGTAGATCCAAAATACCCACATTATGTATGTAGGTTGAAGAAGGCTTTATATGGATTGAAATAAGCATCAAGAGCATGGTGTGATAGAATCAACAAATTCTTATGCAGTATGGGATTTTAACAGAGCAAAGCTGATTATTCACTTTATGTGAGGCATACAAAAGATGGTATGGTTTTTGTTGTCATCTATGTTGATGACCTCATTATTACAGGTACATTTGAGAAGAAGATTGTTAAAGTCAAGCATGGGTTACATAAAGAGTTTGATATAAATGACCTTGGTTTGTTGAGATACTTCTTGGGTATTGAGGTTATTGACACCCCTCATGGTATATGGCTGATACGAAGGTCAGCAACCAAACGAATGTATTGTAGGGATAGTATCAATACCAAGGTCAGCAACCAAACGACCCAACCAAATGGCCTCCTTGCAAGCCTCAATGGCTGCAACATACTCGGCCTCTGTAGTAGAAAGGGCCGTGCATTTCTGCACCCTGGACATCCAAGAAGCAGCACCACCAGCATAGGTGAATACATAGCCAGAAGTGGACTTTCTACTATTTGCATGTCCTGCATAATCATAGTTAGTGTACCCCACGACTCTTGTATCCTGGTTGCCATAGCATATGCACATATTTGCAGTGCCCTTCAGGTACCTCATGATACCCTTCACGGCATCCCAATGCTTCTTGCTAGGTGTAGCCATATAGTGTGCCACAACACCAACTGCAAAGGCAATATCTGGACAAGTGGCTATCATGGCATACATAAGACTACCCACTGCGGATGCATAGGGAATCTTGGCCATCTTGGCCCTTTGCTCATCTGTCTACAGACAATCAACCTGTGATACCTTCACATAAGAAGGCAGTGGACTGCCAATAGGCTTTACGTCCTGCATGCAGAAGCGCTCAAGGACTTTATGAATGTAATCCCTCTGTGATAAGTAGAGGAGTTCCTGATGCCTATCGCGTCTAATGCGCATACCAAGTATGTGAGCGGCATGTCCCAAATCTTTTATCTCAAAGCTCTTCTTGAGTTGAGCCTTAAGAGCATCTAGCTCATCATGAGCTTTCCCTACTATCAACATATCATCCATATAGAGGACCAAAATCAATAAAGAACCATCACGGGCTTTCTTCGTGTAAAGACACAGATCCATAGCACTCCTGCTATAGCCCTGTGCATACATTAAGGCATCAAAATTATGATACCACTCCCTAGATGCTTGCTTCAAGCCATAAAGACTTTTCTTCAATTTTCACACTAGATGCTCCCTGCCAGGTTCTGCAAAGCCCTTAGGCTACTCCATATAAATCTCATCATGCAAGTCCCCATGTAAGAAAGCTTTCTTGACATCCATTTGGTATAAATCCAAGTCAAGCTGAGCAACCAAAGCCAAGACTAAGCGCAGGGTGGTCATCTTAACCACAGGAGAAAAGACCTCATCAAAGTCCACACCATGCTCCTGCTTAAAATCCTTTGCTACCAATCTAGCCTTGTATGCCGGCTTGGGGCTCCAAGGGTACTTTTTAACTTGTACAACCACTTGCATGGAAAAGCCTTCTTACTCGTAGACACGGAAACCAAATCCATTTGACACTCTTAGGATCCAGCTTACTTCTCTTGTCCCTGGGTACATGGTAAAATGCCTCACATCCAAAGACACGGAGATGCGCATAAGAGGGAGGTTTTCCAGTCCATACCTCCTCAACAACCTGGAAATCCAAACCACTAGAAGGTGATCTGTTTATGATATGCACAGTCGTACTAAGTGCCTCAGCCCAAAAACTCTGTGGTAGGCCTGTGTGGCTAAGCATACTACGTACACGCTCCTAGATGGTTCTATTCATCCACAGCCAAACCATTCTGGGGGGGGTGTAGGGGGCGGTCAACTGACGCTTAATACCCCTCTCATCACATAACTGCTCAAAAGTACGTGAGACATACTCACCCCCATTATTTGTTCTTAGGCATTTCAGCCTATACCCAAATTGGTTCTCAACCAATGCAAGCCATCTCTGAAACATAGCCAGGACATCGGATTTCAGCTTAATGGGATAAGCCCAAACTTTCCGTGAAAAATCATCTATGAAAGTAACAAAATACTTGGCACCACCCATTGACTGACAAGGCATTGGCCCACAGATATCTGAATGTACCAATACCAAGGGCTCACTCATGCGTGGCCTACCAGACTTTTTATGAGTAGACCTAGTTTGCCTGCGATGATAAAGACAATGCTCACATGAATCAAAACATGCATAATCAAGGGGCGGTAAGTACTGCAAACCAGAAAGCATTTTCATTCCCTTCAAAGACATATGGCCCAAATGGGCATGCTAAAGACATACATATGGGATAGAACCCACAGACAAAACATGATCAAGGGAAGAAGCTGATACAATCAAGGGATAGAAGTTGCCAGCCTTGGCACCTCTCGCAATCACAAGTCTGCCACGAGTGATCTTCCATGCAGAGTCTCCAAAAGATACATGATAACCTACGTCATCAAGCTGTCCAGCTAACATGAGACTGTGTGTCAAAGTAGGTACATGACGTACATCTTGCATAACAAAACTGCTGCTAGAAGGAAACTGCAGCCTAACATCATCAATGCCCACAATATCAAGAGAGCTGTCATCACCCTAGCGCATAGAACCCGAAACAGTACGGTATGAATGAAATCACTCTCGACAAGGTGTCACATGAAAGGACGCACCTGAGTCCAAGAGCCAACACTTTGCATACATAGAGTGTATATCTGTCATCTGCGAAGCACTAGAAGAAGCTGCAAGGATATAATCATCATCATGAACATCCTCAGGCTGCATAACATTGATCTCTTCAATTTTACCACTGGACTTTGCAAGCACTATGCTGCGATCAGAAGACTTATCTTGCACTTTTGTCTTTCCCCTTATCTAATTTGCGCCTTTCATTGCGCAATTCATGGCATTGTGGCCTAATATGGCCCTTTTTCCCACAATGGTGACAAGTAACATCTGCATTCCTACCATGGGATTTGCTACGTGACTTCCCATGAGACTTGGATCGAGATTTCTGAGAATCTCGTCCACGGCCACTGCCACTACCACTGCCATGCTTTCCATATCCATCATTCCTGCCTCTAACTGTCATAGCATGCAACATACGAGAGGCATCCAAATTCTTAGAGTTAACCTCTTCCTGCAGAAGAGCACTCTCAACATCAAATAATTTCAAGGTAGCAGTAGAGGCACATAATGCAGTGCGGAATACATCCCATGACTCATTAAGAGTACCAAGCAAGAAAAGAGGAGTGTCTGCAAAAGTGATGTCCTGCGAAGTCAAGTTCTTGAATATAGCATGGAACTAGCTCAAGTGAGTAGACATTGTCACATTCTCCTTCATGCGTAGATCCATAAGCTGCTTCAGCCAATACATCTGACTCACTGGAGTTTTCTTGTCATAGAGATTCTTGATTTTATCCCACAACTGCCATGCACTCTGTTCTTCCTCAAATACATTGTAATGAACCTATTCTGTGAGAGATAATACAATAGTGGACTTGCATAACTCATCAAGCTCAAGCCATTCCTCATCTGGCATAGTTGCAGGCAGATGCCCGCTCAACCTCAAAGGTTTGACCTGCTATTTTTGCACCAACACCTGCCAAATCTCGCTCTTCCAATAAGAGTAATTTGTACCATCAAGCTTAGTGATGTTGAAAATAGCATATTTAGTGGACGAACTCGCCATAATGCAGGCTGGAAGACTGTAGACAGTTCAAAACTGCTTGCTGTTTACTACAAAAAATGACCAAAAAATCACCAAAATCGAGAGAAAATGGCGAGAAAAGTGTAACCAAAGCTCTTGCCCACCAAGTACTAGCTTTAAAATATTTCAGTATGAAAACTGCATGTGAGTCCATACATATATGCTTGTTGTAATAAATTACAGATTTCAGTAAATGAGAGCTAACAATGCCAAAATCGGATCCCAGGTCAATCATATACTGCCAAGACCAAAGCCGGCATCATGTGGGCATAACATAGGCATATGATAGTCTATAAGCATAAATTCAATACCCAAACATGTCATACAAACATCTGCCAGTGAGTAAGCACACCCCCCAGTCAACGGGGCAAAGTGTTCCTGCCATTATCAAGACTTGACACAAGTAGGTCTCAGCTCACAAAGAGAGGGACCCAAAGCAAAGAGTCAGCTCATAAGCATCATAGGAACCAAGATATATGAACCATGCATCATCCTGAAGGGTAAAAGATCCCAAATAGTCTAAAAAGCTCCAAGAGCATAGACCGCTTGCTCAATGGCTGTCAAGCATCCAAAGACGCTCCCACTTGCACAAAATCCATAAATATCAAGCAACAAAGCTCGAACAAAGCATGTACAAGCACCAGTGACAAGTCTTCAAGATCAAGCATCAATGGTACATCCCGGACATGTAGGCGGTAGAGCATCCGTATGTAGCATCCAAAAGCATGTAACACATCAAGTACATTCCAAAAGCATCCAAAAGCACCAGTGACAAGTCTTCAAGATCAAGCATCAATGGTACATCCCGGACATGTAGGCGGTAGAGCATTCGTATGTAGCATCCAAAAGCATGTAACACATCAAGTACATACCAATGGTACATCCCGGAATCCAAGGTCAAGCAAAGACCGAGTTCCAGTAGCAATAGGCTCCAAACAATGTAACTAGCATGTAGTAATGGCATAGGCTAAGCATGCCAAGACCGGTCAGACATAAGCAACATACATTCCATAAGTACATCCAAGATGGATCATCCAAATGCTTTGCAAAGTGAGCTCAAGCTCAACCAACGATCCCGAGTCAAAACCAAGCTCTATGTCGAGACCCAAGTGTTAATACATCACCATATATGTCCAAAACATAGCCGAAAAAGCATAGGCATAAGCATACATGAGTAAAATGACTTCAGCCCAATTGTGTACAACAGTGATTCATGTTCAAAACTGAGAATTTTAGCACCAAAATCAGCTCCAAATGGTTGCCAAACAATAGGCATACATTCCCCTAACATCCGAGCATCAAACACGACCAACCGAGCATCAAATGACAATGCCAAACAAGTTGTAGCATCAAATGTCAGTGTAACACTGTCATAAATTGCCTATGGACTATTATGATAGTCCCAAAATAGTGTTAAATCAGTCCAAATGCTATGCCAACACATGAACCATCAAAACCAACCATCAAAGCATGTTCATATGCCCGAAATGGAGCCTTTCCAAGTGCCAATGGAGGGGGAGAGTTGCTGTTGTGATTGCCAACGCTGAAGACACATATGGGAGGGCTGCATGATTGTGCCAACTGTAAATGCTGGTCTCGGGGCTGCAAAAAATGGTGGCCAAGCTTCGGAGGGGTTCGGTTAAAGCCAAGGAAGGCCTCAAACAAGCTCCAGTAAGGGGAGAACAACCCACATATGAAATGAGAGCTGGGAGTGTAATTGTTGCCCTGTTTTAAGAGGGCTGAAAACTGAGGTAAACCTTGTAAAGAGTGAAGCAATACCTCTGTGTGAATGCCTTGAGGGTGCCCAAAGGGGCCGAGAAGGTGATCGGGAAGCTGGGGAGTGACGAGAGCTCGAAGGAGTCGGATATGGTTGCCGGGAAGGAGATCCAATGCGAGTGGGGAGTCAATGGGAAGCTAAGAATGCCACAAACCAAGATCAAGAGTCAGGAATCCAAGCTCTGTTACCAGTTGAAAGGTGAGGAGGATCGAAGCTTGCACTCGAGAGCTATGGCGGGAGAGCAAGAGCAAGAAAGAGAGAGGCAAGAAATGGGAACTCCAACAGTCACAATGTGTGACTAGGCCTTCATTTATTCAAATTGTCACTAAAAGAATAAAGAATAAAGTGACGGTGACGGGCGCCCACCACCTGCAATGTGGAGTGGCAGTGAGTGTCAGTGTAGTAATACATGGGCAGCTAGGCGAAGGAGCCTTTACCCCCAACACATTGGAGATGTTGGAAAAATATGGCATGACAGGATGCAAACCGGTTGATACACCATTGGATCAAGATGTTAAGTTAATGGATAATGGATCTTATGTTGAGGATGTCACTATGTTCAGAAAGATGGTTGGTAGTCTTATATACTTGACCATTACAAGACCAGACTTGAGTTATGTTGTTGGATTGATAAGTAAGTTTATGTAGAAACCATGAAAATCACATTTGGATGTAGTGAGAAGAGTTCTTAGGTATGTGAAGAAGATAGTTGGTTATGGCTTGTTTTATGACAAAGCAATCAAGCCTACATTTTTTGGATACTCAGATGCAGACTAGGCAAGTAGCTCTATGGATAGAAGATCTACTAGTGGCTATGCATTCTCATTTGAATCAGCCATGGAAGGTTGGAGTAGTAAGAAACAACCTATAGTTGCTCTATCAAGCACTTAAGCAGAGTATAGAGGCATTGCATTGGCATCATGTGAGCAGACATGGCTAAGAGTGATATTATATGACATGGGGATAGAGATTGATGGTGGAGTCATTATGTATTGTGACAATGTTAGCAGCATTATGTTGGCAAAGAACCCAGTCTACCATGAAAGGACAAAATACATAGAAGTGAACTATCACTTCATTAGAGAAAAAGTCATTGATGGAGAGATTGACTTGGTCCATGTGAAAACAAATGACCAAGTTGCTGATATCTTTACCAAAGCATTAGGTAATGATAAGTTTGAGTATTTTAGGAGTGCACTTGGAGTATTACCTTTGCAAGCTCATTCTGAGCTTGAGGGGGAGTTTTGAGAAATAAGAAAATAGCATAATATTTATCTATGGTTGTATTGAGACTTGTAAGAAAAAAAGAAGATAAAAGAGAATAATGAAGATGAAGTGAGCATGTAGCTCCTAACCTTGGCTTATTCCATCTGTCGGACTCCCTCCACTTAAATTTGTCAGACTAGTGGTCCAACTACCTTTAATAAGATATTGTGAAACATCGTCAAGCCTTATCTTAATGAGTTCATCCCCATTTTCTTTGATGACATCCCATCCTATTCGAGAGGAGAACTTGGAGACCATGAAAGACAACAAAAATTTGTGCTTAAAACATTGAGAATACATAAGTTCTATGCCAAGAAGAGCAATTATGTGTTCTTTAAGAAGCAAATAAAATACATTGGATTCATAGTATTTGAGAAGGTAATTATAGTAGACTAGAGAAAGATCAAGGTCATACAGGAATATCCACCTCTTGAAAAAGTTACGGAAGTGTGAATATTTTTTGTTTGGACTAGATGGTGTCAAGTTTTCATCAAGGATTATGCTTTGATAGGTGCACCCCTCACTAACTCACTAAAGAAAAAAGCTTGTATTGTGTGGATCCCAAATTAATTAGTCCAACTTTGAGAAGCTCAAGAATGTTTGGTGGCATTTTCCATCCTAAACATTATTGCTCTAAACCAACAATTTAAGGACAAATGCTAATTTCATAGCATTAGGCTATATACTTATCTAGGAGGATCACCCAATGGCCTTCTCTTCAAGGAAGATAAATATACATGAGAGGGACTATGCCACAAAAAAATTAGAGTTATTGTAAATTATGCATGCTATATTATGGAGACACTACTTTCTTAATTATAAGTTTATTTTGATCATCGATCATAAGAGTCTTAAATGAGCTAGATCTGAACATGAGAAAATGAAGGTGGACCAAAGACGTATAGGAATATGACCTTAAGATCAATATGCTGAAAAAAAATAGAGAAGCATCCAAGGATCCTACATACCAATAGTTACAAAGAGATGTCCAAGTTTAGCAGCAAATCCCTAAGTTACGACTTAAGCATCAAGAAATTTCATCAAGGAAGAACTTGTCTACTTTAAGACAAGGCAGTG
Organism: Lygodium microphyllum; assembly: GCF_053477565.2. NCBI lineage: Eukaryota > Viridiplantae > Streptophyta > Polypodiopsida > Schizaeales > Lygodiaceae > Lygodium > Lygodium microphyllum. Next base: position 32,149,286 of record NC_141155.1, read on the forward strand.
TATTCTTAGAAAGTGAAGAACTAAATAAGAAGATTATTCAGTAAGGCCATGAATATCCCCCATTTTCAAGACACCTTGGCAATGGCAAAGTGCTCAATGCTGTAAGGAAGAGTTATGGAAAATTTAAGCCCTTATAGCATGTAAAGAAAGAGTATTCCTTAATATCCTTTGAATGCACATTATATGGATAATTTCTTATAAGTGGACCCCCCAAGAACTCAATGCTTGAGTTGATAGCAAAAGCAAAGGCTAAAAGGATCAAAATCCCTCAAGAGCTGCATTTTCTCCACATTCCTCAAATGAAATGGGATTTCATCAGTATCGATTTTGTGATCACAATTCCAATAGTGCCAGGAGGTTATGACTCAATCCCAATAGTTATGAATATTGTGACAGAGGTCACCCGCATTAATTCTGTGAAGACTACCTTCAAAGCATTTGACTTTGCTAGGTTGTTCAAAAATGAGATTTTCAAGTCGCACATGCTGCCAAGAAGGATTATCAATGACACGGACTCAAGAATCGTCTCTAAACTCTAGACATGTCTCTTTCAAGCCATCAACAAACAAATCTATTTTAGTAGTGCTTATCATTCTCAAATTGATGAGTAGAGTGAAAGGGTTAATTAATTGCTAGAAAAAATTGTAAGAGCCTATTGTAGCAGGGAACTCAAGAGATGGATTAATTATTTACCTTGGTAGAATTTTTCTAAAATGTATCCTACCAAAAAAGTATTGGTATGACCCCTTTCCACACATTGTATAGGTAAGATTGCTTGTCCCCTCTTAATCTCTTTGATCTAACCATAAGGATCATGTACTTTCGAGTATCCTCAAGAGTTGAAATTTTCTATCCCTTGGGAAATTCAAAAAAACTTGGTCCAAATTATTGGTAGAAATGATTAGAAATTTCACATCATCTCAAAGTTCATAGTATTTCATGTAAGATTGCTTGTTCCCTATATCTTGGGAAATTCAAAAAACTTGGTCCAAGATATTATGGGCCTTATAAGATTGTTAAAAATATTGGTAGAAATGATTAGAACTTTCACCTCATCTCAAAGTTCATAGTTTTTCATGTAAGCCTTCTAAAGCCTTATTTCTTCAACTTTCATCATGTCCTAGACGATGGAAAAATTATAATGCCAACTTAGGGGATCTAGAAAGTTCAACTTGATAGAATTTTGGAGATGAAGGAGAAACCTCTTAGGAATGGTACTCTTCAGAAGTACCTTATCTAATGGAAAGAGTACTTTTGTGAAGAGGAGACTACACGGATTAAGGATCTATCCTCAAGAGAGACCACCTTGAGTATCTCTCGAGGTGAGGACATATCAATTTCTTAAGAAAACAAGGATGTAATGACACCGTCTTATCAATGAATAATTGTTTTTCCTCTCGTGTTTTGTCCCCCCTCCCTAACAATTATATTTCCCCCTAGTTATGCCAAGAAGATTTCTTCCTAAAACATGCATCACTTCTTTCCCATGTGTAATTATGAATGTCATAATTAAGTTCCTCCAAGAACTACATGTGAATTCTTACAAGGATCATGCATGAATGAATTTATGTAGGGACCCACATGAACAAGGAGTTAATAACATCAGGTTTTAAAATAAAACCTTAGGGAGAGAATAATAAGGGGAGAAAAAATAAAAACCACACACAATCCTTTCACATAGAGCTTCTCTCTCCCAACTTGCATGAATGTCGCAGTTGCCTGCCTAACAATTCCTTGGCAACACGTTTTAGTGGTCCATCGGGGAGCTATCCTAAACGGCTTGGCCTCGTACTCGCAAGAATGCACGAGGTCTATCATCTAGGTTTTCAAGATTCCACCCCATAACAAAAGGTACCAGTTGTTCCCACAATGATCAACCTGCAAGCTCAAAGTCCTAATTTGACAATCTAGGTCTTGATACATCATCTAGCTCTATCAAAGATGTCCCACAAGGCTTCTTTTCCAACTAGAGAGATCGTATTTACCCTTGTTCATGGAGTGCAACATTTTTTTCCAATAACTCGTTAGGATTTAGGGAACCTTAACGAAGTTCTGGCATAATCGCCACACATTTCCCCTAAGATAATTTATGATAAAGGTTTTGAGACCTAACCCTAGGTAAGTCAATGCTCCGCTCTACCTATTTTTTCCTAATTAACATTTCGTTCAATCTCTTGAGAGAAGCTCCCAGCTTACTAGGACTACCCATTTGTAGGACAGATCTGTTAGAGATCTCACCCACCCACTTCCCACAATGGTTGTCTTTAGTTCTCTAATTACCTATCACAATAAGTTATGACATATTAAAACAGCTTCGTTAATTAACCGGTTATCACATATTCATTCGCATAATTTTTAGGGCACAACACAAAGAAAGAGAAAATAGTCTTTTGGAAAAACATATTTTGCAAAGTTATTTACAATGATTTTCCTCTTTTGCCTACGCAAAAGATAAACCATTGTTCACCAAAAAATCCCTTCTAACTATGCAGACAAAAAGAAACTCTCCAAGATTTTCGTCCCTTTACTAGTATGGGGGACTCCAGGATCCCATCCTGATTCGTGTGAGGGTCAGGTAGCTCCTAGGAGTGATCGAGAGATTTAAGAGCAGAGCCCCTTGGCACTCTCTCCTCCTCCTGCCTAACACATTCCTGACCAAGCGACCTCTCGCCGTTGGGGCCGGTCCAAAGCTCCTTGCGATGGTAAAAAATAATCCCCCTTGGAGCAGGGTTCCGCATCTAGCCATGGGGGAGGCATAGCATGATCTTTTCTCTTATTATCCTGATTATATATTTACAATCAGATCTAACTACTACAAGCACAATTAATCTTTCCTATGCAACCATCAATGTGTGCACAAATTTTAAAAAAAAGAAAAATAAATAAGTGTTTTTAGCATAAGAAGCAGTCCCACCTAAATCTAGGGTTTCTCTTTTAAGGTCCCACCTTATTCTTAGGGTTTTACTTCCTATTTGCAACTCTTTTTTTGGGATCTGCAAGTTATTTCATGAATCCAAAGTTTATTTTTTCCTTATGAAAAATTTGGTATTTCTTCCCTAAAAGATAATATGGGCATTTTATATACCTATGGCAAGCAATTCATGCATCGCCCTGCCCATTAATAGGATTTCAAATGCTTTTCCAAGTCTGTTTAGACTTTAGAATTTGTATCAAAAAATTCTTATCAATGTCCAATAAGTCCTACAGACTTTTGATATTTTTTTAATTTCCTAATATTGATAGTTTCAGGGTTATCAAGTATTTCATACTTGTTTTTGCTTCAACATTCTTGATATTTTAGGTTTGGTTTTCTCGCTGATTCATACATGGTCAACCCATGATATTAATGCTTTTGCTAATATAATCATTAATTTTCTTTCATATTTCAAACATCAAATTATATTACTATGCACCTAATTTATGTGCACCTAGTATATTTTTGTCTATACAATTTTCTATTAATTTAATGCATTTATTATTTCATGATATTATCAAAATAATTTTTTATAAATTATTATTAAATTTATATGCATCTATTTGTCATTACCAAAATAAAATAGAGATAGTCAATTTTAGGGAGAAATTATAAAATATTCACTTCTCTAACAACGTTTACCTTTTTTTGTTATTATAATCACATGAGTCATTAATAAAATAATAATAAATATCATGAAATAAACATAATTAAGATATTTTCTTAATGACAGATATATAATCATTTTTCAAGTGAAATAGTATTTTTACTAAATAGCTAATTATTATATTACTTGGATTATTTTTCTAAGTGGTAGTTCATATGCATTTTCTTTGGAATGTGTTTATAATCATTTAAAGCTAAATATAGCGATGAGCTTATAAAACATTAAATTTTTCCAAACTCGCAAGATATTATCTCTCTTAGGTTTGCTGAAATGGAGGTTTTGCTTATTCCTACTGCATCATTTTCTCCTTCGGCCGTGTTTCTTGCTTCCCTTGCTTCAAATGGGCTTTTTGAATTTCTACGACCTCGCAGAGCCATGGATGTCAAGAGAAATTGAGTTGGTAGTTTAGGGAGAGGTTTTGACCATCTAGAAAAATTTTGTTAGCATTTCACTTAGCGGGATGGTCGTATGGGATGAAGGCGTAACAAGGGATAGAGAAAATGAAAATGAGGTAGAAGGGGTGTATTTTCCACGTTCAAGCTCAAAGCTTCAATGGATAAGATAAGTAAAGAAAATTTATATAATGAGGAGGTCTTTCTTCTTTCTTTCTTTATGAAGGAGAGGAGGTGCATTTATAGGCATGAGGGGGAGCATGTAGTCAATTGATTCTTTTGGCTACTTGTTAAGAGCCAAGTGAACTTTATTAAAAATACATTTTGAATGCCTACTTGTTGGATGGTTGCATGGGGATGATTATTTTATGCTTTCTCTTCCTCCAAGTGTAAAAAATATCATGAATTTTGGCCTATTTTTTCAAAAACCTATTTGTTCCCTTCAAAATGACTTCATTTGGTTGTTTTTGGCCAAGTTACCTCATGACTTATCTAGTTTATAAAGTCATATCATACTCTTTGATACTTAACTTACTCAATATCATGCTCGTTCTTGCATGTTCTACATTTATCCATTAAGGCTTTAGCAAATTATCTTGCGGTTATGAAATCAATACTATCCTTGACGCATTAAATGGAATTGGGAATGCTAAATATAATGCGAGAAAAATTATGATCAAGCCATCGTAATATTATTTATGAGACGTCTTTGCTTTTTGTTGGCTGGGAACATTGAAGCATCTTCTTGTGTTGGATTTCAGAATCATTTGAATGCAAGACTTGATATTAAGAAAATTACGTGCAGTTACTTATGTGATATCTTGACAATTACTTTTTAAAAAATCTCAAGCCCAAATTCATTTGTTGATATGAAGCACTATGGCATGAATATTACATGCTCTCCTCCTTAGAGGAATCAAGATGTCCTCTTCTTGAAAAGAACTAGGAAAACTGTTTTCTAGAGCTATCTCTTTTATCCAAGTGGCATCCTTCTCAAGATAGTCTTTCCACTAGATAAGATACTCTCTAATGGTTCTCTTTCTCAGAGGTCTCTCTTTTACATCTAGAATTTTATCAATTTGGAGCTCAAGGGTTCCTTGACTAGGCATTACAATTTGCTAGTCATCAAGAATATGATCTTTATTTGCCACATAAGCTTTCATAAGACTAACGTGAAATACATTGAGGACTTTCACATGATGAGGAAGTTGTAGTTTGTAGGCATTAGCTCCTAGGCATTTGAGAACCTTGTATGGTCCACTATACATTGGACTCAACTTTCAAAACTTTCCTAATGACAGAGAACTCTTCTTTGGGTGTATATGAATGAAAACCATGTCTCCCTCTTGGAAGATATTATGCTCTTGTCGTCCTAGATCACCATAAGGATGTCTTGATTAATAGTTTTGACCAGATCATCCATGTCTTTTAGAATTTTCTTATAAGCCTCAATCTTTAGAGTTGGATCAAAGAAATTCAATGGCATCAAAAAATCTTGCCCATACAATGCTTAAAATGGAGTCATTTGAATACTCTAGTGATATGACGCATTGTAGGAAAATTCTACTAAGAGAAAACATTGTATCCACCTTGTCAAATCTTATAGAACAGTAACCTCTCAGTATATCTTCAATGACATGATTAACCCGCTCTGTTTGACATCAGTTTGGGGATGGTAAGTTGTTTTAAAGAAAATATGGGTTTCAATTGCTTCAAATAGGCTTCTCCAGAAATGTGACGTAAACAGAGAGTCACGATTACTAATGATCCATTTAGGAAATCCATGAAGCCTAAAATTTTCTTTCACAAATAGTTGTGCAATATCTGAAGCTTTGTAGTTGGTCTTGACTGGGATAAGATGAGTGACCTTTGTCACCATATCCACAATCTCCATGATTGAATCATACCTCCTTGAACAAAAGGCAAGCCAACTACAAAATCCATACTGATGAACTCCCATTTCATCTATGGAATGTCAAGTGGCTGGAGCTTTCCTGGCACTTTGACATGCTCAACTTTCACCCGTGCTTGCAATTCAGGCATTCAATAACATATCTCAATACATCATGCTTCAATCTTTCCCAGTAGTAACTTTTCCTGACTGCATTGAGAGTTTTTGCATAGCCACTGTGTCCTGAGAATGGGGAGTCATGGGCTTCCCATATTATCTTCTTTTTTAGCACTTGACTGAGAGGAATGAAAAGCCTTGTCCTGAAATAGACAAGTCTATCATCCACAATGAAATTTTGGTTTTTGACTCTAAGCTTAGAATCAATGTCCTTAACTAGGATTTCTCTAAGCATTAGCTGATACTTAGGATCCTTGTTTGCCTCCTCTTTGGCTAGCTCAATGGTTGGATTGCTAGGCATCGATATCATGGTAGCTAAAATCTCTCCTCTAGATGGATCTTCCATGATAAGTGCATTTAGAGAAGCTTTACAACTTAATCCATCAGCAATCACATTGTCTTTTCCAAGTCTAAACTTGATTTCAAAATCAAATTCTTGGAAAACTTCAATCCATTGATGCTACCTCATGTTGAGATCTGGTTGAGTAAAGATCCATTTGAGACTTTTCTGGTTAGTGTGACCAAAGTAAAACTTGCTCCGAAGTAGATAACGTCACCACAATTGGAGAGCATGGATCAGAGCTAATAGCTCGAGATTATGAGTGGTGTAGTTCCTCTCGTGGATTTTTAGCTTCCTTGAGGAATAGGCTATCGTCACATGACCTTGATGCATAAGTACACAACCTAGTGCAAGAGAACTTACATTTGTTATGACCTCAAACTCTTCACTTAGGTCAGGTAGGTTTAAAATGGGTGTTGTTACCAAAAAAAATTTGAGATGCTCAAAATTGGCTTACTTAATGGGTGTCCACACAATAGCAATTTTCTTTTTGAGAAAATTAGTGAGAGGTGTAGCTATTAGGGCACAATTTTTTATGAAAATTCTATACCATCCAATTAGCCCTAAAAAACTTCTTTCTTCCTTAACTGTCGTTGGAGGTTTCGACTCTTGAACATCTCTAACTTTGGTTGGGTCGATAGAGATTCCTTCAACAGATACTATGAATATGAGATATTCCATCTATCATTTGAAAAAGACAGACTTCTTTTCCTTCACATAGAGCTTGTGCGTCCTCATTGTGTCCAGCACAATGCACAATTGCACCTCATGGTCTTTGTCTCTCTTGGAGTATGTTAGGATGTTATCAAAGATGATTAGAACAAACTCATCAAGATAATATCAAAAAATGTCATGCAGTAATCTATTAAATGTAGTAGGGACATTAGTTAGAACAAAAGACATTACAAGAAATTCAAAATGGCCATATCTGGTATTGAAGGCTGTTTTGGGAGTATCTTCTTTCTTGATCCTTATTTGGTAATAACTAGACTGGAGATCAATCTTGGAAGAGATTTTTTCTCCTTCTAGACTATCAAGTAGCTTGTTTATTCTTGGGATTGGATACTTATTCTTGATTGTTACCTAGTTTAGACCTCGGTAATCAATGCATAGGCAGAGTATTTTGTTCTTTTTCTTTTGAAACAATACTGGGGCACCCCATGGCGAATTATTGGGTGGTCTGATATATCCTTGATCTAGTAACTGCTTGAGCTACTCTTTCAACTCAATTTCTTCAAGGGATAGACATTTTATATGGACTCTTGGTGATTGGAGTGGCTCCTAGTTCAAGTCTGATCTTGTGATCAACTTCTCTTTGAGGTGATAATTCTGTCAACTCTTCTAGGAAGATGTCATCATATTCCTTAACCCAATATGGCTCTCCCTTGTCTTGATTATTTTGCTCATCCTTATTTAATTTTATGAGATACACAAATTATCCTTTTTTTTACCCTTTTATTATGCGAGATGATTTGGCTAGTTGAACCTTGTGTTTTCTTGCCTCACCTTGGGTCATCACTTTTCCCCCCTTTAGGTTTTGAAAACTCACCTAGCCTTTTTTGCACTGAATATGTGTGTCATTGGGGATTAGCCAGTCCATAACTAATAGACATTCATAGGCCCCTAAATTAATGATCCTAAATCCCATTTTAAAGAGATTGCTTTCCAAGCTAAATGTCACTTTGCAAGTTTGTTGAGTAGACATGATTTCTTTTCCATTGGCAAGTTCCACAAGAAACCTAGATGTAGGTATTCTCTCTATACCTAATTTCTTGGCACACTTTGGTGACATGAATGAGTGTGTGCTTCCACACGGAAATCAAAATTTTAAAGGACTTACCCTGATATTCTGTTGGTGTTTGAATCATTGAAAAATGGTGATTTGGGCCTTTCTTATGGAGGGTGGCATGAACTGATGCCCTTTTCATATCGGCTTCCATAGTTGTGTTTTCCTCTTCTTCAAGCTCTTTAAGAATTACAGCAGATGCTTTTCCTCTTGCAATTGAAGCTTGGTTCTAACCTCTGTACTATCCTTGGTGACGAATTTGGCCAAGCTTTGGGCATTGTCTTTTAAAGTGGCCTGGCTCATTACAATGGAAACACCTAGGTACTCTTGAATTACTTCCTGCAGATATGAAGTTTCTGATTGCATTTGTTTTGGCCCTCTTTCCTTGACTAGGCGAACACTGACCTTGGGCTCGCTTAACATAGCCCCATGAAGTTCCTTGTTTTGATTCCAAAGCTTATTACTCATTGGCTTTGATTGAATCTCTTGAACATGAGGTGTTGCATAAATCAAAGTATCTTACAGATCTATTGGGTGCATAGATTCAAGGCATGTGTTCAAAGGAGCATTCAATCCATGACAAAACTTACACACCTATTGAGCAATAGTCATAGAAGATGCATATTTAAGCAATGAGATAAACTTTGAGTAATACGCCTCTAGGCTCACTCCTAGTTGTCTTAAGTTAAAGAACTCATTCATTTTTAGTGTGTGATAAGCTGGTGGCAAATATCCACCACACACAAATTCTTTAAGCTTTACTTAGGTAATATTTGTCTCAGCAAGTCCTTGGTCTTTGCACTAGTGTTTCAACCACAAGTGTGCCTCATTAATCAATTTCAACTTGGAGATCATATCTTGATTAGCAGGGGTAGTTCCCATGGTAGTAAAGTAATCCTCCATGGTCTCAATCCAAATCTCTTCCTCGGCTTCAACGTCTTTTCCCTTGCTATCAAATTCCGGTGGCTTAACTTGCTTAAGGAGATACTTCTTCTCTTGAATTTTGGTCAAACTAGCGATAGTTGTCGAATGAATTTAGCACTTAAACTTTTTAGCTTCGTTTCCACATTAGCATATCTTACTAGTTTTGTAAAATAATGATGGGCCAAAGAGCACAATATTTTTACAAAATCTAGTTGTTGTTATCTTTTATTATCAGGAGCCATATGCTACGATTTTTACAGGTAAGGGATATTTATAAATGGTAGATTTTTACAAGTAGAGACACATTACCATCGATAGGATAGGCTGGATGCTATGTACAATTTTCAAAATAGGATATCATTATATATTTCTTTTTCAAGGATCGATATCAATTACATTCACGTAGAAGAAAGTAGGCCGATTATTGTCTATGTCTAGAAATCTATAATGTGAAAATGATAGATCTGGAAAACCATGGATACAATAACCTCAATACTTGCAACATCCTTGGATTATAATCCGGTCGACTAAGATTACCTTCAGTACCTCATAGACATAACAGTCTCTAGACGTATCTGTCGACTAGTAGTAGTCATAAGTGAATTCCTTCTAGATAGAAAAAAGATAAAGGCCTAAAATAATTTTAAAAATTCCATCCATTCAAGGCTTTTTAGATAATTCTGCATGTTGAAGAATCGATCAACCTGGATGTAACAATAACACTCATCCCAGAATCATCTTCTTTCGTGGCTCACAAGGGATGGATAGTATATGCGATCGAGTATCCTCATCATTTCTCTTCTCCACTCATCATCCTTGGAGTTCAATGCAGATGTGTACATTTCTCAAACAACAAGGAACTAGTTCCAAGCTTCATTATTCTACCAAGGTTTATCCCTTAAAAACTAGGAGGTTGATTATTACTTAGAACACTTGGTCTTAAAAACCATAGATATTTTTAATTTCAATTATGCTCTGACACCATGTGTCATGTGCCTACCTAACTGGCATCATATTTTAGTAGTCCATCGAGAAACTATCCTAGACAGCTTCGCCCAGCACTCACGAGAATGCATGGGGTCTATTGTCTAGGTTTCCCAGATCCAACCCCATAATGGAAGGTACCAGCTGTGCCCACGAGGATTTCAACCTGCAAGCTCAAAGTCCTAATTTGACAACTGAGGTCTCAATACATCAGCTATCTCCATTCGAGCTGTCCCACAAGGCTTCTCGTTTGACTAGAGTGATCATGGTTACTCTTGGTTTATAGAGTGAAACTCTTTTTTCCAATAAGTGGTGAGGATTCAAGGAACCTTAACGGAGTTCTGGCACAACCTTGCACCTTTCCCCGAAGGTAATTTATGATCAAGGTTTTAAGGCCTAACCCTAGGTAAGTCAACGTTGGACTCTACCAGATTTTTCCTAATTAACATTTTGTTGAATCTCTTGGGAGAAATTTCCAACTTACCGGAACTACCGATCTGTAGGACAGATCTGTCACATTAAGTTATGACGTATGAAAGCACCTTCATTAATTAACCCATTATTACATGTTCCTTCGCATAATTTTTAGGGCACAATATAAAGGAAGAGAAAATAGTCTTTTGGCAAAACATATTTTGCAAAGCTATTTACAATGATTTTTCCCTTTTTCCTACACAAAAGATAAACCTCCACTCATTGGAAAATCCCTTTTGTCTGTGCAGAAGAAATGAAACCATCAAGGATTTCGTCTCTTCACTAGTACTGAGGACTCGAGAATCCCATCTTGATTTGTGTGAGACTTAGGCAGCTCCTAGGAGCGATGTCGTATTGCTGCACATTCGAGGTGTGTAAACCACCCAAAAGTTGTGCATGGGATTTGGTACTTTGTACATATTTAGTTGTTGTGATTACATTTATTCTCTGTGTATGAGTATAGTAGCGAGTATGAAGGGTTGCTTTCAGTCTATGTTGAACACGGTCAAGGAGAGAAGACATTACAATTATTCAAACAAATGCATGAGGAGGATATCTCTTTGGATAGTATCACACTTGTCTGTGCTTTAAAAGCTTGTGGCAACATGGTGGTTGTTGATAAAGGCCAGGAAGTCCATATGGAAATTGTAATGAAACATCTTGAGAATGACATTTTTATTGGCAACACTTTGGTTGACACGTATGCCAAATGTGATTCCCTTTCCAAGGCGTTAAACATTTTTGACAGTCTGCCAGTCCAAGATGTTGCATCTTTTAATGCAATGATAAAAGGATGTGGCACAAATTTAGATGGTAACCAAACCATAGATCTCTTCAAGTGTATGCAAGAAAAGGGATGTTGTCATGTTCACATGCTTGTTGGGTGCATGCAGTCATGCGAATTTGGTATGTGAGGGCCGAAATATTTTCAAGTTGACGACAAATAATTACGGCATTACACTCATAGTAGATCACTATACTTGTTTGGTTGAACTTCAGAGGGAATTCAAGAAAAGATGTCTTCCTCACCTTCTAAAGATATGTGGATATGGGCTTTTTCTAGTTCATAAAAAGAAAACAAAAGGGGAAAAGAAAACACAAATGAAGAGGCTAAAGAGGGGATTTTGAAAAGCTAAAGAAGGAGGGAAAAGGAGGCTAATACTATGAGGAGTTCATAGAGGGAATAGGGGAGCCACGCTTTAGGGAAAAGGAGCCCATTTTGGGGGGGGAAAAAGCTAATTTGAAATGAAGAAAGGAGGACGATACTCTGCAGCTGAAAAAGGGGAATTACACTCGAAATAGGAAAGAAGAAAATGAAGACATCTATGGCAGAGGAGAAGAAAAAAGCGCTGGAAGGCAGAGACAGAGTGCTGAAGTCGTAGCTCAAGAGAAGAGGAATTACGGATGGTAAATGTACATGTGGAAGGGATGAATCTCTCATGCATATAATTTGGAAAAATCTGTGTGGCAAATGGAGTATGGCGGCAGGTCTACCTCACCTTGGTTCTCTAGTGAATGAACAGGAGGCTATAGAATTCTGCATCTTTGATAGTATGCAACTCAGAAGCAGTCCAAGATACTTGCCTATCAATCCACACGACTCTTCATATTGCAAGCAATTTGAGAAGCTTGCAGCAAATCGCCTTTTGATGAAGTTAGAGTGAGTCACTTGGTCAGAAATAGCTCGTAAGGTGCACTGGTTTTGGGGAGTGCTAAAGTCGGATAGAAGAGAGAGGAACGAAGAGAAACAGGGGAAGATGACAACGATCGACTAACCTGCATAAAAAAAACAAAGTGAAGATGAAAGTGATAAAAAAGTTAATCAAGGGGAGAATGGAATGACGGCGTTCGTCTGCAATTATGCTCTGATCATCAACACTACACTCCTCCTCTGTCTCATCCTCCTCAACTTCTCATCCGTCTCCTAAAGAACGTCAAACTGATCGTTTTTGTCCACTGACCGATCATTATGTTCTGATAATTGCCCAATACAGTTGCTGTAATCCGAGTTTGCCATGTTTGTTTTCTCATGCCTCTCTGATTTTCTGGAGAAAGCCGATGATAACTGTGGAAATGCATATGAGAAAAGAGGGGAATTAGAAAGGAAAAGAAGAATGATGAAGGCTGTTGTTTCGATAAATCCGGGCAGCTGCTCGCTGGATTAAACGGGGAGAGAGACAAAGAGCTTCCTTTTGAATTAGCAAGAGCAGCATGATTGATTTGGTGGGCAGCGGTTATTTAGAAGGTCAAAAGCAGAGAGCCGGTTGGGGCTTTCCCCTTCCATCAGTCAGGCATTCTGGTGCACATACTGATGTGCAGAATTCAGCCAACCGATACACTGGATCGACCCCCCATAATCGTTTTAGAAAACTGATTGCGTCATTTTCATAATCAACGGGGTAACATGGTATTGCAGACGATGACATGCATGTATGCTCTGCATCAGATGCATCCTTACGAACACATATATATATTGAGACAGCGCAGTGTAGATACTCTAATGATTTTTCCATGATATGGGGCCACACAAACATCAGATTACTCTATACCGACCATGTCTGGCAGATGGCTCTAAACAATGTCACTGCATCAGGGTTTGCATCCAAAAGGAGGTATTGTTTGGAAGTTTTAGCATGAACATCAAGCTGGTCCCTGGGGATTCAGCTGGCACAGTGACAGCTTATTAATTCTCTTCACAGACTATACATTGGGATGAGCTGGACTTTGAGTTTTTGGGCAATGAGACAGGCCATCCATACATATTGCAGACAAATGTATATTGGAATGGGACTGGAGGAAGAGAACAGAGGATGTACTTGTGGTTTGATCCCACGACCAGTTGGTGCACTGAATGAGTGCTGGCAAAAATGAAGAAGAATACTTGACTGCTGAAGTTGATTGGAGCAGCTGATATCGATACAAAGGGTTAAATCCTCATGCAGACCAGTGTATGCAGATCAGGGATCTTAATGAATCGATGTACATGCATAGTCAAGAATCTGATCTTTGATGTGAAGTCTGGCCTTAAATGTATATCCACAGAATTTAGCATTGAATCATGTTTATGCAAGGTTGTTTCCTTTCCCATTTCTCTATGATTAACAGGATCATGTCAGAGCTCTTTCAATCATTGATCACTTTGGGTTCTTTTCTTTCCTAAGAGCAGCTGAAAGCAGCCCATACCCATGGGCTGAGTTTCAGTTAGAATAGAACTGTGAGTAACAGGAGATGAAAGCTTAGCCTTTGTCATCTCACTTGAAGGGCTTGGATTTGATCACTTGCAAGATCATGTTGAGTTTACCCAACAAAATTCTCTTCGTATTATGCAGTTTGCCTTTGAAGATGAAGTTAGCCTATTGATGTTTTGAAAGGCAGAAATACATTGATGCAAACTTACAAACTTGCATTAAAAGCTCCTCATATTACTAATGTTGTGCATGAATGTACCCTGATTATTTACAGATTTAGAGACTAAAAAATGATGCAGAAATAGAGCTTTCAAATTGACTTTGATATGCTAGATTGACCTTCTATCCTGAAATTATTCAAAGTCCTCTGTGGTCGCGACTTTGCTTTCAGAATCCTTTGACATCTTTGGTGAACCCGATGTGAAAGTGTCGCAGAAATTTCAGGATGGGAGACACTTCAGCCTCTATTTCAGCTTCTTCTACAATTCCAGCTACCTCTACTTCAGCTCCATCTATGACTGCTGCGTCAAGTACTTCAACGGAGGATCTAAAACAGATTTTGCAGAATATGTCCATGTATATGCAGCTCCAAAATCAGCAAACACAAATGTATATGCAGCAGCAACAACAATTGCATCAACAACAGTTGTCTCAGCAAAGGAAACTGTATTCGGAGCAGGAGAATGCAAACAGCGCGACTAAGGCTATTGAAGCAGTTGAGAGTGAGAAAAAGCTATTTGACGGGCGTAATGTTTCAGCATATTTGAAGGCATATGAGATCAAGATGGGGTTTTTTGGAGTTCCTGCTAGACTTATGAGTAAGTACTTCCTTCGTCTTGTCACACTTGCTTTGAGGTCAAAAGTGACTGATCTTTTTATTCAAAATACACATTGGCAAGATTTTAAGAAGGCTCTAAAAGAAGAATACTTCCTTGAGGACTTTGGTATGGCTACTCGGCGGTCATTCCGAGAGTGGGTCTACATGCCAAACAAAGGTCTTGCTGCTTCGGAGTTGATTCGAGAATTTGAAGAGAGGTATAGTCAGCTTGATGCCATTGAACAAAGAGCATTGGATGTTGAAAAAGTTGAGCTTTTCTTGCAAGCTGCAGATCCTGCTCTTCAAGAAGAATTGGGTGAGCTTCTTGAAGATTGCACAAAGCCTATGGGTCTTAAAACTGATTGGCAGGATGCTCAAGATGCAGTCTCGACATTGACCAAGAGGAGGATATGGAAGACTCACCTACAAAATGGTTCCATGACACCTACACCATCATCTGCTCCTATGCCTACTTCTATCCCTGTTATTTCTTCTCCTCCTCAGCCAGTTTCTTGGCCTATGCCAGTGCCTACTGTTTCTACTCCACCTATTCCTCCTGTTCCACGACCGATGCCTACACCTTCTGCTCCAAAACCATCCGCTCCATCGGTGCCTACCTCTCTTGATGACATAATCAAAGGCATCACAGATTTGACACTTGAGTCAGTCAAAGCGGAGTTGGTGGGTAAGTTGAAGGAGCAGTTTGCTTCAACTGTGCCTACTACTTCTTCTAGTGATCCTACTGCACCTAGGAGTGCTCCTAGTGCACCTAGGAGAGATCGGAGATGTATTTGGTGTGATAGTACGGAGCATCAGCATTGCAGGGATTGTGACTCTTTCCAGGATGCAAGGAGGCAGAATTTGGTATATTGGGGGCAAGATGGTAAGATTTGGTTGATTGAGACAGGAGCTCCACTTGCTACCAACTTTGGTAAAGGTGGAATGAAAAAGTTAGTGGAGGATATGGCTACACGTACTTCTTATGTGACGGCTAGAGGTGATGCTTCTGCATATGGAGTACAGATTGAGAAGGGATCGGAGACTCAGTCCGCACTATGGACTTATGCTATGGAGACTGCAAACAAGGGGAAAATTCAGCAAACTGTTTTGACTAGCGCAGGCTCTAGCATCAGATCAGAGACAGGTTGGGACTCGCCTGTTGACAGGTATTCTATTTATGCTTATTTGGCTAAATCTCATGGTGCAGATGTATTTGTTGAGGAGAAGCGTAAGAGGGATGAAGAAAATCCAAGTGCAGCTAAGAAGACTAGAGGGGGTGAGTTTGTTACTCCACCTACTGCAGGACCATCTTCATGATCAGGGCTAGATCGACAGATGGAGGATGCTCAAAAGAGGGAAAAGAGGCAAGAGCCTAGAGAGAGAAAGCAGCCAGGATTCAGATTGATGTCCGATATTGAGACATCTACAGACATGAAGAAAATATTTAATGATAAGATACCTGGCAGTGAGGTGACTTTCACTATTTCTGAGATTTTGGGCATCTCAAAAAGAGAGTTTCAGGATCAGTTTTAGGAGGTCCTGAAGAGGAAAAGACATGCATTGTCTACCACTGATACACAGGGAGTTTTGATTGGAGAGTTGGATGAGGATGATGATGAGGTTATGGTTGATAATGCTTCTGTTTTGCCACAGGTAGAGAAGAGGGTTCAGCCTATGCATTATGCTGAAATTGATGAGCCTGTTTTGATACCGCGTAGTCACTTTTCACGGAGCCATTGGGCTAGGGCAACTACAGAGACGATGGTAAAGATTGGAGAGAAACAAGTGCCTTATGTTGCATTGGTTGATCATGGTTCAGAGATTAATCTCATAGTACATGAGGTTTATGAGAGTAACAGATGGCCTATGGATGTAGAGCATGGGTGGCGTATGAAAGCCGCCAATAACACTGCAGGTGATTTATATGTTGCTTGCCCTAGTGTCAGGGTTTCTATTGGTGATGTAGAGGAGGATTTTCATTTCTTTGTGCAGGATTCATGCTCTTATCCCATAATTCTTGGTCAGCCATTCATTACAGAGATACGCATGGAAACAAAGGTCATGGATGATGGATCTGCTTATGCACGGATTCGCAGTAAAGATGGTATGAGAGCAGTTCATTTTATGACTGTATGTGTGAACCATGTTAGAAACAGGGATACTCTCAGAGATGCACCCTTACCACTGTGAGGGATTCGGGTTTTCATTAGGTACCGCCGTTTCGCGAGACGACGGTGGTACAGAGGAGAGGAGATTGGAGTTCTCGCCTCCTGGCAGCAGTGTTTTCTCCTCCAGTTATGTTGGGATTTCAGCAAACAGTTCGATGAGTTATCAAAAGACTTCTAGGTTGCCTAGAGCTGCCAGGCAGTATATATGCAGGAAGGAGAAAAATTTAAAAAATGCACGAATTTTGGAGGATGATGAGCACATAGATGGTATGTATGACAGTGTGATTTGTGCAGATACGATGACAGAGATGGGAGATATGTTGAAAACTGATATGCTGAATTGTCATGGTAATGTATTAGTGCAGTCCCTGGACATGTTTCATGAAATTGCAGATTTTATGTCACAGATTGAGTCAGAGGCTGAGGTAACTCAGCAAAGAGTATTGAGTGCTGAAGAAATTCAACAAACAGAGTTTCCAGCTGGTTATGATCAGCTTTCAGAGAGACAGAGGGCTGAAAATTTTCAGCCAACAGAGTTTACTGCTGAAATATTTCAGCATTCAGAGTTTGGGGCTGTTTCTATGCAGTCCATAGAGCAGAGGGCTGAGAATATTCAGCCATTGGAGTGCAGAATTGCTGATTTACAGCAAGGTTTATGTAATGCAGAAGAGCATAATGAAGCCAGGGTTGACACGAAATACAAAACTGTGGATAAGAAGGTGAAGCCGGTTGCTGTACCGCTTCCATCTGACAGTGATCAGAAAATAGAGAGGGCTGCTAAACAGTAAATTTTGAGGAATCCGGAGCATATTGGTCATAAATTTTCAGCAGAGACACTTGTTGAATTGAAAATTGAAAATGGTGATTTCTTGTTACCCATAGAGAAGCAATGCTTTCAGGAGATGCTAGAGCGTCATGGAAGGGGATTTGCTTTTTTGCCACATGAGATTGGATGTGTGAATCCTGATATTGTTGCTCCTATGGTCATTTTTACTATTCCTCATATTCCATGGAATCTCCGACCTATTCCAGTGCCTAAAGCACACTTGCCAAAGCTAATTGATTTATTGAATGAGAAAATCAGGATGGGAATCCTTGAGCCTTCATCTGCACCATATTCAAACAGGTGGTTTACAGTTCCAAAGAAGAATGGTACTCTTCGATTTATTCAGGACATGCAGCCAGTGAACAGAGTTACTATCAGGAATGTTGGTATAGGTCCAGTTGTGGATGAGTTTGCAGAGGCATTTGCTGGACGTGCCATCTATTCTTTGCGTGATTTGTATTCAGGTTATGATCAGTTTCAACTGGCTTTGGAAAGCAGGGACATAACCACCATGAGAACTCCTATTGGGCTTGTCAGGATGTGTACCTTGCCTCAAGGTGCCACTAATTCTGTTGTGCATATGATGAATGCCATGCATAAGGTCCTTCGTGATTACATACCTCAGCTTACTATGCCTTTCCTGGATGATGTGCCTATTAAGGGGTGTGCAAAAGAAGAGAAGAATGAGAGCCTAAATGAGCAGGGATGCAGATACTTTGTGGCTGATCATATTTCAGCATGTGAGAAGATTTTGGCTAGGTTAGAAGAAGTGAACTTGACACTTTCAGGGCAAAAATCTGTTTTTGGAGTGAATGAGGTTGTTATTGTTGGGCATATGTGTGGATATTATGGCAGGAAACCTTCACCTGATAAGGTGAATGCTATAGGCAAGATTGCAGAGTATTGTTCTACTACTTCAGAGGTACGGAGATTCATTGGTGCTTGTGTGTTTTATATGATTTGGATACCTCATTTTGCACACATAGTAGATTGTTTGTATCAGCTGCTTCGAAAGGGGCAGAAATTCTATTGGGATGAGAGCCACACTAGAGCCATGCGGAAATTGAAGAAGCTATTGCAGAATGCTCCTACTCTCAGAAAAGCGGATTATAATTGTGATAGGCCTATTGTATTGACAGTTGACACTAGTCCAATTGGCATAGGTTGGGCTGTGGGTCAAGATGATGCAGATGGAAATAGGTATGCTATTCGGTTTGGGGCGAAAGTCCTAAACGAGAGACAGAGGAGATATCCGCAAATCAAGAGGGAGTTATTGGGGATTGTCACGGCTCTCAAATGTGACAAGGAGTACTTTATTGGAGCTTCAGTTGTGGTAGAGATAGATTGCTTGCCATTGATTGGTATGATCACGAGTTGCTCTACTCCGGATATAGCTATGTTGAGATGGATTGCATACATCAAGTCATTAAATCCGGAATTTAAACACATAGCAGGGAAGGATAATCCAGTGGCAGATATGTTGTCTAGAGCCAGATATGATGATGAGGAGACTCTACTTGCAGAAGAGGATGATGCAGAAATTTCAGCCACTATGGTTGATCATGTTTGTCATGTCTATGATATTGTGGCTTTCATAGAAGATCTCTATGTTGGAGATTGGTTGCAGATTGGCAGGTACCTTAGTACACTAAGAAAAAGAGATGAATGGACAGATGAAGAGTTCAAGAAGATCAGAAGGAAAGCCTATGGTTATTTTCTCAAGGATGGATTTCTTTGGAAGCATCCAAAGAAAAGAGGCGGATTACCTTTGCGGGTTGTCTGTGATAGAGAGACACAGTTACAGGTGATGAGGGAGTTTCATGAGAGTCCTTGGGCTGGTCATAGAGGAGTGTGGGCTACTTATGAGAAAATCAAGGAGAAATATTGGTGGAAAGGTATGTATAGAGATGTTTCTCACTTTGTTGAGACTTGCAGAGACTGCCAGATGTATTCAGTAGTGCGTCATAGAGATGAGCTTCATCCGACCTATCCACTATGCATTCATTATAAGTGGGTAGTTGATTTGGTTACCATGCCTATGGGTCTATGGCAGATGAGATACATTGTTTTGGCTAGAGAGGATCTTTCTAATCATGTTGAGGGCAGATCTTTGAGAACGAAGACCACTAGTGCAGTGTGTAACTTCTTATTGGAGGAAATTTTCTGCAGGTATGGTTGTGTGGGTAAGATCACTGCGGATCGTGGTGAATTGGATGCAGATGAAGCTAGGGAGTTTTTCTCTCAGCTAGGAATCAAATTGGCTCTAACCACAGCATATAATCCAGAGGGAAATGGAAAGAGTGAAAGAGGGCATCCGCCTATAGTGAAAGCATTAGCCAAAGCATGCAGAGGACGGATTGGAGAATGGCCAAGACTTCTACCATTTGCTTTATGGGCTGATCGTACGACTCATAGTGTTACCACAGGATATATGCCTGCAGAGTTGATGTATGGTCAGAAACGTGTTATGCCGATTGAGACTTGTGCTTTGACTTGGTCAGTTTTACCATGGTAGGAGGATTTGACGAGAGAGGAGCTCTTAGCTCTTCGGATTCGACAGTTGGAGAGGAGACCTGAGGATATTCAGCTAGCTATTGACAGGTTGAAGGTTGCTAGACTAAGAAATAAGGACAGGTATGACAGCAGGCATCGTTTGCGACCAAGAGCAATAGAAGAGGGAGATTGGGTATTGGTGTTTGATAGCAGTCTTGAAAATCAGCATACTGCACTTCAGAAGATGGTGAAAAGATGGTTTGGGCCATACATAGTTAGACATGTTTTTGATAATGCAACATATGAGCTGACTGAATTGGATGGGATAGTGCTTAGAGTGCCTATTGCTGGAAAAAGAATCAAGATTTTCAAGAAAAGAGATGATGAGGATTATGCATTGGAAGAATTTTCAAGAGAAGAGCAACGACAAGAAACTCCAATGGAAGAGACAGATGATATGGCTGATAATCTTGTTGATCTACCAGAAATGCATAACGAAGAGATTGATTTGTTTGTGGATCTTGATGATAATGATCATGGGTAGTTGGCCCATCCGGAGGATGCGCAGGATTAGAGGGGGTGGATGTCGTATTGCTGCGCATTCGAGGTGTGTAAACCACCCAAAAGTTGTGCATGGGATTTGGTACTTTGTACATATTTAGTTGTTGTGATTACATTTATTCTCTACGTATGAGTATAGTTGCGAGTATGAAGGGTTGCTTTCAGTCTATGTTGAACACGGTCAAGGAGAGAAGACATTACAATTATTCAAACAAATGCATGAGGAGGATATCTCTTTGGATAGTATCACACTTGTCTGTGCTTTAAAAGCTTGTGGCAACATGGTGGTTGTTGATAAAGGCCAGGAAGTCCATATGGAAATTGTAATGAAACATCTTGAGAATGACATTTTTATTGGCAACACTTTGGTTGACACGTATGCCAAATGTGATTCCCTTTCCAAGGCGTTAAACATTTTTGACAGTCTGCCAGTCCAAGATGTTGCATCTTTTAATGCAATGATAAAAGGATGTGGCACAAATTTAGATGGTAACCAAACCATAGATCTCTTCAAGTGTATGCAAGAAAAGGGATGTTGTCATGTTCACATGCTTGTTGGGTGCATGCAGTCATGCGAATTTGGTATGTGAGGGCCGAAATATTTTCAAGTTGACGACAAATAATTACGGCATTACACTCATAGTAGATCACTATACTTGTTTGGTTGAACTTCAGAGGGAATTCAAGAAAAGATGTCTTCCTCACCTTCTAAAGATATGTGGATATGGGCTTTTTCTGGTTCATAAAAAGAAAACAAAAGGGGAAAAGAAAACACGAATGAAGAGGCTAAAGAGGGGATTTTGAAAAGCTAAAGAAGGAGGGAAAAGGAGGCTAATACTATGAGGAGTTCAGAGAGGGAACAGGGGAGCCACGCTTTAGGGAAAAGGAGCCCATTTTGGGGGGGGAAAAAGCTAATCCGAAATGAAGGAAGGAGGACGATACTCTGCAGCTGAAAAAGGGGAATTACACTGGAAATAGGAAAGAAGAAAACGAAGACATCTATGGCAGAGGAGAAGAAAAAAGCGCTGGAAGGCAGAGACAGAGTGCTGAAGTCGTAGCTCAAGAGAAGAGGAATTACGGATGGTAAATGTACATGTGGAAGGGATGAATCTCTCATGCATATAATTTGGAAAAATCTGTGTGGCAAATGGAGTATGGCGGCAGGTCTACCTCACCTTGGTTCTCTAGTGAATGAATAGGAGGCTATAGAATTCTGCATCTTTGATAGTATGCAACTCAGAAACAGTCCAAGATACTTGCCTATCAATCCACGCGACTCTTCACATTGCAAGCAATTTGAGAAGCTTGCACCAAATCGCCTTTTGATGAAGTTAGAGTGAGTCACTTGGTCAGAAATAGCTCGTAAGGTGCACTGGTTTTGGGGAGTGCTAAAGTCGGATAGAAGAGAGAGGAACGAAGAGAAACAGGGGAAGATGACAACGATCGACTAACCTGCATTAAAAAAAACAAAGTGAAGATGAAAGTGATAAAAAGGTTAATCAAGGGGAGAATGGAATGACGGCGTTCGTCTGCAATTATGCTCTGATCATCAACACTACACTCCTCGTCTGTCTCATCCTCCTCAACTTCTCATCCGTCTCCTAAAGAACGTCAAACTGATCGTTTTCGTCCACTGACCGATCATTATGTTCTGATAATTGCCCAATACAGTTGCTGTAATCCGAGTCTGCCATGTTTGTTTTCTCATGCCTCTCTGATTTTCTGGAGAAAGCCGATGATAACTGTGGAAATGCATATGAGAAAAGAGGGGAATTAGAAAGGAAAAGAAGAATGAT
Organism: Lygodium microphyllum; assembly: GCF_053477565.2. Taxonomy (NCBI): domain Eukaryota; kingdom Viridiplantae; phylum Streptophyta; class Polypodiopsida; order Schizaeales; family Lygodiaceae; genus Lygodium; species Lygodium microphyllum. The sequence goes on from NC_141155.1 coordinate 32,171,744, forward strand.
GAAGGCTGCTGTTTTGATAAATCCGGGAAGCTGCTCGCTGGATTAAACGGGGAGAGAGACAAAGAGCTTCCTTTTGAATTAGCGAGAGCAGCATGATCGATTAGGTGGGCAGCGGTTATTTAGAAGGTCAAAAGCAGAGAGCCGGTTGGGGCTTTCCCCTTCCATCAGTCATGCACAGTGACAGCTTATTAATTCTCTTCACAGACTATACATTGGGATGAGCTGGACTTTGAGTTTTTGGGCAATGAGACAGGCCATCCATACATATTGCAGACAAATGTATATTGGAATGGGACTGGAGGAAGAGAACAGAGGATGTACTTGTGGTTTGATCCCACGACCAGTTGGTGCACTGAATGAGTGCCGGCAAAAATGAAGAAGAATACTTGACTGCTGAAGTTGATTGGAGCAGCTGATATCGATACAAAGGGTTAAATCCTCATGCAGACCAGTGTATGCAGATCAGGGATCTTAATGAATCGATGTACATGCATAGTCAAGAATCTGAGCTTTGATGTGAAGTCTGGCCTTAAATGTATATCCACAGAATTTAGCATTGAATCATGTTTATGCAAGGTTGTTTCCTTTCCCCATTTCTCTATGATTAACAGGATCATGTCAGAGCTCTTTCAATCATTGATCACTTTGGGTTCTTTTCTTTCCTAAGAGCAGTTGAAAGCAGCCCATACCCATGGGCTGAGTTTCAGTTAGAATAGAACTGTGAGTAATAGGAGATGAAAGCTTAGCCTTTGTCATCTCACTTGAAGGGCTTGGATTTGATCACTTGCAAGATCATGTTGAGTTTACCCAACAAAATTCTCTTCGTATTATGCAGTTTGCCTTTGAAGATGAAGTTAGCCTATTGATGTTTTGAAAGGCAGAAATACATTGATGCAAACTTACAAACTTGCATTAAAAGCTCCTCATATTACTAATGTTGTGCATGAATGTACCCTGATTATTTACAGATTTAGAGACTAAAAAATGATGCAGAAATAGAGCTTTCAAATTGACTTTGATATGCTAGATTGACCTTCTATCCTGAAATTATTCAAAGTCCTCTGTGGTCGCGACTTTGCTTTCAGAATCCTTTGACAGCGTTTGAGAGATTTATGGCCAAAGTGTCCCCCTGGTACTCTCACCTCCTCCTGCCTAATGGATTCCTCACCGAGTGACCTCTCCATTGGGCTCCTCGCAGCGGTACAAAACAATCCCCCTTGGAGTAGGGTTCCACGTCTATCTGCGGGGGAGGCATAGCATGATCTTTCCTCTTATTATCGTGATTATATATTTACAATCAAATCTAACTACTACAAGCACAATTAGTCTTTCCTATGCAACCATCAATGTGTGCACAAATAAAAAAAAAGAAATAGTAGCACATGTTTTTAGCATTGGAAGTGGTCCACCCAAATCTAGGGTTTCTCTTCTAAGGTCCCACCTTATTCTTAGGGTTTCACTTCCTCCTTGAAACTCTTTTTTTGGGATCCGCAAGTTATTTCATGAATCTGATGTCTATTTTATCCTTATGAAAAATTTGGTATTTTTGCCCCGAAAAGATAATATGGGCATTTATACCTATGGCAAGAAATTCATGCATTGCCTTGCCTTTAACAAGATTTCAAATGCTATTCCAAGTCTGTTTACACTTTAGAATTTGTATCGACAAATTATTATCAATGTCCAGTAAGTCCTATGAACTTTTGATATTTAATTAATTTCTTGATACTAATAGTTTTCGTGTTGTTGAGTATTTCATAGTTGTTTTTGCTTCGACATTCTTGATTTTTTAGATTAGGTTTTCTCGTTGATTCATACATGGGTCAACTCGTGATATTGGCACTCTTGCTAATGTTATCATTAATATTAACATTGTGTATGTTTTTAGTAAGAAAATAAATTTTATTTTGTTCTACTCATATTCTATGGTTAAATCGATGATGTCCAACCATTTGCCAAACTTCAATGTTATCTAGAGAGATTAATTTTCATTTAGCTATGTCCTAAGTGCAATACTGATTGTTGAAAACTTTGCTCTAGATAATGCAAAAATCATAATTATAATTTTAAAAAAAAATTAGACATTGAATTATAATACTAAATACCTAATTTATGCATGTTTAGTATATTCTTTTTTATACAAATTCTTGTTGATCTAATGCATTCATTATTTTATGATTTTCTATAAATTATTATAAAGATCATATGTGTTTGTTTATCATTAGAAAAATAAAATAGAGATAGTCACTTTCAAGAAAAATCTATAAAATATTTCTTTTCCTAGCAACATCTATCTTTTTTATATTATTATAATCGCATGCATCATTAATGAAATAATAATAAATATCATGAAATGAAATATAATTAAGATATTTTCTTAATGACATGCATATAATCATTCTTTATATGAAAGAGTCTTTTCACTGAATAATTAATTTTTATATTACTTGGATTATTTTCCTAAGTGGTAGTTTATATGCATTTTCTTTGAAATGTGTTTATAATCATTTTAAGCCAAATATAACGATAAGCTTATAAAACATTACTTTTTTTCAAATTGACAAGATGTTAAATCTCTCAGGTTTGTTGTGTCGGGGGTTTCACCAATTCTTACCACGTCATTTTCTCCACTGGTCGCATTTCTTGCTTCCCTTTCTTCCAATGGGCTTTTTGAATTTCTGCAACCTCCCAGAGCCATGGATGTCATGCGAAATTGATGTGGTAGTTTAGGAAGAGTTGGTGGTCATCTAGAAAAATTTTGCCAGCCTTTCTCTTAGAGATATGGTCATATGGGACAAAGGTATAACAAGGGGTAGAGAAAATGAAACTGAGGTAGAAGGGGGGTATTTTTCTCTTTCAAGCTCAAAGATTCAATTGATAAGAGAAGTAGAGACTATTTTCCATCATCAAGAGGTCATCCTTCTTTCTTTGTTTGTGAAGATGAGAGGGTATATTTATAGGCATGAGGGGGAGCATGCATTAAACGGATTCTTTGGCTACTTGTCAAGAGCCAAGTGAGCTTTATTAAAAATACATTTTGATTGCCTACCTATTGGATGGCGGCATTGGGATGATTATTTTATGATTTCTCTCCCTCAAGGCGTAAAAAAGTCATGAATTTTGGCCTATTTTTTAAAAAATGTCTTTTTTTTCTTTGAAACGACTTCATCTGGTGGTTTTTTTCCAAGTTACCCCATGACTTATCTAGTTTATAAAGTCATGTCATACTCTTTGATACTTTACTTAATATCAAGCTTGTTCTTGGACGTTCTTCATCTACTGATTAAGGCTTTTGCGAATTGTTGCAGTTATAAAATCAATGCAATCCTTGACACATTAAATGGTATCGGTAATACTAAATATAATGTGTGAAAAAATATGATGAAATCGTAATATTATTTACGAGCCATCTTTGCTTTTGTTTAGCTGAGAACATTGAGGCATCTTCTTGTGTCGAGTTACAGAATTGTTTTACTGTGAGACTCGATATTAAGAAAATTATGTGTAGTCACTTATTTGATAGCTCAACGAGTAGTTTTTAAAATGTCTCAAGCCCGGATTTTTTTCTTAATATGAAGTGCTATGGCGGGAATATTACAATTAAATAACCCCTAAGAATGTGTGTGTGTGTAATAACCTTAATATAAATGTTAAAGAGGGAACGAAAAGTTGCATGCATGAGACGATGCATGCAAAGCATATGGATGAGGGCAATAGCAATTACAAAAAGCATGTATGAATAAGTGCTAACTAATAAGGTTCTTAGAAACTTTAATCTAATAAAAAGAAGAAAAAATAAAAACGCAAGGGTGCCTTGATTTTGGCCACCAATATTCAATGCTTCATCCACCCCCTTATCTCATCCATCACCTCACCCCCATCACCGTCACCTCTCTCTCCACCCCAAAAACTCCTTCTTAATGACCTATTTAGTTGACCATTAATATAGACTAATATCCTCTCCTACAATTCATTAATTGACCATTAATATAGAGTAATCCTCCCATTTTAGAACTCATTAAATGACCCTTCATTCAACAAGTGTATTTTTCCATTTATTCAAGAGTTAATGATAGTACTCCCCCTTGCTTTCCCCATATTTGTGAAGATATTCCATACTATCCACCTCTCCTAATCGACACATGGAATTTTACATTAAAGACAATTAGATCTTTTACTCTTCGCTTGCCACATGTTGACTCCTTAATATCCCATGATGTAAGTAGAATCCCATATCCTGCTATTTATGAGGGCATTTTTTCCTAATCCTCTTCTAATAAACACGTGGATTCTTACCCTATATCCCCCTCCTCTCTTACCCTATAAAAGGAGTGCTAATAGAGAGTATTCAGCAAGTGGGAGATAAGTCAGGGCAAAGCGATGTGAGGAAGAGAGGAGTGATACAATACTCACACATTCAAGAGAGAGTGATAAGGTGAATCCCAAATTTCTTGACAGAGTTCCTCCTACCCAAATTTTTTCCTCATCCATCATCTATTATCTTATCTTAGCCACTTTGTTTATCTCACCCTAACCTCTTCCTTTATTCTCTCATATTTGCTTTCTTTTTCTCCATCCATCATACCCTTGTGCATGAAGGTTAATGTGTTGAATAAGGCAAGGTCCCCCCAAGATGGTGGGTTCATCTCTAGCGATACTTAGCATAGGGGAAACGAGAGTGAATGATGCTATATGCTCCAATTTACAGAATTAAGTATTCTTTCTCCTAAGTATTCATACATAATTTTTAAAATAAAACTTATTATTCTTAGAAAATAAATATAGATTATCCACCTATTTGATTAATAAATTACCAAGTTTCTAAAATGCCCATAAATATAAGCTTCAACCAACTTAAAATGAATGAATTAGTAGATATTTCAATTGGTATTTATTTATAGAACATGATCTCAAATTAATTTGAAAAACCATAGAGTTTGCCCAAAAATAAGATGCATAATTTATTATACTTTCTATCAATAAAATATCATGATGACATTTACACAAGCACATTAATAACTCAGGAAAAATAATGGATGTTGGCAAATTTGCATGAAGTATGAATTTGGTACAAAAATGCATATGTAGATAATTAACTAAACTCTTTAATTTATATATTTAGTTTGTCATTTTTTTAAAAAAACATAGAAAACCTAATCTATTTGATATAAAAAGATATAAAGAAATCATAGATTATTTCTCTCATATTCAAAGGAAGAAATTTAAAAACAGGAGTTGGAATGTGATGCGTGTTTATTACTCCATCTATGATGATGTCATGGCATTGCGCGTCCACCACTATGAACCTAAGGGTAGAGTTTTTTGCCATAAATTTTGAACTCATTAGTCAGTGTCATTAGGAATTTATTTTATGTTGTGTGTGTCTTTTTGTTTGCGTTATGCATGATGCATGAGCACATTTAGATAGGGTAGGCACGATTCTTCAATGCATTCATATTTTTGTGTGAAGCATTGATTGATTGATTGCATGCCATAGATCCTCAATTGCATTTTTTCTCTCAAATCATCAATGGATGGACACGACATACATTTTTCAAAGCATTGTCTACTAGGTCACATTGCATAGCACAATGAGAATTGGAAATTGTTATCAAATTAACATTGACATGTGTTATGAAGAAGAAAATTTGAAGGAAGTATCAAGGACAAGTTAATAGAAGTGATCACAGTATGGACATTGTTAATGTCAACTATTCTAATGTCGAGGAAAAGATTGGACTAAAGGAGAAAGAAAGAGATGTAATTTTTTACAAATTTTTATCCAATGCGTGATGGCAGTCGTTTATGAAGGACAATATGGCGGCATTATCTAAAAATCAACATTTTTAATTGAATAGCCTTAATGCTAGTCAAAAAGGCTAAGCTTTAAAAGCTTAAAAAGTTTTTCTTTAACATTTTTTTTACTTTAAGAGAAGAGAAAATGTATATGAAAAGCCTAAGATTTTTTAGGAAAGCAAAGAAAGCTTTCAAAAACATGTAAGCGAGGATTGAAAACTATATAAGGAGAGATGAGTGGAGCATAACCTTTTACTACCCCATGAAATTCTTCTCTTGTATCATGATAAGATGTGGTTGAAGATGCCCTACCCCTTGAGAAACCTCTTGTATCTTGATCTTGATATGAGACCTTTATTGGATCCTACTCTTGGAAGAGGCTTCTTGTATCTTTGACGAGGCTTTTGGAATTTTAATAAGAGCTCTTTTTCTTTACTCTAATTCTTCTTAATTTTCTTACATAGCATCCTTTCGACAAGCAATTCTCGTGATGGAGGGCTTCCATCTTGCAAAGCATCCCTAAGGCAAGTGACTTTCATGAACTCACATGTGTATCTTGTGCGACATCTGGTGAAGCCGATGTAAAAGCATCCCTTTTGATTACCAGGATGGGAGAACCTTTGAATAATCCACCTTCATAATCAATTGTTTCTTCCTTTTTGACCAATGAGATGAAGACTTTTCTACAAACTCTTTCTTTAGCCATTATGATGCAAAATCAACAGATGTAGTTATCTATGAAGCAACAACAATAATTATATCAGCAGCAATTGGATCAACAATGACTGTTGCATCAAGAATAGGAGCATCCGCATGGTGCAACCAAGGCGATCGAGGCTCTAGTTAGTAAGCAAAATTTTTTTGATGGCCGAAATGTTTCAACCTACATTAAAGTATTTGAAAGCCACTTCTTTGGAGTTCCGACCATCTCGAGCAACTATTTCTTATGGCTTGTTGCGCTTGCTTTGCAAGTTAGAGTGACATATTTATTTGTACAAGACTCTACCTGGGATGCTTTTAGGAAAGGGCTTAAAGATGAATATTTTTTGGAGGATTATGGTATTACTACGCAAAAGACATTTAGAGAGTGGGTTTATCAAACAAATGACTTGTTGCTTTTGAGTTTTTGCGGGAGTTTGAAGAGCAATACAACCAATTGGATCCACTAGAGCAAAGAGATCTAAACTCAAGGAAAGTGGAGTTATTCTTACCAAAAACAGATCCTGCACTTTAGGATGAGTTGGGAGAGTTGCTAGAAGACCATGCATAGCCTATGGGATTGAAGACAGATTGTCAGACTTCTCCTATTTCTCATCCTCTGTCTATACCTATGCCTTATCCGGCTACGGTTGTCAGAACATCTGCAAAACCGATTGTTGAAGATATGGTGGAGAAGATTTCAAAGAACTTAAAAGACCTATAAATCAAGATGACTAGAATGGAATAGCAGCCACTTAGTCTAGCTCCAGTTTCAAACCCAACTTCTTCTACTCCTACAAATTCTTCCCCGAATGATTGTGTGTGTCATTGCATGTGGTGTGATAGTCCAGATCATGAGCGGAAGGATTGTCAAGATTTTGAAGAGGCGAGAAGGCTGAAGTTGGTAGTCTAGGAAGACAAGATGATATGTTTTGGAGATACATAGAACCGGATCAAACCAAATTTTAGTAATAGTGGTATGAAGAAATTGTTAGAGGAGTCTCTCTTGCGCTCTTCTTATGTGATGCGAGAGGTGGCAAGAGAAGTTACAATTGCTGAAGGACAAATATCCTTTATGGTCCTATGCATTGCATGCAGATCAGAGAAAGGGAAAAGCTTCATCATCTGAACTTTCAGCTATAGGTGATGTAATAAGGAAAGGGACTGAATGGGATGATCAAGTTGATGTCTTTTCTATCGATATTGATATGGCAAAATATCAAGGATTTGAAGCACTTATTGAGGAAAAGTGGAAAAATATCATGATCAACTTGAAGGTTCGAAGAGGGTGATTAGCAGGAGTGATCTAGTTTCTCAGCCTTCTTCTTCATGTCCAAGCAGAGCATGGCTGATGTTCAAAAGCCAAAAGTATAAGAAGATCAGAAATCCGTAAAGACAAAGGACCCGAAGCCAAAAAACCAACTTGGATTCAAGCTGCTTTTCAATATTGAGAAAACTACGGACTTGAAGAAGGTACTTGAGAATTGGATTCTTAACTACAAAATTGAATTCACTCTTGGAGAAGTCTCAAATCACCAAAAGAAAATTTCATGATTTTATCATCAACATCATTAAAATAAAATGATAGGTTATAGAAGAGCAGACATAGGATATGATCCATCAAGAGGCTCTAGCAATTGATGAGGCTATCATCTATGGCTTGTAGATTAAGGAGATTGATTCTGATGAGGAGATTACTAAGGAGTCTACAGATGGAGCTTTATGTATGTAGTCCAAGAAGACTCTTCAACCTTTACTTCAATCCATAAAATATGCAGACAGTGATGATGCACCTAGATTGGTGCCTCCTAGCCATTTTACTTGCAATCATTGGGCTCGTGTGACTATGGAGACTATAGTCAAGGTTGGTGAGAGGGAGACCCCTTGTGTTTCTCTTTTGAATCATGGTGTCATAGTGCATGTCATGTGTCATAGTGCATGGAGTGTATGACACTTGTAGATGGCTAGTTGATGTGGATCATGGTTGGCATATGCATGCATCCAACAACATGGCATGAGATTTATATGCTGCTTGTTTAAACTTGAAGATTTCTATTGGAGATGAGACTTATCATTTCTTTGTGCAGAACTTTTGTTCCTATCCTACTATTTTGGGGCAGCCATTCATTGCTGAGTCTCGAATGGAGACTAAGGTTTTGGAGGATGGGTCTTCTTGTACGCAAATTCCAAGCAAGGATGGAAAGAGGATTATCCAGATTATGACAATTTATGTCAATCATTAGTGAAATAAGGATTCTTTGAAGGATTCCCCTCTTCTAGCAGAAGAGCCAGATTTTTGTTAGGTATCATTGTCCAGTGAGAGGACGGTGGTATGAGAAAGGGAAAGCTCTCTCCTTGTGGCAGTGGTAGTTTTACCTCAGGTGTTTATGGTGTATCTGCTGAAAGTACTTTGTGTTTTCAGCATATTTCGGGCATGCCTAGAGCTACCAAGAAGTATTTAAAGAGAAAAGAGAAAGAATTGAATCTTGTAGGTGTTTTACAAAATGAAGACAAGGTAGATGGTCTTTATGATGGGCTATCATGCTCAGATACTATGGAGGATCTTTCAGCATTGCTAAAAAGTGAAAATCAAGAGTTATCATAAGTCTTATAGGTCCATTCTCTGGTAATGTATTGCGAAATTACTGATTTCATGCTGCAAAAAAATCTAGGTGCTGAGAATTCTCAACAAAAAGTATTCTTTGCTAGAATATTCCAAAAAAAAGATTTATAGGGTGCTCTTTATACACAATAAAAATTGTGTTTACTAGGGTATTTATGGCAATGACTAAAATTTGTAGGTTGTAGCAAAGAAGTTAGAGTACAGACAAAATATAATATAGTTGACAAGAAAGTTAGAGCAATTATAGGAATGCTACCTTTGGACAGTGATGAGATGATTACGAGAGTAGCTATGTAGCATCCTTTACAAGATTCAACTGGTATTGGATATAGGTTTTTAGTCAAGACACTGAAAGAGATGAAGATTGGGATTAAAGATTTTTTACTTCTAGTAGAGGTGATATGTTTTGAGGAGATGTTGATGATATGTTTTGAGGAGATGTTGAGCACACATAGGAGAGCCTTTGCATTTTTTCCACATGAGCTTGGATGTGTTGATCCTAGGGTTGTGATGCCTATGGTTATTTTTACCATTTCGCATGTCCCTTGGAATCTACGGCCTATCCTTGTGCCTAGGTCTCACTTGCCCAAATTCGTGGAGCATTTGAATGAGTGGATCAAGATGGGGATTCTAGAACCATCTTTAGATCTGTATTCTAATAGATGGTTCATAGTTCCCAAAAAGAATGGAACACTGATTCATTTAGGACTTACAGCCGGTGAATAGGGTCACTATACAAAATGTTGGTGCAAGACCTATTGTGGATGAGTTTGCAGAGGCTTTTGTTAGATGTGCTATCTATTCTCTTGGTGATCTTTATTCTGGCTATGACCATTTCCATCTTGCCCTTGAGAGTAGAGATTTGACTACGATGAAGACACCTTTAGGCCGTGTTCGAATGTGTACACTTCTACAGGGAGCTACTAATTCACTTGCTCATATGATGAATGGGATGAAGAAGGTCTTACAGGATTTTATTCCATAACTTACCATGCCTTTCATTCATGATTTTCCTATTAACGGTTGTTTGGAGAAAGAAAAGGATGAGACTTTAGATGATCATAGATTTGGCTACTTTGTGGCTGTGCGTAATAGAGATGTTGAGAGGATTCTTTGCAGGCTAGAGCTCGAGGAAGTTAATTTGACCTTGTTGGGGATGAAATCTATTTTTGGTGCCAGAGAGCTTTTGATTGTTGGACATATGTGTGGTTATTATGGCACGAGACCTTCTCATGCAAAGGTTGATGCCATAGAGAAGATTATGGAGACTTGCCCTTCTACTTTGAAGGTTCACAGGTTTTTAGAGCTTGTGTATCTTATCTTATTTGGATCCCTCATTTTGCTCACATTGCACATGATCTCTACCAACTATTGAGGAAAGGGTAATGTTTTTCTTCGAACATGAGACACACTAGATCTATGTAGAAGCTGAAGAGATTGTTGAGAGCTTATCCAACTCTTCCAAAAGCAGATTTTGAGTGTGAAAGACCTATTGTACTCTATTGATACTAGTCCTATTGACATTGGATGGGCTATTGGCCAAGATGATGTAGATGGGAATAGGTATGCTATTTGGTTTGGGTCAAAAGTCCTAAATGGGCAACAATGCAGGTATCCATAGATTAAGAGGGAGCTCTTGGGAGTTGTCACAGCTCTCAAGAATGATAAATAGTACTTCATTGGTGCTATTGTTGTGGTTGAGATTGAATGTTTTCCTCTTCTACGTATGATCAGGAGTTGTTATACTCCAAACATTGCTATGCTTAGGTGGATTGGGTACATAAAATCCATGAATCTTGAGTTTAGGCACATAGAAAGTAAAGACAAACCAGTAGCCGATATGCTTTCATGAGCGAGGTATGATGGTATGGATCCTTTTTGCATTGATGATGTTGATGATGGGGCTAATCTTTCAGCTATGCATGATGATCATACTTGTCATGTATCTGCTTTGGAGAGATTTGATGAGTCTTTGTATACAGGAGAGTATTTGCACATTGGTCTTTATTTGAGTACCATGTCTAGAGAGGATGAATGGACTGATGCGGACTTCAAGAAGACCATGAGAAAAGAGTATGGTTTCCTCTTACGGAGTGGGATACTTTCGAAGCACACACGAAAGCTAGGAGGATAGCCATTGAGAGTTGTATGTAATTGAGCATCACGTGTGTGAATCATGAAAGAGTTTCATGAAAGTCTTTGGGATGTAGAGCTGTTTGGGTGACCTATGAGAGGATAAGAGAGCCTTACTGGTGGAGAGAAATCTATAAAGATATTTCATAGTTTGTTGAGATATGCACTGATTGTCAGTTGTTTTCTTCAGTGAGGCATAAAGATGAGCTTCACCCTACTTACCCGCTATGTATTCACTAAAAGTGGGTTTTTGATTTCATTACAATGCTTGTTGGATTGTGGCAGATATGTTACATTATTTTGGCACAAGAGGATCTCACAAATCAAGTGAAAGGAAGAGCATTGAGGAAGAAGACTACTTCAGTGGTCTATAAGTTTCTTTTGGAGGATGTTATTTGCAGGTATGGTTATATCAAAAAAATTACAGTAGATAGAGGTGAGTTGGATGCTGATGAGGCTAGGGATTGTTTCTCTCGCCTTGGCCATAAACTTGCTTTGACTCTAGCATATAATCCAAAAGGCAACAGAAAGAGCAAAAGAGACTATCCCCCGATTGTGAAAGCCTTGGCGAAAGCATGCGGTGGAGAGTGGCCTAGATTTTATCATTATGCCTTATGGCTCATCGGACTACCCATAGTGTAACCATAGGTTATATGCCAGTTGAGTTGATGTATGGACAGAAACGAGTCATGTTTATAGAAACTTGCACTCTCACTTGGAGTGCTTTACCATGGCAGTAGGATGAGATGACAATAGAGGGACTTTTGGCTCTTTGTATTTGTCAGTTGGAGAGGAGATATGAAGATATTGAGAGAGTTGTTTAGAAGCTCAAAGAGGCCAAAATTTGCAGCAAAGAATGATTTGATAGTAGACACAACTTGAGACCTAGAGAGATTGAGGGAGATTGGGTGTTAGTCTATGACACCAATCTAGACAACTAGTATAGTGCTATCCGCAAGGTTTTAAGATGATGGTTTGGGCCTTATTTCGTGTAGCACATCCATGAAAATGCTACATATTCCTTAGCATAGATTGATGGTACGGCCTTGCGGATTCCAATTGCAGGAAAGAGAATCAAATTGTTCAAGAGAAGAGATGATGCAGCCGATGCAGTTGAGGAGTTGGATGATCACTTTTGTGATGGACTTGAAGCAAGAGATGATGTAGATGAGGATGTGGATATTGCACATGATTTTTCAGAAGATGAGGAGATTGCGTTGAATGTCGAGCTTGGTGGTGATGAGGATGGGTAGTTTTGGCCCATCCAGAGGATGTGCAGGTTTGGAAGGGGCAGATGTCATAACGACTTGTTAGATTGTGAGTAGTTAGTGAAACATTCCGAGAATGCATAACAAGGCATAGACCTACAAGGTGATTATGGTAGGTGGCATTGTTGTTGATAGTGGGCAGTCCGTTTAATGGCAGGTACACATGGCGGCCTATGAATGATGTCAATTTTAGGTATTGCAAGTAATAACGGTGTTCTAACATGTAGAAAATAAACAATATATGTTGAGTAGGAAGGTGATTTGATTTTTCACTATTATAGAAGACAGAAACATATGAAATGTTGGTTGCCATTAATGAAGTGAAGATTTTGACAATGATCATAGGTAAGCGATGAATAGGAAACAAAAGATGATAGTGGTTGCCATTGTCATGACATTGCGCGTCCACCAATACAAATTCCAGGGAAGAGTTTTTCACCAAGAATTTGAATACATTAGTCAGTGTCATTAGGACTTTATCTCTCCTTGTATTTTTTTGTGTTTGCATTTGCATGACGCATGAGCACCTATAGTTAGAGGCTAGGCACATTTTCTTCAATGCATTCATAATTTTTGTGTGAAGCATTGCTCAATTGATTGCAGAACATGGATTCTAATTTGCGAACTACATGAGTGATTGGGCACGAAGTTCTTTCCCAAAGCATGTTCATGATAGGACACAATGCATGGAAAAATAGCTTCACATGAAGATTTCTATTTTTGAAGACTCAAGTGACAGGGTTTTTCCAATGGAATAACATAAACTTGACTAATTTTTTTCTCTCTTGTGAGAAAAACCATGGATGAACTTATAGAGACACAAATATTATTTTACCTAGAAGCCACATTTGAAATAGAGATATAGAGCCCTCCTAACTCGTATACATATTATAACCTTTCCGTTGGGCATGGCTAGACCACCTCTTGGGATACATCACGGATTGATGTTAAAGTTTCACTACAACAAAAATGAGGCATAGACGCGCATGTTAGACGCGCAAAGTCGGGCGCGTCTATCATTGCGTCTATAAGTGCGTGTAAATAGACGCGAATTTTGTGTCTATGTATCCGTGCAAATAGACGCCAATATAGACACGCCAGCAGCAGGCACACAATTATTTAACCACCTAAAATTGCAATTCACATAATTAAAAACCCAAAGTTAATAATTATTTAACCACCTAAAATTGATTCTTGAGCATGCACGTGTGCGCATGATAAAAACTATAGAATTAAAAATACACATTGAATCATTGAATTAAAAAATAGAGTTAATAATTACTTTTTCATTGCTCTCTAATGAATGGCAGTTCCTCCAGTTGACAAGCATGATATAAGTAATTAGCTGCAAGCGACACACACCTTACAATTAGTAGCAAGCATTGCCATATGTATCTCGTAATTTCTCTACTTGAAGATGATAAAAAATTAATTCCTTTTTATTATAGAAAATGCAATTTAGCTTTAAACTTGACTATTGATTCTTGAGTATGCACGTGTGCGCATGATAAAAACCATAGAATTAGGAATACACATTGAATCATTAAGCAAATTAAGTATGTTACAGTGAATGATCCATCTCATCTTCAATGAGATCAGCCCTTGGTAAACTATCTACTTCTAGGTCTATGTTACAAGAGGTAACAAAACAAATAAGTCTATCCCACTATTAGATGTGTTGCTATATTGCTCAATAACTTCATTAATATCATCGACAATCACATTATTGTCTTCTTTTGCGTTTCCTTGAACATCCTCGCGAGGTTCATCTTGTACTATATCACGCATATCATCCATTATGGTGTCATCATGCACATCATCATTAATTATTGGATTGTCATCTGCTATCTCCATGTCGGTAATATTACCATATATTGGTTTTGAACGATTGGACAAGGGATGACATACCACCATCGGTTATTGTTTACCATTGGATGATACACAACCTACATTTGAAAAACAAAATCAAGAAACTTAAATACTTATTATATTGTGTATATGTATCACATGTACACATATTAAAAAATTAGCCTTTGCATATATACCTGCTCACATTGTTGAGGTAGTACTAATGTGTCATTCTTGTTTTGGTGAAATTTTGTAGAGTCAATGATTACAAAACCACTTGGATGACGTTTGATTGTGCAATGCTCACCATTTGTTACCACTTCTTTAAACCACTTCACATCCAGTACATATATAAAGAATCGTATGAAGTCAAGCTTCAGAATATCTTGGATCAAGCCACAATAACCTTCCATGGTACCATTGCCATCCTCGGAATGAGCAAGGACACCACAATCTTGGGTATTTCTCTTTTCATCTATACGTTGAGTTTGAAGATGTTTACCCTCACACCAAAGTGCATTGAATAATGTGCACTAGTAGTAAAAGGTAAAAGATCAAACATGTCAATTATTTATATAAAATAAAAATTATAGAAACAAATTAATTGATAGTATGTCTCATCTTTGATAAGCAACCTCGTGCGTATTCCCACTCTTCTTAAGATATATTAATTTTCTCCTCTTTTTCCATTCTCTCCATTTCCTCATGTAACCAATCTATATCAATATGACGTGGGAGCACATTTAGATGATCTAGAAATGAGACATTACGTCCATATCTAGTGCAAAATTCTTGTCTTTCGCTTTTTCTTCTTGCCCTTGCTTCATTATATAGTGTCACCCATTTGCTCATTACATCACTATTGAGCACACAAAAACTATTTAACTTACGAAGTTCTTCTTTTGTTAGCACTTTACTCATTCCTTTTCCTTGAGGTACTATAGAGGTCATCCTCAAGTCTTCATCATCTTTCCATAGTCGTGGTTGAGAGGGATCCACTTCAGCAAGATATT
This sequence comes from Lygodium microphyllum, assembly GCF_053477565.2. Taxonomy (NCBI): domain Eukaryota; kingdom Viridiplantae; phylum Streptophyta; class Polypodiopsida; order Schizaeales; family Lygodiaceae; genus Lygodium; species Lygodium microphyllum. Next base: position 32,187,124 of record NC_141155.1, read on the forward strand.
CAGAGATATAAACAAGAGATGATTGCACTAACCAAACCTCAGCCATGCTTCCCTCAGGCCGTGCTTTTTGCCTCACAAAATCTTTCAAGGTTTTCATGAAGCGCTCAAGAAAAAACATCCACCTCACATGAACTGCCCCACAAAGTGCGATCTCATTAATCAAATGTATGAGTAAATGTAATTGAGTAGTCAAAATGGATCGATGAAAAATTTCCTCCACCAAACAAACCACCTCAACATATAATACTCGAGCATCTTGCAATGTGTTTCGATCAATTTCCTTCGAGCTCACGTATCTGTCAAGATGTATTTGAGAATTGTTTATTTTTGTGTAGAAATTCAAAGATATATAATGAAAAAATACAATGTATACACACCTCACAAGCTCTCCCATCTTGTAAATGATATCACGTACATCTTTGGATACACAATGGGATATGCTAGTAGGAAGTACGAACTGAATGTAAACAATATTCATAGATCAAATGATTAGTTGAGGAAAAAGTCATCATACCCCAAAGTTTACACATAGTTACTCCACTAATTACTATATTCATGGTTAGAGATACCCTTACTTGAATCATTTTGTGCCAATCGTGGGACTTCAAACCAGATAGTTACTCCACACCTCTTTTCTTTTTCTTTATGAAGGCTCCCTTGAGACATCTCATACATCCTGTCGGTGTTCGAAAGCTATATATTATTTCCTTCACTATTTTTTCCTCGTTATTTGACAACATCCAAGGTGCATGGGGTAGCTCAATATTTCCTATGGGTCCAATGCATGGCCAGGCTTGTCTCATGCGACCAATTTTACGTAAATCCTCCCTTACATTAACTGAATCACGAGCCCCTATCAAGTGATCCCATAATGTAGATACAACATTTTTGAATATGTGCATGGGGTCCAACAGGTGATTGATCTTGAGTTCAGTCCAGTACGAAAGACGAAAAAATATAGAGAACCTAACAAACAAACAATATATTATGTAGACAATTCATCATGCTAAATAATTTAAAGTCAATCGAGAGAAATGCACTTCTTACCGACTCATGCCGAGTGGAGGGTGCCTGTCAGCATTAATCCATCTCTCCTTCCAATCTCGAATGGTTAGAGATTGTGGAGTCATTCCATTAGTAGGGAGAACATATTTGGGATGGTCAATAGGAAGGAATCGATGATGATTGTCGTAGATAACCTTCTTTAAACGTGCCAGCCTAGACGAAACTAGAGAGGGATCGAAAATAGGACATGCATGATATCCTGACGTGGTTAAACCTGAAAAATAAGTGAATTAATAAAATGCAATTGATTCAAGTCTTGAATTTCAAATATAGAGTTATATACATGTACCTGAACACTCTCCGTATCCTGGAAAGTCATGCATGGTCCACAACAACATGGCCTTCAATGTGAAATCTCTAGAGGATACACATGCACTTGTATCTTGCACTTCAATACCTTCCCATAACATTTCTAACTCTTCAATCAAAGGCTCTAAGTAAATGTCCATGTTTTTTACCTTGTGCTTTCCAGGAATCAGAAGGGATAACATTACATGTCCCTTTTTAATTGCCATGGATGGAGGAATATTATAGTTCACTAATACCACTGGCCATACACTGTATGATGTGCTTTTGATGCCAAATGGATTGATTCCATCCATACCTAAACCAAATCTCAAATTTCTTGGCTCTTCTTTGAAAACGGGCAACAAATTATCTATATGTTGCCATGCCGATGTGTCTGCAGGGATCCTCCATTTTCCATCACTTGAACGATGACTAGCATGCCATGACATGAGCTTTTCAATAGACTTACACTTGAACATAAGTTTTATACGTGGAACAATCGGAAAATGTCGCAAAACCTTACGAGGCACATCCATTAACTTCATCTCCACTTCGTATCTTGATTCGCCACAAACAGGACACTCTCGTGCGAACTCATGAATCCCATGAAATAAGACACAATCATTGACACATGCATGGATCTTGACATAATCGAGGCCTCCTAGAGATGTCAAGTAATATCTTACTTGCTCTCTCTTAGTTGGCAATTTGTTTCCTTTTGGAAGCATTTGTGATAATAACCTACACATATTTTTAAAAGTGAGTTAAAAAACCACCAACATATATTTCTGTCTGATTTCAAAATAGAACAATTAATATTATGATTCATAAGCCAAACTGAATTGATACCTACTTCAATAACGCATCCAAACTGACATTACTCCATCCATAAATTGTTTGCAAGTTAAGTATCTCGAGGGACGCACGAAGAACGGGCGGAGTACGTACAACCTTCATACAACGGAGTAGATGATGCTACATATAGTGGATCATCTGGCTTCGTAGAGTGACCTTCTCCCTGAACCAATTGCAAAAATAGATGGTGTACCATGTTGTCCAAAATCTCATCCTCTACGACTTGATGGGACATTTCATGAGGGCTATTATCATGGTCGTCAGTCTCTACTCTTCTTGAAGACTCTGCCTCCTCGCGTCAACGTTTTGCAGCCTCTCGACGCCCGGGAGGGAGCATCTGAGGATGTGGCACCGCATCCTGCTCAACCACAAAAGGGAGTTTCATGTACGTTGATATATAATTCCTGTAACATAGACTAGCAATCTTAGTGGTAAAAAAAAACAATGAATACCGGTGATTTTTCTCGGTCCCATTCTCCATACAAGCCGAGGTGTGACATTGCAATTCGACGTGCTCGAAAAATACACCCTCGACAACGATCACACATGCATTTAATTTTTCATCGTAGCCATGCATCTCGATTATGAAGACGCAATGTTTCATCCTCACTTGAGGATGTGCTCATTGACTCATCAGCATGCACCGCACTAGGTGATGACGATGACATGATTAAACCTAATTCATGACAACATCAAAATATTTGTCATTCATATGTTTACATAAGATCTCAATTTTAAATACACAAAAATCATCATAAATACATTAAAAATTATGATAAGAATTCACTATCAAAACTTATGTTAAAAACAAAAAAGTATGATAAAGCCTAAATGTGCGTCTATATCCGCGTTTGCGTACGCGTCTATGTTAGCGTCTATTTTCGCGTCTATGTTCGCGTCTATCTGAAAAAAAGACGTGCATATACACGCAAAAATAGACGCACACGTCAAAATTCAAACCATACTTAAATCATTTATTTTAAAACTGTGCCTTTCCTTTCCTGCGTTTTTGCAGTTCTAAAGCTTGAGTTTAGCCGACATACAGTCTCTTCATGCCTCATCTAGTCTCTTCATGCCTCACCTCCTCATGACTCACCTCTTCTTTCATTTCAAACACACAAGAAGGGAAAAAGGAAAGCCAAGGAGAGGAAGAAAGAGAGAACAAGATAGAGGAGAACAAAAAGAAGCAACAAGTAAGCAAGCAAGCATCAAGGGAGGGTAACTTACCAAGGAGAGGAAGAAGGAGAAGGAAGAAGCGCCACCACCCGCCACACCAAACACTCAAGGTGAGTCTCTCTCTCTCTCTCTCTCTCTCTCTCTTTGTTTCTCTCTTTCTCTCTCTGCTGTGTCTGTGTATTTTGGATTTCTGATTCCATTATGTATTGCATTTTGTAAATCATCAATGGTGGTCGTCGGGCTAAAATCAACCAACTGAGCGCATCTACATTTCAGTGTAGACGCAGGTATAGACGCGAAAAATGTTTCCTCTCATTGCGTCTAAGGGCACATCTTAGAGTGCGTGTGCTGGCACGTGTGCTGGTCAATCTACATGCGAAGATACACACGCGTGCAGATTGACCTAGAATTTGTGTCTGACAGTGCGTCTCTGCTGCATCTTAGATGCGAGTATAGACACGCTGGACAGAAGGTTGACTTTGGGGGCGCGTCTGAGGGCGTGTCTAACCTGCAATTTAGACGCGGGGATACACGCACCAACTCTCCCAGCTCTGATAGTAAACAATATATTTTTCCAATGATAAATGTGACCAATCCCATGTTTGTGTTTATCAGTTTTCTTGTTTATGAGAAGCATTAGCACTTAAGTTTTATGCTCAATGTCTAAAGAAAGCTCTTTGAAAATGTAGGTAATATATGATTTTTTGTATGCAAACAAATTTGTCTTTTTCCTGTGTTTTTTTTGCAGATGTCGTATCCTGGTTCATCTAGCAATGACCCGGATTTGGATTGGATGAATGATACATTGGCCTTGTTTGGCAGGGGGGTCAATGCATTTTTTGGAGGTTTTCCTAGTAGGGAAGACTTCATGGGAGACATGACCAGACACCTTGGCCGCTCTCCCACAGCTGACGAGGTGTTCAGTGTCATGTCTGGAATGCCTCTAACATCTTTGCTTGGCACTACTTCTCAAACTCCACATGTAGGTACTCCATATGCAGGCACTCCATATGCATGTACTCCACGTGCAACACCTGTACGTGCATCGGTAGAAGCACGTGCATCCAATGAGGCAGAGGGTAGTCGACAGAGAGGGAGGAGGGAGAGTCGAGGGGGAGGACGAGGCTTGTGTGGGGGTTGCCTAGGAGATGGCGAGCGATCACCCTCACCAGTAGATCACGTAGAGGAGGTTGTATGCCAGTACTACAGAGTTACAGATGCTGGTGGCATCTTTCATGATGATGAAGGAAGGGATGTAATGGCGTACATGAGGAGCGTCGTGCATGCGACATATAAAGATTGTTTCATTGCCTTCAAAAATCAGAAGCACGTGCATCCAACGAGGCAGAGGGTAGTCGACAGAGAGGGAGGAGGGAGAGTCAAGGGGGAGGACGAGGCTTGTGTGGGGGTTGCCTAGGAGATGGTGAGCGATCACCCTCACCAGTAGATCATGTAGAGGAGGTTGTACGCCAGTACTATAGAGTTACAGATGCTGGTGGTATCTTCCATGATGATGAAGGAAGGGATGTAATGGCGTACATGAGGAGCGTCGTGCATGCGACGTATAAAGATTATTTCATTGCCTTCAAAAATCAGAAAAGCGGCTTGTGGCAGGAGGTGTTGAGGGCAGTCCATAGGAGGTAACCAAATCCTAAGGGTCAGTGATTCTCGGATGATTGGGGACGCACAAAGGTGAGGGATATGCTTCACAACAAAAGATCCCACCTCGTGACACGCTCCAGGGACTCACTGCGGAGGCAGGAGGAGGGGCGTGGAGCCTATAGCCAACCACCCATGTGCCACTGCATAGAGTGGAAGAAAGCCAAGAAGAAAGCAGTAGAGAAAGTGAAGAGTCGCCAGCATGCAGAGGCGCGACGGATCCAAATGGAAACCATGGGATCGTCGCATTACGGATCGGGCGGTAGAGAGTCGTGGGAGGCAGAGTTTGTAAGTATATTTTGATTTCTAGTTTTTTAAAATTTATATTTCTTTCAATTCTTAATATAATTTGTTCTAATATATTGTGACTCATAATTGTTTGTATATATCATAATTGTTTTGCAGACTACTATCATTGGTAGGATACCTACTCTTAGAGAGGTAGGTTACCATTAAGGCCATAACCGCGCAGTCACATGGCTTCACTTCTATGAGGAGGGTCTCATCACTGAGGACCAATATAACCAGTCCATGAGGATTCGACAGCCAGAGGAGGTATGTTTTTCTTACTTTCCTATTAAAAGTATAGCTAATTATAACTTTTTCTCTACCATGTCTATGTAAGCAACCTTGATCTTTTGTGTGTGTAGGCGAACACGGATGTGGAGCATAGCGAGGAGGGGGATAGCGACGCTAGTAGCCATGGTGGTACTAGCAAAGATGTTTCTTCTTCAGATTCGTAGAGGAGCACCATATCTCCTTATGAGGCCTTGTTTTCTTGTATATGTATGATCCATCTTTGAGCCTACTGCTTGCGGCCACGCTTTAGGTTGCAAGCACTTAAACTTCCCATGTAAATGCTTTTGATCTATAATGAATACATGGACTTTTATTTTCAATTCTCGTGCCCGTAAGATACATTGTCTTTTTTCCAAATGCACAATCTCATGTATGGGAGGGGAAAAAAAAAACCAGACTGGTTTTTTTTTCCAGTTTTTTTTTGTGCGTCTATTCGTGCGTCTAAATTGTAGAAAATCCACGTTTATACGCGCGTCTACAGTGCAAAGTACATGCTCTTATACATGCGCTCCATAATACAAATTTTTTTGAAAAATATATATCTTTTTTTTAAAAATGAGTTTTCTTGTTTTCCGTTCGCGTCTACCAGTGCTTGTAAAAGCGCGTCTATAAGCGTGTCTATATGCCCGTCTAACTCCCAAATAGACGCGCTAATAGACGCGTAAAATGAATTAAATAAATAGCAATTTTGATTTATTATATGCATGTATTCGCGCGTGTATATGTGCGTCTATTACGCGTCTATTTTTGCGTGTAAATTCGTTCATACATGCGATTATAGACGCAAAATGGTAGATGCGCAAATAGACGGGCGGATAGAAGCGCCCGTAAGATTTTCTCTATATTCAAAAATCGCGTCTAAAAGTGTGTCTATGAGGCCTTTTTGTTGTAGTGTTTCCTACATTAGAGTTAGCTCATGCCTTCTAAGTAAAGCTCCTAACCCACTCTTTATTGTTTTCCCAAAGGATATTAACACAGAATTTGAAGTTAATGGTGGTAGAATCTCTCCTTTTGAGAGAGCTTGATTTGCCTTTCGTAGGGATAGAGTGGAGTTTGAATTGGAAGAGATCTTGCATTTGAAGTGAATGAGAGAGATGAGTTTATAATTTCTGGTATGCTCTCTTGTACTAATTGTGGGAAGGTCCATTGCTTGTAGGAATGTCGCCTTTGAACAATGAAACACGGTGGAATATAGGCTGCATTTGTGGCAAAAGATCACAAGAGAGAAAAAAAATTTCTATGTGTGGAGGAGGAGTAAAAGGTGTTCTACATTCGACGCTATTCTAGAAGAGGAAGCTACTAATCATAACAAAAACTGTGACTGAACAAGCTGCTGAAGATGAATTCTATGCTAAAATTGTAACACACTTATTGATGGGTGACCTACCACATAAACATCTATTTCTCTGATGTGAGATAGGGTGGTGAAAGCTTTTAATAAACATCAATGAAACCGGAGGCCCACTTCTTTTATGTAATCACTGAAGATAATCGATAACGACTTTTTGAGGCACCGAAAAGAAAGTAGAACGCTTTACGAAGCATCAAACGATTATAAAAGGAAGCATCAGACGATTAAAAAAGTGTGGCGACGAGGCGGAAGAAGAAAAGCCAGAGGCTGATGACGTTCGACAAGCCTGTTGAAGAAGTGCAAAGTGAAGACGAAGGGGCTTGACGAAGCCTATAGAAGATGACGGCTAGCCAGAGGGAACGTAAAAGTCTGCAATTACGGGGAGCCAAAGGAGAAGGAATGTTGTGAGACGCCAGTCAAACCGTGGACTGAGAGGACGAACATGAAGGTGACGAAGTTGACAATGAATGTTGATGCAGTGTGAAGGAGAAGCTTTCTTTGCAGGGTATTCCAAAGGTTGCCATGCACTCTACTGTCCAGCATCTTTAATCGCGTGCCTATGCCTGACCGCCTCCTGACGCTTCCTACAGGTCGACGAGCCCGCCTGCTGGCAGGACGTGTACCTTGACACCCTACTTCACTCTTTGTTCCTGGTATTTTAAACAAAAGAACTGCCAGGGCAACTGGCCATATGGATTATCCAAATATGCTGAGATGCTGTGCCAAGTGATGCTACAGAGAAGTCAGGGTTGTCTTCACCAGTTAAAATTGCCCTTCTTTTGTAACAATGCATTATTGTCTATTCTCATTGAAGAGTATCTACGCAAGGTCGCTCTATGCTATTCCACCTTACCCATCTCGATATTCTTGGTTATCGCCTATCTATGATTGAGACGCTTGAAGCTTTCGAAAATTGTCCTTCCATCACCAGCCTCAAGGTTTCATATGAAATATCCTCAAGCATTTGGTCTTAGAATCTGACACGTTGACAAGTGAAGGGCTCTGATGCATGCTCGAGGAAAGCGTGCACTTGTGAGATCCATGTTATCTTAGGCTAGGCTTGTGAGAAAGAAGGGTGCCAAAGTTTTTCCCACCCCATGTTAAGGTGTCAGAAGACATTTTGATTCTGTAGGAAGTGGATCTATAGAGGATTATGCTGATCTCTTTACGATTTGCTCCACTGTTGTTGCAGTACTTCTTTTGAATAATGATTATAATCAAAAACCACTACATTAGCAACATCTTATACCTAGTTGTGTTGATACAACAAAGAAGTTCAAAAGTCATCTCTTCCGTGGATATTCTTAATGCCAACTTCAAAAATTGACAACCTAAGTTTGTGAAGGGTTTATGTAGCTCAAATATGGGTATTCATAATGCTACAAATTTGATCATTTATATGTCAACATATGTGAAAGCACCATGTTTTGGTTCTTGATCCATAGAACATCAAAGAAGATCTGTATGAATTTGTCGACGTATATGAAAGTCCAAGATTTATGAATGGATGAGTGTGTCTTTTTGTCAATTTGTGCCTTGAAGGGAACATATATGGCTTCATCTTCCTATTCAAACAAAGTTATTCCTAGCTCATGAACTTTTGAGAATTCTTATTGCATCTAATCTTCTTTTCCTCTGTGAATTTGACATAACTTAATTACTCTTCATCATCTTCCTCCCATCTCAAAGTGTCCATGTGGCGAACGACTTTCACAAACCCCCCTCCCTCCCGTGCAAATTTCATGCGACACCTGGTGAACCCGATGTCAAAGCGTCACTTCTGATCGTCGAGATGGGAGACTCTTCAAACAATCCACCTTCATCATTGATTGCTTCTTCTTTTTCAACTGATGAGATGAAGACTTTATTGCAAACTCTTTCTTCAGCCATTATGATGCAGAATCAACAAATGCAATTATCTATGCAGCAACAACAAGAGTTACATCAGCAACAATGGGATCAACAACGAATGTTGCATTAAGGACAAGAGCATACGCATAGTGCAACCAAAGCAATCGAGGCTCTAGTTAGTGAGTGTAAATTATTTGATGGCTGGAATGTTTCAGACTATCTTAAAGCCTTTGAAAGCCAGATGTGCTTCTTCGGAGTTCCTACCAACTGGAGCAATTACTTCCTACAACTTGCCACGCCTGCTTAGCGCGTTAGAGTTCCAGATTTATTTGTGCAAGTCTCAAACTTGAATTTTTTCAAGAAAGCGCTCAAAGACAAATTTCTTTACAAGGATTATGGTATTACTACGCAAAAGACATTCAGAGAGTGGGTCTATTAGCCTAACAAATGACTTGTTGCTTCTGAGTTGTTGCACGAGTTTGAAGAGTGATTCAACCAATTGGATGCTTTAGAGCAAAGAGCTCTATAATCGGAGAAAGATGACTTATTCTTGCAGGGGACTGATCCTGCACTTCACGATGACCTGGGAGAGTTTTTTGAAGATCGTGACGCAGCCCATGGGATTGAAGAGGATTGGCAAGATATTGTTGATGCGGTCTCTACATTGACAAAAAGGCAGAGATGGAAGGCTCACTTGTAAAACAGCATGCAACCACCAGCAGCGATGTCTTCTCTTACCTCAACTTCGCCTACTTCTCCTGACGTTGTTCCATCCACTTCTTCATCTATTTCTCATCTTGTGTCTATGCCTTCTCCTATACCTATTCCAGCTATAGTTGTCACACCATTTGCAAAATCGATTATTGAAGATATGATGGAGACCTTCAAAACAAGATGACTAGAAGGGAGTAGTAGCAGCCAGCTCTAGATTTAGCCCCAACTTTATCTACCCCTACAAATTGTTCCATGATGGGGAAATCTCAAGGAGTTGAAGCGCTTGTTGAGGAGAAGTGAAAAAGAGATGATCTAGCTTTTCAACCTTCTTATTAAGAACCAAAGCAGAGTATGGTTGAAGTTCAAAAGCTAGAAGTACAAGAAGATTAGAAAGCCCCGAAGACAAAAGATCTGAAGTCGGAAAAGAAATTTGGATTCAAGTTGCTTTTCGACATTGACATGACTATGGACTTAACAAAAATTGAGGAGATTGATTGTGATGAGGAGGTGATTGATGGTCTTTTTGATGGGTTATCATGCTTGGACACTATGGAGAATCTTTTAGCATTACTGAAAACTAAAAATCAAGAGCTATCATATGTCTTATAGGTCAATTCTTTGGCGATGAATTGCAAAATTGCTAATTTCATGTTGTAAGAAAATTTGGGTGTTGAGAATTCTCTGCAAATAGTGTTTTTTGCTGAAATATTTTTGTAAAAAGATTTACAAAGTGTCGACTTACAGTAGCAAACAGGATTTAGAGCTGAAGTAAGATGTGAGCCTTACTGTTGGGCTGTTCCAAAGTAAATTGAAAAAGATATGGCTGTTTTTTTTAGTCAAAAGAATTGGATGCTATTTATATATAACAAAATTTGCGTTTTCTAGGGTATTTGCAGCAAGAGCTGAAATTTGTAGGTTGTAGCAAAGAAGCCTGAGTACAGAGACAATATAAGTCTGTTGACCAAAAGTTCAAGTTACCTTTGGACAATATTGATGGTTTGCCAATATTTATGCAATTTATGGAGATGGATATGAATAAGATTGGAGTCACAGGATTGTGTGATGATGAACCAACCAAAAAAGAACTAAAAGCTATGGAGTAGTTTTTTGCAGGACAGAAGACTATGCCATATGCTCTGATGATCTATGAAACCTTATCCACTTTGATTTGTCCATATCATCCAAAAGGATGTTGTGATATCCTATGTCAACTTACATGCTTGTCACAGGATGTGGAGGTTTGGAAGGGGCAGATGTCATAGTGTTGCACATCCACACATGAAAAAATTGCACAATCTCTACATGATTTACAAGAAGCAGGATTGGTTTACTAGAATAACTTGAAATCTCTAGTATCATGTTTAGATGACTTAAATCCCACTTTAGATGGATCTAGACATTGAATATGACTTATTTTGAAGGGAATAAGTCGTCCGAGAAAAAAGATGAATAAAAATAGTATGATTTACAAAAATCAATATTTTCATCTATTTTTGATAGATTTTCACAATTCTGCTCGTGTTGCCTTATCAAATAGATGAATTGCGATCGTTACGAGTACTTAGACTACTGTATTTGGAGTTCATATGATGAAGTTATGATCAAAACAAGCTGCATATAAGAACATGGAAAAACAAATGAAAATAGTGAAAAAAAATTTAAAAAAACATAAGCTTTAAAGTTGAACGCCTTAAGCTTTTATGAGTGAAAGGGAGTGGAGAAAAACTATAAAAGGGAGGAAAAACTATAAAAGGGAGGACAAGGAGAGAAGGACGGACCATCATCAAATCAAGGGAGAGAGGCTAGAGGTTGAGCTTGTATCCCTCGCCTTCTTCAAAAACCGTCATCAAATTTTGGAGAGAAGGCTTGAGGACGAGCGTTAAGCCCCTCATCTACATCAAAGTTTCCATCATCAAGAATCTCTATGAAGATTTGCTTAAGTTATAGCTTGATGCTCCTCACCTTCCTTGAAGATCTTTCCACAAACCATGACATTCCATCTTCGCTTCTCTTAGTTCGAAATCTAGCTTAGGTTTACCCACCTTCCCTTGTGATTGGACCATTTTTTTGAGATATTTAAATGTGACCCAATCTTCCCCACAATGTAGATTTTCTAATGATTCCATTTCTAATAGGAAATCATATATTCCTAAAGGTATGTCTTGGAAATTTTCTATTGTGGTCTTGTCCTCTTATCAAAATTGGATATTCTAATGATTGAGTTGACATTGTTTCCCTCCCATTTGTTTGTTGTACAATGAGTTTCCTAGAGTGTGTGGAATTGAACTTAAGCCTTTTGCACATTTAGGCAAAATTAATGAAAGTGTGGCTCCAAAGTTGATCAAGATTTGAAAGGGATTGCATTGATATTTAGTTAGAATTTGAATTCTAGAAATTTACAACCCAATTCTATGGTTGTTGATTGAGATGTGAATAATGGCTCTTTAGACTTCTTTTCATCAAGAGATGGGTTTAGCTCATCACTTGTGATGACATAGACACAGGTTCCAAATCCATGCCCTGCTTCTTATCCTACTCCCTATCTAGCCCTTGTCCCCTAGCCCCATGGCTTACCCATGCCCTCATCCTCGATTATTAAAGTTGGCCTCCTTGGGAGGGTTTCTACAAGCATTACCATAGATGTTCATTTCCTTGTTGTAAGAGCGTTAGCATAGATGTTCACTTCCTTGTTGAGGTATTGAGCGTGGAAGTATGTTGATTGGTTGTAACAATGCATTATTGTCTATTCTCATTGAAGAGAGTATTTGTGGAAGGTCGCTCTATGCTATTCCATCTTAACCATCTCGATAATTTTGGTTATTGCCTATCTATGACTGAGAACATTGAAGCTTTCGGAAACTATCCTTCCATCACCAGGCTCGAGGTTTCCCAGAAAGTTGGTCTTTATAACGATGTTTTGTCTTTTGTTATTACGAGATATTTCATGTGCCTCAAGCATTTGGTCTTAGCATCTAACACCCTCACAAGTAAAGGGTTTTGATGCATCCTTGACAGTTGCACCAACTTGGAGAGCGTGCACTTGTGAGATCCATGTTATCTTAGGCTGGGCTTGTGAGAAAGAAGGGTTCGAAAGTTTTTCCCACCCCATATTAAGGTGTTAGAAGACATTTTGATTCTCCAAGAAGTGGATCTATAGAGGATTATGCTGATCTCTTTATGGTTTGCTCCATTATTGTTGTAGTACTTATTTTGAATAATGATTAGAATCAAAAACTACTACATTAGCAACATCTTGTACGTAGTTGTGTTGATACAACAAAGAAGTTCAAAAGCCATCTCTTCCGTGAATATTCTTAATGCCAAGTTCAAAAATTGACAACCTGAGGTTGTGAAGGGTTTATGTAGCTCAAAGATGGGTATTCTTAATGTTGCAAATTTGATCATTTATATGTCAACATATGTGAAAGCACCATGTTTTGGTTCTTGAACCATATAACATTAAAGAAGTTTTGCATGAATTTTTTGACGTATATGAAAGTCCAAGATTTATGAATGGACGAGTGTGTCTTTTCTTCAATTTGTTCCTTGAAGGGACCATATATGGCTTCATCTTCCTATTCAAACAAAGTTATTCCTAGCTGATGAAGTTTTGAGAAATCTTATTACATCTAATCTTCTTTTCCTATGTGAATTTGACATAACTTAATTACTCTTCATCATCTTCCTCCCATCTCAAAGCGTCCCTGTGGCGAGCGACTTTCATGAACCCCCCTCCCCCTCACACCAATTCCGTGCGACACATGATGAACCCAATGTCAAAGCGTCCCTTTTGATTGTCCAGATAGGAGACTCTTCGAACAATACAGTTTCATCATTGATTGCTTCTTCTTTTTCAACCGATGAGATGAAGAATTTATTGCAAACTCTTTCTTCAACCATTATTATGCAGAATGACCACATGCAATTATCTATGCAACAACAACAATAGCTACATCAACAACAATTGGATCAACAATGAATGTTGCATCCAGAACAAGAGCATACACATAGTGCAACCAAAGCAATTGAGGCTGTGGTTAGTGAGTGTAAATTATTTGATGGCCAAAATGTCTCAGCCCATCTTAAAGCCTTTCAAAGCCAGATGCACTTCTTTGGAGTTCCTACCAACTGGAGCAACTACTTCCTACAACTTGCCGCGCTTGCTTTGCGGGTTAGAGTGACGGATTTATTTGTGCAAGACTCAAAGAAGAATGTTTTCAAGAAAGCACTCAAAGATGAATATTTTTAGGAGGATTATGGTATTGCTACGCAAAATACATTCAGAGAGTGGGTCTATTAGCCCAACCAAGGCCTTGTTGCTTCTGATTTGTTGCGCGAGTTTGAAGAGTGATTCAACCAATTGGATTCTTTAGAGCAAAGAGCTCTAAAAACGGAGATATTGGATTTATTCTTGCAGCAAACAGCTGATCCTACACTTCAACATGACTTGGAAGAGTTTCTTGAAGACCGCACGTAGCCCATGGGATTGAAGACGGATTGGCAAGATGTTGTTGATGCGGTCTCTACATTGACAAAAAGGCAGAGATGGAAGGCTCGATTGCAAAATGGCATGCAACCACCACGAGAGTGATGTCTTCTCCTACCTTGACTTTGCCTACTTCTCATGTTGTTCCATCCACTTCTTCTTCTATTTCTCATCCTGTGTCTATGCCTACTCCTATGCCTATTCCAGTTGCAGTTGTCACCATTTGCAAAATCGATTATTGAAGATATGATGGAGACCTTCAAAACAAGATGACTAGAAGGGAGCAGTAGCAGCCACCCAGCTCCAGATTTAGCCCCAACTTTATCTACCCCTAGAAATTCCTCCACGATGGCGAAATCTCAAGGAGTCGAAGCACTTGTTGAGCAGAAGTGAAAAAGAGATAATCTAGTTTTCTAGCCTTCTTATTCTGAACCAGAGAAGACTATGGGTGAAGTTCAGAAGCCGAAAGTATAAGAAGATCTGAAAGCCCTGAAGACAAAAGATCTGAAGCCGAAAAAGCAATTTACATTCATGTTAATTTTTGACATTGAGACGACTATGGACTTGAAGAAGATTGAGGAGAGTGATTTTAATGAGGATGTTATTGATAGTCTTTATGATGGGTTATCATGCTCGGACCCTATGGAGAATCTTTCAACATTGCTAAAAACTGAATATCAAGAGCTGTCATATGTCTTATAGGTTGATTCTCTGGCAATGAATTGCAAAATTTCTAATTTCATGATGTAAGAAAATTTGGGTGCTGAGAATTCTCAACAAATAGTGTTTTTTGTTGAAATATTTATGTAAAAAGATTTACAAAGTGTCGATTTATAGCACCAAATAGGATTTACAGTTGAAGTAAGTTGTGAGCCTTACTGTTGGGCTGTTCATAAAGCAATCTGAAAATGATATGGCTGATTTTATTCAGTCAAAATAATTGGGTGCTATTTATATACAACAAATTTTGTATTTTCTAGGGTATTTGTAGCAAGAGCGGAAATTTACAGGTTGTAGCAAAGAAGCTAGAGTACAGAGACAATATAAGTCTATTGAGGAGAAGCTCAAGTTACATTTGGAAAATATTGATGATTTGCCAATATTTATGCAATTTATGGAGATGGATATGAATAAGATTGGAGTCATGGGATGGTCTAATGATGAACTAGCCAAAGAAGACGTAAATGTTATGGAGTAAGTTTTTGCAGGAGAGAAAACTATGCCATTGGATGCTCTGATGATCTATGAAAACTTACCTACTTTGATTGGTCCATATGATCCAAAAGGATGCTGTGATATCCTATGTCAACTTACCTACTTGTCATATTAACCAGATGATTACAAATATGATCTTGGTGGGAACAAAGTTGCAAGTAGTAAATAAATTGGCACCACATGCCACAGGATGTGCAGGTTTGGAGGGAGCGGATGTGGTAGTGTTGCACATCCACACATGAAAAATTTGTAGAATCTCTACATGATTTACAAGAAGTAGGATTGGTTTACTAGAGTAACATGAAATATCTAGTATCATGTTTAGATGACTTAATTCCCACTTTAGATGGATCCAAACATATAATATGACTCATTTTGAAGGGAATAAGTCGTCCAAGAAAAGATGAAGAAAAATAGTGTGATTTACGAAAATCAATATTTTCATCTATTTTTTATAAATTTTCACAATTCTACTCGTGTAGGCTTATCGACTAGACACATTGCGATCTTTTTGAGTACTTACACAACTGTATTTGGAGTTCTTAAGATGAAGTTATGATCCAAAAAAGTTGCATACAAGAACACGGAAAAACAAACAAAAATAATAAAAAACAATTCAAAAAAGCATAAGCTTTAAATTTGAACGCCTTACGCTTTTATGAGTGAAAGGGAGTGGAGAAAAACTATAAAAGGGAGGACAAGGAGAGAAGTAGGGACCATTATCAAATCAAGGGAGAGAGGCTAGAGGTTGAGCGTGTATCCCTCGCCTTCTTCGAAGAACGTCATCGAATTTTGGAGAGAAGGCTTGAGGACAAGCTTTAAGCCCCTCATCTATATCAAAGTTTTCATCATCAAGAATATGAAGATTGGCTTGAGTTAGAGCTTGATGCTCCTCGACTTCCTTGAATATCTTTCCACAAATCACGACATTCCATCTTCTCTTCTCTTAGTTCAAAATCTATAAACTTGTATTTTGCCTATATTTTTAAATCAAGAATTTTTTTCCTCATTCAAAATTATTTTGAATAAGTTTTAATTTGTTGAGTTCTTCTCTCATCTCAAAGCGTCCCTGGGGCGAGTGACTTTCACGAACCCCTTGCGCGAATCCCGTGTGACAACATCCTTTTTCTTATAGAGTAGAACACTAATACCATAGGTAGAGTTGCTATGATGAGAAAATTCTTAATCATGCAGCTATTTCTACTACTACTTCAATTCCATTTCTTCAAAAATAGATAGTTTATAGAGCCTTCTTACTACTTGTTCGACACTAGGGATCAATTGTTTGATCCCATGATCACATCCCTTTTAGGATGTAAGTCTTTTAACTCCTAAAAAAGACATTTAAATAATTCACTTAACATGGGCACTCATCTTCATCCTTGGTATCCTCAATCTTATTAATTTTTACCATAAATATGAAGTCCTTTCCTTAATCCTTTAAGGATTTGACTAGTCTTGGTGAACTAGATCTTAGGTTTACCAACCTCCCCTTGTGATTGGACCATTTTTTTGAGATATTTAAATGTGACCCAGCCTCCCCTACAATGTAGATTTTCTAATGTGTCCATTTCTAATAGGCAGTCATATATTCCTAAAGGTATCGCTTCGAAATTTTCTATTGTGGTCTTGTCCTCTTATCTAAATTGGATATTCTGATGGAATGAGTTGACATTGTTTCCCTCCCATTTGTTAGTTCTACAATGGGTTTCATAGCGTGTGTGGGATTTACTTCAACCTTTTGCACATTTAGGCAAAATAAATGAAAGGGTGGCTCCAAAGTTGATCAAGATTTGAAAGGGATTGCCTTGATATTTAGTTAGAATTTGAATTATAGAAAACTATAGCCCATCTCTATGGTTGTTGATTGAGATGTGAGTAGATGCTCTTTAGACTTCTTTTCATCAAGAGATGGATCTAGCTCATCACTTGTGATAACATAGACTAGGGTTCCAACTCCATGCCCTGCTCCTTATCCTACTCCCTATCTAGCCCTTGGCCCCCAGCTCCATGCCTTACCCATGCCCTCATCCTTGATTATTAAAGCTTTCCTCCTTGGGAGGGTTTCTACAAGTGTTACCATAGATGTTCATTTCCTTGTTGTAAGAGCGTTAGCATAGATGTTCACTTCCTTGTTGAGGTATTGAGCATGGAAGTAGGTTGATTGATTGTAACAATGCATTATTTTCTATTCTCATTGAGGAGTATTTGTGGAAGGTTGCTCTATGCTATTCCACCTTACCCATCTTGATATTTTTGGTTATCGCCTATCTATGACTAAGACGCTTGAAGCTTTCGAAAATTGTCCTTCAATCACCAGGCTCGAGGTTTCACAGAAAGTTGGTCTTTTTGACGATGTTCTGTCTTTTTTTATTACGAGATATTTCATGCACCTCAAGCATTTGGTCTTAGCATCTAACACCCTCACAAGTAAAGGGCTCTGATGCATCCTCGACAGTTGCACCAACTTGGAGAGTGTGCACTTGTGAGATCCATGTTATCTTAGGCTGGGCTTGTGAGAAAGAAGGGTTCCAAGGTTTTTCCCACCCCATATTAAGGTGTCAGAAGACATTTTAATTATGGAGGAAGTGGATCTATAGAGGATTATGCTGATCTCTTTACGATTTGCTCCACTGTTGTTGCAGTACTTCTTTTGAATAATGATTATAATAAAAAACCACTACATTAGCAGCATCTTGTACTAGTTGTGTTGATACAACAAAGAAGTTCAAAAGTCATCTCTTCCATGAATATTCTTAATGCCAAGTCCAAAAATTGACAACTTGAGTTTGTGAAGGGTTTATGTAGCTCAAAGATGGGTATTCTTAATGTTGCGAATTTGATCATTTATTAGTCAACATATGTGAAAGCACCATGTTTTGGTTCTTGATCCATAGAACATCAAAGAATATTTTCATGAATTTATCGACGTATATGAACATACAAGATTTATGAATGGATGAGTGTGTCTTTTTGTCAATTTGTGCCTTGAAGGGAACATATATGGATTCATCTTCCTATTCAAACAAAGTTATTCCTAGCTCATGAACTTTTGAGAATTCTTATTGCATCTAATCTTCTTTTCCTCTATGAATTTGACATAACTTAAGTACTCTTCATCGTCTTCCTCCCATCTCAAAGCGTCCCTATCGCAAGCAACTTTCACGAACCCCCCTCCCCCCCGCGTGAA
This sequence comes from Lygodium microphyllum, assembly GCF_053477565.2. Classification (NCBI taxonomy): domain Eukaryota; kingdom Viridiplantae; phylum Streptophyta; class Polypodiopsida; order Schizaeales; family Lygodiaceae; genus Lygodium; species Lygodium microphyllum. The sequence continues at coordinate 32,205,553 of NC_141155.1, forward strand.
TTCCGTGTGACACATGGTGAACCCGATGTCAAAGCGTCCCTTCTGGTCTTCGAGATGGGAGACTCTTTGAACAATCCACTTTCATCATTGATTTCTTCTTCTTTTTCAACCGATGAGATGAAGACTTTATTGCAAACTCTTTCTTCAGCCATTATGATGCAGAATGAGCACACGCAATTATCTATGCAACAACCGTTACATCAACAACAATTGGATCAACAACGAATGCTGCATTCAAAACAAGAGCATACGCATAGTGCAACCAAAGAAATCAAGGCTGTGGTTAGTGGGTGTAAATTATTTGATGACCGGAATGTTTCAGCCTATCTTAAATCCTTTCAATGCCAGATGCACTTCTTTGGAGTTCCTACCAACTAGAGCAACTACTTCCTATGACTTGTTGTGCCTGCTTTGCGAGTGAGAGTGATGGATTTATTTGTGCAAGACTCAAACAAGAAAGCTTTCATAAAGTGCTCAAAGATGAATATTTTTAGGAGGATTATGGTATTGCTATGCAAAAGATATTTAGAGAGTGGGTCTATTAGCCCAACAAAGGCCTTGTTGCTTCTAAGTTGTTGCACGAGTTTGAAGAGTGATTCAACCAATTGGATGCCTTAGAGAAAAGATCTCTAAACTCGGAGAAAGTGGATTTATTCTTGCAGACAGCTGATCCTGCACTTCAAGATGACTTGGGAGAGTTTCTTCAAGACCGCACGCAGCCCATGGGATTGAAGACGGATTGGCAAGATGTTGTTGATGCGGTCTCTACATTGACAAAAAGGCAGAGATGGAAGGCTCGCTTGCAAAATGGCATGCAACCACCACCATCGATGTCTTCTCTTACCTCGACTTTGCCTAATTCTCCTGTTGTTCCATCCACTTCTTCTTCTATTTCTCATCGTGTGTCTATGCCTACTTCTATGCCTATTCCAGTTGTAGTTGTCACACCATTTGCAAAATCGATGATTGAAGATATGTGGAGACCTTCAAAACAAGAAGACTAGAAGGGAGCAAAACTAGCCAGCTGCAGATTTAGCCCCAACTTTATCTACCCTTAGAAATTCTTCCATGATGGCGAAAACTTAGGGAGTCGAAGCACTTGTTGAGGAGAAGCAAAAAAAAGATGATCAAGTTTTCCAGCCTTCTTATTTAGAACTAGAGCAGATTATGACTGAAGCTCAGAAGCTAAAAGTATAAGAAGATCAAAAAGCCTCGAAGACAAAAGATCTGAAGCCAAAAAATCAATCTGGATTCAAGTCGCTTTTCGACATTGAGACGACTATGGACTTGAAGAAGATTGAGGAGAGTGATTTTAATGAGGACGTTATTGATAGTCTTTATGATGGGTTATCATGCTCGGACACTATGGAGAATATTTCAGCATTGCTAAAAACGAAAAATCAAGAGCTGTCATATGTCTTATAGGTCCATTCTCTAGCGATGAATTGCAAAATTTCTGATTTCATGTTGCAAGAAAATTTGGGTGCTGAGAATTCTTAGCAAACAGTGTTTTTTTCTAAAATATTTCTGTAAAAAGATTTACAAAGTGTCGATTTATAGCAGCAAATAGGATTTACAGCTCAAGTAAGTTGTGAGCCTTACTGTTGGGATATTCATAAGCAATCTGAAAAAGATATGGTTGATTTTATTCAGTCAAAATAATTGGGTGCTATTTATATACAACAAAATTTTCATTTTCTAGGGTATTTGCAGCAAGAGCTGAAATTTACAGATTGTAGCAAAGAAGCCAGAGTACAGAGACAATATAAGTCTGTTGAGGAGAAGCTCAAGTTACCTTTGGACAATATTGATGATTTGCCAATATTTATGTAATTTATGGAGATGGATATGAATAAGATTGGAATCACGGGATGGTCTGATGATGAACCAGCCAAAGAAGATGTAAAAGTTATGGAGTAAGTTTTTGCAGGAGAGAAGACTATGCCATTGGATGCTCTGATGATCTATGAAGACTTACCTACTTTGATTTGTCCATAGGATCCAAAAGAATGCTATGATATCCTATGTCAACTTACCTACTTGTCATATTAACCAGATGATTACACATATGATCTTGGTGGGAACAAAGTTGCAAGTGGTAAACAAGTTGGCACCACATGCCACAGGATGTGCAAGTTTGGAGGGGGTGGATGTCATAGTGTTGCACATCCGCACATGAAAAAACTGCAAAATCTCTACATGATTTTTAGGAAGCAGGATTGGTTTACTAGAATAACCTAAAATATCTAGTATCATGTTTAGATAACTTAATTCCCACTTTAGATGGATCCAAACATGTGACTATGACTTATTTTGAAGGGAATAAGTCGTCCAAGAAAAAAGATGAACAAAAATAGCGTGATTTATGAAAATCAATATTTTCATCTATTTTTGATAGATTTTCACAATTCTGCTCATATTGTCTTATCGACTAGATGTGTTGCAATAACTTTGAGTACTTAGACAACTGTATTTGGAGTTCATATGATGAAGTTATGATCCGAACAAGTTGCATACAAGAACATAGAAAAACAAACAAAAATAGTGAAAAACAATAAAAAAAAGCATAAGCTATAAAGTTGAAGGCCTTAAGCTTTTATGAGTGAAAGGAAGTGGAGAAAAACTATAAAAGGGAGGACAAGGAGAGAAGGAGGGACCATCATCAAATCAAGGGAGAGAGGCTAGAGGTTGAGCTTATATCCCTCGCCTCCTTCGAAGACCATCATCGAATTTTGGAGAGAAGGCTTGAGGACAAGCGTTAAGCCCCTCGTCTACATCAAAGTTTCCATCATCAAGAATTGCTATGAAGATTCGCTTGAGTTAGAGCTTGATGCTCCTCGCCTTCCTTGAAGATCTTTCCACAAATCACGACATTCCATCTTCTCTTCTCTTAGTTCGAAATCTATGAACTTGTATTTTGCCTATATTTTTAAAATCAAGAATTTGTTTTTCTCATTCAAAATTATTTTGAATAATTTTTAATTTGTTGAGTTCTCTCATCTCAAAGTGTCCTTGCAGCGAGTGACTTTCACGAACCCCTTGCGGTGTGATTCGCGTGCGACAACATCCTTTTTCTTATAGAGTAGAACACTAATACCAGAGGTAGAGTTACTATGATGAGAAAATCCTTAATCATGCAACTATTTCTACTACTACTTCAATTCCATTTCTTCAAAAATCGATATTTTATACAGCCTTTTTACTACTTGTTCGGCTCTAGGGATCAATTGTTTGATCCCATGATCCACATCCCTTTTAGTATGTAACTCTTTTAACTCCTAAAAAAGAAAATTCAAATAATTCACTTAACCATGAGGACTCATCTTCATCCTTGGTATCCTCAATCTTATTAAGTTTGACAATGTAAATATGAAGTCCTTTCCTTAATCCTTTAAGGATTTGACTACTCTTGGTGAACTAGATATTAGGTTTACCGAGTTCCCCTTGTGATTGGACCATTTTTTTGAGCTATTTAAATGTGACCCAACCTTCCCTACAATGTAGATTTTCTAATGAGTCCATTTCTAATTGACGGTCATATATTCCTAAAGGTATGGCTTGGAAATTTTCTATTGTGGTCTTGTCCTCTTATCTAAATTGGATACACTAATGGATTGAGTTGACATTGTTTCCCTCCCATTTGTGGGATTTAACTTCAGCCTTTTGCAAATTTAGGAAAAATAAATGAAAGTGTGGCTCCAAAGTTGATCATGATTTGAAAGGGATTGCCTTGATATTTAGTTATAAATTGAATTATAGAAAATTACAGCCCAATTCTATGGTTGTTAGTTATAAAAAATTACAGCCCAATTCTATGGTTGTTGATTGAGATGTGAATTGATGCTCTTTAGACTTCTTTTCATCAAGAGATGGGACTAGCTCATCACTTGTGATGACATAGACACGAGTTCCAACTCCATGCCCTGCTCCTTATCCTACTCCCTATCTAGCCCTTGTCCCCCCCAGCCCCATGCCTCATCCATGCCCTCATCCTTGATTATTAAATTTTGCCTCCTTGGGAGGGTTTCTACAAGTGTTACCATAGATGTTCATTTCCTTGTTGTAAGAGCGTTAGCATAAATGTTCACTTCCTTGTTGAGGTTTTGAGCATGGAAGTAGCTTGGTTGGTTGCATTTAAAGCAACCCAACTTGTTATTCCAAATATTATTGCTATTGTTGTTATTGTTCCTATGATTTTGGAGAGTACTAGCAAGATTTATGTGGCCATGATTAAAGTTATGCTAGTAATTTACTCTAGCTTTTTTGGCATAGGGAAATTGGTTAAACCTCTTGTAGTACCTTAGAAGTGTAGAAACTAGTGGTTTGTGCTCTCATCAAAGAATCTTCTAGGTCAATGGACCTTGTGGCTTCCAATTGTCCATTGAGAGGTGGATTCAGCCCCTTACAAAAGTGCACCACTTGTTGGCTCATCCACACATGAGCTGCATACTTTTGTGGGATAATAATCGCCTTCAAGAGTCAACCCTTGCTTCTTGAGGCTGAAGAACTCATTCATTTTTAGAGTTTGATAAGTGAGAGATAGATATTGTCTTTGGACTCCTTCCTTGATTTGACTCCATATCACAACAACTTAAAGACAACCTTATCATGACGCAATAGTCTCCACCATAGTTGTGCTTCTCTTGTAAGTCTGAACAGAGCCATCATTGCTTAATTCGTTGAACAATGAAATGGATTATTTCTATCCTCATTTATTTCTATTGTCATTTTTTCACCATTAAATTTAGTTGGCTTTACTTGTATAAGTAGAAATTTTCTCCCTTTCTCATCTTATAGATCAGCGATGCCTAAAACACCGACTCAGGATGTTCCAATAGAAGGAACCTTAAAGAATAGTGATATGTTTTACCTCAATATATATCTAATCAACTTGATTAGTCTCAAGATCATCACTTCCATAAGCAAGAGCTCCTTTATATAAGTCAAGAGAGTTTCGTATTTTGCAACCCAACACCGTGAAGTAGAAATTTTTTGAAAAGAGAGTTATATATTCACATATTGAGTGTATAAGGAGAGCTTGCACCAAGACTCAAAAGAAACTTTATAGAGGATTTTGGATTTGAGAAAACCTAAGATAAGTATATATCATTGTCATGAGATTCTTATTTAGAGATTTGAAAATAAGTAGGAGGTTCACTCGTAGTGTTGAGTCTTAGAAGTACCTGGAATGTACTAAAGATAGATAAGACGAATAGGATGCAACAATGTAGAGTGCCAAAAACTTGGAAAAATAATTTGCCAACTAAGGATTCCCATAAAGCAAGAGGGATAACAATCAAAGAGATACTAATTGAGATTTTATCAAAGGTTGAAGTTGGAATGAGTGACATGATATAAAAACTCATTGTTCCATGAAGGGAAAAAAAACACACCAACACATGCACTTACTTCAATAATAAGACCAAGCACAATTCACTAGCTTTATCCATGATATCCAAAATATTTATACATGTGCAAAGGAAAACATGATATTCTTATTAGATGGAAACTAATATCAACATATGCTTAAGAGAACAAAAGTTTTATCTCCCTATATTTCACATATCTTGAGGTGAGTCACTATTAAGATGTTTGGGGCATCAAGTTGCATAACCTGAGTTGTTATCTCTTTGTTTGAGTATTCTTCAATGTCTCCCTTTTATTTTTATGACCTTTGAAATAGTTGTAAATGTGTTGTATAGAAAAATTAGGGTCTTATGTCTTTTTCTCATATCATAATAGATTGATAAACCTCAAGAAACACTAGTAGGGATAAGGAGATACAAGATGAATGAAGGAAAATATATTTCTTATGTCTAAAGAGTTCCCTCCCTCACACAACCACCACCGTAGCCCAATGCAGTTGCTATATATATATATATATATATATATATATATGTATGTATATATATATATATATATATATGTATGTATGTATGTATGTATGTATATATATATATATATATACATACATACATACATACATACATACATACATACATATATATATATATATATATATATATATATATATATATATATATATATATATATATATAGAGAGAGAGAGAGAGAGAGAGAATGGGGGGAGAGGGAACAATTAATTATCAAGTGTCAAATATCTATTCAATAGGGACTCTAATTGAAATGGGACCTAGCAAACAATCCTTCACACTTCAAAAGAGGCCTTAGCTACATTGCAATCTTCCTCTTTTCTTGCCAAAACTCTTATTTTCACATAACCTTTCCCTTTATGTGTAGATGTTATATCTAATTGCAATGACATTGTGATGGTGACAAGTGTCATTCCCATTTCCCCTAATGTGATTCAATCAAGTACAAAATGAAAATAAGAAGATTTGTAGAAGCTACATTATCTCCCCTTTTTATGGATCCTTAGTGTTGCCAAATAAGTGTGTACGATGATGTGGTTTTGCTTTGAAATGCTAGTGCCAATTAAGAGCTAGAAGGTCAATCACCATTCTCAAATACCTCCTATAGATCCATATATATCTTGTTTTGTTTTCTAAGTTGATCCTCATCATTATATTCATAAATGCCAACATGGGCCATTTCTTCCACATGAGAATCCACCAAAAAATTGTAAGCAAGAGGTTTAGTATTGTAGTTAAAGGAAAATGCAAAGAATAATAAGGAAAGCAAGGAATACTTATGTGTGAGTGGAAACAAAAAATGAGGATCCAAATATTTGAAAACTATTTCCCTTCCAAACCATGGACAGTGAGTTCCAACTTGGAGACCTTGTGAAATGGACCTTATATGAGTCTTCATCCTTTATTCTTAGGCTTTAAATCCTCAAAACCCACTCTTGAATCTCATAAAATATATTGAGTTTTGCTCTTAAAACCACCTCTTGTTGCTGCACTGGATAGGAAAACCTAGCCACTCAAATCAACAATCAAGGCTTGTCAAAACAAAAAAAGAGTGAAAGTACATTGACAAGAAAAGTTACAACTATAAACTACAAAAAATATCAAACATTCAGCCCCACAAACATGGATTTAGTAGGCAAGAAAAAGACAAAAAGTAAGAGTCTCCATTAAGAAGAGGATAGCACTCCATAACTATTTGCACCCTCAAGTGAATTGAAGTCGATCTCTAGGAAATCCTAGACTATCTAGACAAACACCTAGGAGACAATCCAACCCATATATAAGGCTCATTATGGATCGCAATCTAGCTCCCTATCACTTAGGATGAAATGCCTCAAAGATAAGACATTAATCACACTTATTTCCCTTTATGTATTTCAATTCCATGATCATATATATAGCACTTTCTTATTTTCTAGCAAAGATGGCTCACTGGCCAATTCTCATTCTACCATGCTCCAAGAGGATCAAGGCATTGGGCTCGAATTCATGTGGTTATAAGTTGAGTGAAGGAAAAACATAGGAAAGGTCAGTCATATAAAGAAACAGAGTAGGGAGTCTTTATAGGGTTTTCTAAGAATAGAACTTGGCTCTGAGATAGTCCAAGTATTTGATATTAAGTTTTAATGACATAATGAGACATTTGGATGGATGTAAATACATGCAAGGACTTATTTTGAGTGGTATAAGATGTTCAAAGTTAAAAATATAACGAACTAATACATTTACAAAAAAGTATAAAGAACTAATATAAAGAACTAAAACGTTTGAAAGGTTTTTGCAACTCCACTTGCGTGGATTTGTTGATTAGGAATATTCACTTAAATTTGAGGACTTGGATGACCCTATTCTAGTTGATATAACAAAGTTATGGTCAAAATAAGTTATAGCCAAACACAAGGCCTACACAAAAAATAGGAATTCAAGAAAACCAGTGAATTAAATAGGGAGAAATATGACATATGCTTGTGAATGAATTTTTGTGACAAATACTAGAAAGATTTGAAATTATTATACTATTGTGATTAACATGGGTTTAGGTAAAAGACAAGTAATTCTACCTTTTCATGGGTGCATTTAGCCTAGAAAGGCCTCTTTGTAAGAGGTTATTTTTGGGGCATATATGAAGATATCTTTATCTACTAATGTAGGTGAGAACTAAGAGTAGTTTTGTGCTTCATAATTGAATAGATCTCATAGGTTTTTACGAGAGAAGGAGGGTTGAAGTGATTTTGGTCTATTTTATGCATATCTAAGCTATCTTAGTAGAGTGTTTGACAGTATTTCCTTGTGTTTGTTGTGGTAATTACTTCTAGGCTGAAAGATTGGTACTAAGCTATTGTTGCCAAAAAGAGTTCTTCTAAGATATCATCTTAGCCATAATGTATTCAACTTGAAGGGATTTATTGTAGTTGTATAGAGTTTCCAAGACTGTTTTGTGTTGAGTTTATATGTTTCTTGTGTACTACAATATATTCAAGAGTTCTTATTCTAGTATTTCTTTCTTCCATCTATAAGTTCTTTTTCTTGATCTTGAGTGGATCTAGGCCTAAACCTTTCCAACCCCTGATATTAGGTGAACTTGATGTCGAAGGTCTATCTTAGAGTCTAGAAGATGGAAGAACCAATTAAAGATAAAGTTGTTGTTAGTATTATAGATTTCAAAGATTTCATGAGGACTTATGAATTGATTAAATATGAATAATATACTACCAAGGCTTTGCAAGAAGGAGTGATTTTAGAGAGAAAGAAGTATGATGAGACAAATGTTTTCAGGTTTCTTTGCTTCTATGCAAAGAAGCTAAAGCTAGCTAGTACATTAGTAGAAGAAATGCCAAGATATTTCACCAAAGCTATTTCTTATCCAACTCAGAGTAGCATAGAGTTCATCTGCACAAATTTTTGAAATACATGGACTGGTTTTAAGAGAGTCCTAATATATAAGTATTTTATAGAGGATGCAAATAGAATAACCAAGCAAGAATTCCTAAAATGGGTTCATAAACCTACAAATAGCCTTTCTAATAAAGAACAAAAAAGAGCGTTTGAGATGAAGTTTGATCAATTAGATAGTACAGAGCAATTATCTTTACTTTTACAAAGAAAATTTGTTTTCTTTTTACAAGTACCGGATCCCCCACTATAAACCACATATTCAAGAATTTGAGAATTTACATAAAGTTTGGGAATTCCTAATGTGATTAATATGGACACATGGTCAAATCTTATCCTTTTACTTGAAGATGAAAATTTCCCTAGATACTACATAAGCAACCCCCCAAGTCCCACTCTCAAATATGAGGTTAAGATTTACCCATTTGGTCAAATCTTTTTCCTTGTTTGAAAATTGAACTCGGGAGATTCCCAAATTCTCTAATATGGTATTTATAGTTACATATGGAGAAACTGTTAGAGGATGCTACAAGATGTGTGGTTTGCTCTATCTAAACTAGTGAAGATTGAGAATAAGAGAGTTGTTGGCCATGCCTTGGTCCATGCCTAGTAAATCATAGGTGTTAGAGCCACTTCACATGCATTCTACAAAATCTTCAAAAGATAGTGCCATGGATGAACTTATAAAAAATATGTGGGATTTAGAGACTAAGCTTGTTAATCTTGAAGAGTTAGGGAAAGCTTGCACTTTGAAGACCATCACCTAAATGTTAAAGGCATGGATCTAGAGCATGGCAGGACCTATGGTGGATGGAAGATGAATGCTAGATTCATGTTGACATAGATAATGAGTAGACAACTGTTACACAATTGAATTTGGTTCCAAGTTGGAAGCTTGAAATGATAAAGACAATCCTATGTATGGGATTGTCAATAACAATGACACTAACTGAAAGAGGAAAGCATCATGATATTGCATTACTCATTGTTGTAAAAGTGATAGTCAAGTATAATGCTTTATAGAAGCTCAATAGGTTACATTTTGTACCACTGTGCTTATGGTATTTAGGATCTCTTCTTAGATTGGTAGTATCTCCCTTGCCCACTACTCTATACAAAGAGGCTATCACATAAGTTTGATTACATATTTCTCAACACCACTCCTCAATCACAACTGTAAAGAAAGCACTAAGTGTACAGAGGCTGTCATGATTAGAACCTTGCTAAGTGTGGGTGTGCCACAAACATGGTAAATACCTGAGGTTGTCACAGAAAAGGCTAAGTTTGGGTACCAAAAAACATGGCTAACATCCAGGGGTTGTCACAAGGCCTCAGTAATTGTGTAGGGGCTATTATGCATAGGCTTACATGAGGAATTCTACAAGGATTATGATAGGAGCATCAATGGAAAGTACATACAATTAGAATATCTAGTGAAAAAAAGAGACAAGGACCGACAAGCCCTTGTGGTTTTTTTCATTTTTTTATTTTATTTTAGCATAGATCTTTTGGTCTTCATTCTCCACTTCTTTCCTTATATTGATCATTTGGTCCTTCTCTTCATTTATGTTGCTTGTATTGGTCTTCATGTCCATATCCCCCTCAAGCAAAGATATCATCATTTTTTAGCATTTTATGATATCCAAGGTAGCTACATTGTCTTCAAATTCTTCAAATAAATTCATAATTGCACTTTAAAACAAGTAAATCCAACCATCCCTACAAGTGGAATAAACAAGTCTTTTATGTAGTTGAAATGAGTAGCAAGAGTAATGCTACTCTTCATGAGAGACATACACTTAAAGATCTTCATGTTTGGCATTAGTATGACAAGGAATCGGCTTCAAATCTATGAATAATTGATAACCAAGTTGATCTTCAATGTGTCAAAAGACACAAGTGAAGGTAGTGTGAAAAACACACTCTGTAGTATCAACAGATACTATTCTTGATGAGTCTTGTTGATGCTGATCTTCTTGTTGAGATTGCTCTTGACTTTGAGTAGCTTGATTTAACCTTTCCCTTGTTGATTTGAATGAAGCACTAAATATATCAAAGTGACAAATGAGTACTAGAAAATGAAGTGAAGAAGAACTTGAGCTTGGTGGCTATGGATGCTTGATCTTTTCTTGAACCTTTTTCTTGCTTATTTAGAGGGAAAACCTTGCTGGGAACTTTAGTAACTCAGTGGATGAGAGTGGAAAAGGTTTGATTTGTGTGCCATGATAGAGAAAATGAAGGAAAGATGAAGCTTCAAGTGAGTTGGCTATGGAGTTTTAGGGTTTCTAGGAATAGGGGCCTCATTTTTCACTATGTGTGGGTTCTGTACTCAATCATTTCCAAAAAAATTTATATTGGAACGAGGCTTGGCTAATGGACTTCCAAAGTTCTATGGTCATGAGCCAGATTGCAACTTAGATGCAACATGCTAGTAGTACAAATGGCAGCAACATGCACAAACAAGGTAGAGATGGCAAATATTTGCAATGCTGACCTCTATGATGACTAATGTTGCACTCTTAGATGCCAGGAAATAGTGCCCTGAGCAGATGAGAAACTTTCTAGAATGAAGTGCTTGTTGAGAGAAATAGAGAGAAGGGTTGGAGCAACAGAGAGGAGTGGTGTACTCTCATCTCCTTTTCTTCATCATTCCATTTCATACATAACTAAAGTGAATACAACACTCTAAGGTCTACAGACCATTCACACATAGCCTAATGTCACCAACTTATTTAATGTCCCACACATTTTGATATAGCTAGAGAGAGACAGAGAGTCGGCTACACACATACTAAAGATAAAAGAGCTTCAAGTCTTAACACTCCCGCTCAAGCTTAAGACAACCTCTGTACACTAAGTAGTTGTCGAAAAACACTAAACTTATGTTTACCCAAAGACCTGGTAAAGATATCTACAACCTATTTGTGAGTCTTCACATGCATAAGATCTACTCTCCTTGCAAGAACCATCTCTCTAATAAAATGGTAGTAGACCTCAATGTGTTTAGTCTTGGACATCCATGCAATCTCACATTTTGCCAATGGATGCCAACCGATCCACAATAGTCTTAATCTCTGTGACATAATCCTGTATAGATTTTCCTTTTCTTTCCATGTTGTTAAATTTCTTCTTTAACTGTATCTTCTTGGCACTGGTAGTTGTGCCATAATACCTAGTTAGTATGTTCCATGCATTTGCTAGTGACTTGCAGTTCATAAACTATATTACCATAGCATTCAAGATACACAAAGATAACCACTATAGCACCCTGCGAGTTGTTTCCAATCGAGCTCGATGCACTCATCTTTGATTAGCTATAGGATTCCTCTTTGGGATTTTAGGTTCACCTTCAACACTTATCACCAAGTCCCAATGTCCTTTACCTATCAAGAAGTTCTCCATGCAGAACATACATATGGCATAATTATTGCTATCAAGATTTCCCCCCACTATCTGGGTTATGTTGTCGGCCTTGTCTGCATTTGCCATATTATAATAGACAATGGCTACTCAGTTCCTGACTTCCCACAAGCCAACAAGTCTAACTGACCTATTATAATCTTTGACTATTTATGACAGTTTTTTGCAATTAACTATCTACTATAATTAGGGTATTTTATCTCATTAACATCTCAATACCATCCAGAAACATGTGGCATAACCTATAGATACATCAATCAACACATAGACCATGTAGTTGTTGTAACTTTGTATCATGAAACCTTACTACAATTAACCAAACATGTAGTCTGAAATCTACAAACTATCAATGACCAATAGTTCTTTCAAGGCAAAAACTAATATGTATTCATGTCATACATGCTCCAAAAATACTCTCAGACATCTGTGAGTACATGTAGGAGTCCTTACATGATCATGCGAGCACAACTCAATGCATATACATCAAGTACAAGTGTTAAATACCTTTCTTATAGGTTGTAGTCAGCCAACACTCAGTCAAAATAGGTTTATCCAACTCCAAAATGTCCTTAAATTACTTCATACATGTGCTATCAAGTGTAGGGGTCAATACATGACCATACAGACAACTATAGGCACTCTATCTTCAATAGGAAATGTCATAGAATGCATTTTCTGTTTATAACCAGCCAAGATAATATCAATGCATTTGTTTCTAGCTTCAAACTTCAGCTTTCATGAGCATTCAATGCTCATCTCAATCCTCCAGACATTCAATAGACATATGCCATGCCATACATTTGATAGAAGCTAACTAAAGTTATGTAATAATTTAGGACCAATGAGTGCTTGCTGTTGACAGTTTGATGATAGTTTTCAACCTTCATATGCTTCCAGATCTGAGTATTTTCTTCAGGAAATTTCAACTCAAATGCATACGACACAGTACATATGTCTTTCTAAGCATATCTATGCTCTAATGAGACCTTCCAAGCATGTCCAAGAACTCCAAGTTCTTTCCAATGTCAATATATGTTGTACATTCACTGTTTATAGTAGTTCATGCTCTGTTCTAGGTCTATGTACCTATAGATTAGTTCTTCATATCTCATCTCCAAGTCAAGAATTGGCATGTCAGGTCATCAAAGTACCTTCCAAAGTATGTATGCAAGTTGTAGATCACTTGACTAGTGATTATTGTCTTGATTAGCAGCCATGGAGATCCATTTTGACAGCAAGTGCAATCACAAAGACCTGGCATGAGTGTGATACAGCATGTGTTTATGAAGAAGACCCTTGAGATGGCTTACATATGCTCAATGGAGCCTTCAATTACTCTAAGACAAGCCTTGACCAAGTTCATGAAGCAATGGAGGCATATGAATCAATACATACCTTGAAAAAACAACAATGGAAGGCAACTTGCAATTCAAAGGAGCCCTTGACCTTCAGACTTCAAGTCTTGTTCCAAAATGTTATCCACCACAGAGTCCATTCATGGATCTGATACCATGTTGAGAGAAACATAGATAAGGGTTGGAGCAACATGAAAGGTGAGAAGGATCTAAGCTTTCTTGGAATTGAGTTATGGCGGAGAGCAAGAGCAAGAAGAGAGAGAGAGACAAATGGGAACTCTAATAGTCACAATGTGTGACTAGGCCTTCCTTTATTCAAACTATCACTAAAAGAATAAATAATGACGGCCGCCCGCCACTTGCAGTGTACAGTAACTACACTGACAGGTAGTGTCAGTGTAGTAATACACGGGTGTCTAGGCAGAGGCGCCTTTACCCCCAATAACCTCCCACTTAAAGGTGACTCTGCCCAAGTGAGGAGTGAAAAGAAAAATAAAAGATGGTACAAATGTACACATGTACAACATGATGAGGAAAAATGTCATCTCATCCAACGCCCATCAATCTCCTTAGGAAGGAAAAGTGCTCAGTAGTGAGGCTTTTTGTGAGCAGATCTGTAGGATTTTTTTCAGTGGAGATCTTGACAAGGTCAACAGACTTTTCCTTCACAACCCCACGTATGAAGTGATACCTCACCTCAATGTGTTTCGTCTTCGCATGGAAGACCCGATTCTTGGCTAGCTGAATAGCACTCATAGAATCCAAATGGAGTGTAGGTATAGTATCAATCCCAAGGTCACAAACCAACGGCCCAACCATACGGCCTCCTTTCAAGCCTCAGTGGGGAGCTGCAACATACTTGGCCTTAGTGGTAGAGAGAGTCATACACTTCTGAACCCTGGACATACAATAAACAACACCTCCAGCATAGGTAAAGACATAGTTGGAAGAGGACTTCGTACTATCTGCATGTGGTGCATAATCGGAGTTTGTGTAGCCCGCAACTCCTGTATCCTGGATGCCATAGCCAATACACATATTTGATGTGCCCTTCAAGTATCTCATAATACCCTTTACCACATCCCAATGCTTTTTACCAGGTTTAGCCATATAGCGCACCACAACACCAACTGCAAAGGCAATATCTAGACGAGTGGCTATCATGGCATATATCAAACTTCCCACAACTGATGGATAAGGGATCTTGACCATCTCGGCCCTCTGCTCATCCGTTTGTGGACAATCGGCCTATTAAACCTTCACATAAGATAGCCAATAGGCTTTACATCCTACATGCAAAAACTCTCAAGGACTTTATGAATGCATTCCCTCTCGGAGAGGTAGAGTAGTACCTGATGCCTGTTCCGCTTAATGCACATACTAAGAAAGTGAGTGGCCTGCCCCAAATCCTTCATCTCGAAGCTCTTCTTCAGCTGAGATTTAAGAGCATCCAACTCATCATGAGCTTTCCCTGCTATCAGCATATCATCCACATAAAGTCCCAAAATAAGCAATGAGCCATGACAAGCTTTCTTCGTGTAAAGACACGGATCCATGGCACTTATGATGTAGCCCTCTGACAACATAAAGGCATCAAACTTATGATATCACTCCCTTGGTGCCTGCTTCAAGCCATAAAAACTTTTCTTCAACTTGCACACTAGGTGCTCCCTGCCAGGTTCTGCAAAGCCCTTAGGCTGCTCCATGTATATCTCATCATGCAAATCCCCATGTAAGAATTGAGTCTTGACATCCATCTGGTACAAGTCCAAGTCAAGCTACATGACTAAGGCCAAAACCAAGCGTAGGGTGTTCATCTTGACCACAAGAGAAAAGACTTCATCAAACTCAACTCCATGATCCTATTTAAAACCCTTAGCGACAAGTCTTGCCTTATAAGCTGGCTTGGGGTTTCCAGGGGTACTTTTGAGCTTATACACCCATATGCACGGCAAAGCCTTCTTTCCCTGAGGTAGTGCAACCAAATTTCATGTCATATTCTTGTGCAGGGAGTCTATCTCAAACTACATAGCCCTCTCCCAAGAGTGAGTGTCACCCCTGCACATAGCCTCATCATAGGTGAGAGGCTCTCCTGCATATGTAACCACCAAGACATAATGCATTGAGGGCTCAAATCTATCAAGTGGATGTCTTTCTCTAGTAGACCCGTCTCACGGCAGGCTCTATGGCCGGGGTCACCCTGGCCATTTGTACCAACTACTACTCTGCAAGCTATCCAATTGGCTGTGTAGGAGCACGTGGCTCCTCCTGGAATATAACCGTGCGTATCTCTACCACCTTCTCAGGCTATCTATGCATCTTGTCTTCATGGAAGACTACATCATGACTATGGATGAATTTCCATGCTTGCGGATCCAAGAGGTGGTAACCCATCTCGCTTGCATCCCCATAGCCAAGGAAAATGCATTTGACACTCTTAGGATCCAACTTAGTACCCTTGTCTTTGGGCACATGGCATAATACCTCACATTCAGAGATAGGTAGATGCGCGTAAGATGGAGGTTTCCTAGTCCATACCTCCTTTGCAACAACCTGAAAATCCAAACCACCACCAGAAGGTGATCTATTTATGACATGCACATCTGTACTGATTGCCTCAGCTGCCCAAAAGCTCTATGTTAAGCCTACATGGCTAAGCATACTGTGTACACGCTCATGGATGGTTTTATTCATCCGCTCAGCCAAACCATTCTGGGGTGGAATATAGGGGGCGTTCAATTGACACTGAATACCCCTCTCGTCACATAGTTGCTCAAAATAACGTGACACACATTCTCCCCCATTGTCATTCCTAAGGCATTTCAGCCTATGCCTAGTCTAGTTTTCAACAAATGCGAGCCATCTCTGAAATATAGCCAAGACATCAGACTTAAGCTTAATGGGGTAAGCCCAGACTTTATGCAAAAAATTGTCAATGAACGTCACAAAATACTTTGCACCACCCATAAAATGATAGGGCATGGGCCCACAGACATCCAAATGTACCAATGCCAGGGGCTCACTCATGCGTGTTGTGCCAGACTTCTTATATGTATTCCTAGTCTGTTTGCCATAAAGACAATGCTCACATGAATCAAAACATGCATAGTCAAGGGGCGGTAAGTAGTGCAAACCAGAAATCATTTTCATTTCCTTTAAGGACATATGGCCCAAATGGGCATGCCAAAGAGATACATGTGGGATGAAACCCACTGACAAAACATGGTCAATAGAGGACCTATCAACTACAAGTGGATAGAGGCTGCTAGCTTTGGCACCTCTAGCAAGCACAAGTCTGCCACGGGTGATCTTTCAGGAAGAATCTCCAAATGAAACATGAAACCCAACATCATCAAGCTACCCTACAGACATAATACTGCGTGTAAGCACAGGTACATGACGTACATCGTGTAACAGAAAGGTACTGCCAATAGAGAATTGCAACCATACATCTCCAATGCCAACAATAGCAAGTGACCTGCCATCACCCAGGCGAACTCAACAAGAGACAATGTGGTAGGAGTGGAACCACTCACAGCATAGTGTAACATGAAATGAAGCACTAGAATCCAAAAGCTAGCATTGTGCATACATAGAGTGGACATCGATCAATGATGTAGCATCACAAGAACTAGTTGTAAGTATGTACTCCCCATCGGAGTCATCAGTCTGCATGACATTTATCTCCTCCATTTCCACATTGTATTTTGTAAGCATAATGCTGCGATCAGAGGAATTTTCATATACTTTATTTTTCCCCTTCTCTTTGCGCTTCTGATTGCGCAAATCATGACACTATATACGTATATGACCCTTCTTGCCACAATGATTACATGTCA
Organism: Lygodium microphyllum; assembly: GCF_053477565.2. NCBI lineage: Eukaryota > Viridiplantae > Streptophyta > Polypodiopsida > Schizaeales > Lygodiaceae > Lygodium > Lygodium microphyllum. The sequence goes on from NC_141155.1 coordinate 32,222,953, forward strand.
CATTAGCATTTCTCCCACGAGACTTGCTACGTGACTTACCACGTGACTTAGACCTAGACTTCTACAAGTCTCTACCACGGCCATTCCCACGATCATTCTTATCATTACCATCTCTGCCTCTAACAGTTAAAGCATGCAACACATGAAAGGCATCAAAGTTTTGACGATTGATCTCTTCCTACAAAAGAGTACTCTCTACATCAGGCGAGTTCAAAATAGTAGCAGGAGCACATAAGGCAGTGTGGAATACATCCCATGACTCACTTAGAGTCCCAAGCAAAAACAATGGAATAACCTCATTATTAAAGGCAATACCCTGCGAAGTCAAGCACTTGAGAATAGCATGGAATTGGCTCAAATGAGTAGACATTGTCATATTCTCCTTCATGCACAGGTCCATAAGCTACTTCAGCTAATACATCTGACTTGTTGGACTTTTCTTGTCATAAAGGTTCTTAATTTTATCCCAAAGCTACCAAGTACTCTGTGCTTCCTCAACCACATTTTAATGCACCTGTTCAGTGAGAGACAAGATGAGGGTGGACTTGCATAACTCATCAAGCTCATCCCATTCGTAATCAATCATAGTTTCAGGTTGCTCACCATGCATCCTTAGTGGCTTTATCTATGATTTTTGCACCAATACCTGTCAAACTTGGCTCTTCCAATAGGCATAATTTGTACCATCAAGATTAGTGACGTTGAATATAGCATTTTCAGTGGAAGAAAAACCCATAATGCAGTCCATAACAGTGCAAATAGTTTAAAAATGCTTGTTGTTTTATGCTAAAACAGCCAAAATACCACCAAAACCAAGGAAAAATGACCACGAACGAATAGCTAATGATGCTGCCCACCAAGTACCATCAATCACAATTACATAAAATCAAGTTTATTCAGCATGAAAATTCCACATTAGTCCATACATAATAGCTTACTGTAATAAATTACAGCCATGTACAATGAGAGCAAAAATTGTAGGCAAAATCAATGCACCAAGTCAACCACTGACTATCAAAGCATAACCAGCATCAAGTAGGCATAAATCAACATATGATAGTCATATGGACATCGAGCAAACACCCAAGCATGTCAAACGAATCTGTCAGTAAGCCAACACACCCCTTGTGTAAGAGGGCAAAGTCATGAATATGGTTAACTACAAATGACCTGCAGTCATCTTCGTCAAGATCCTTATTCTTTTCACTGAATTCACATCCCTTGATAAGTACATCATCAAGAAATGGAAGAGTAAGTTGTGGAATAAAGTCCCTTAGTACTTTCTGCATGGCATTCATCATATGGGCTACGGAGTTTGTTGCACCTTGTGGTAGAGTGCACATGCAAACCAATCCAAGAGGTGTCTTCATTGTGGAAATGTCTGGACTTTCTAATGAAAGCTAAAATTGGTCATATTCTGAATATAGTTTGCCCATAGAATAAATTTCTCTACTTGCAAAAGCTTTAGCAAACTCGTCAATAATTAGACCCGAACCAACATTTTGGATTGTGACACGATTAATAGGTTGTAGATCTTGAATGAATCGTAAGGATCCATTTTTCTTGGGCACAATAAACCATTGATTTGAGTAAGGTGTTGAATAAGGTTCTAAAATCTTCATTCTGATATTCTCATTTAGAAGTTCTAATAATTTGGGAAAATGCACTCTTGGAACAAGAATGGGCTTGAGGTTCCAAGGCACATGTGGAATTGTAAAAATGACCATATGAGCCATAATATTTGGATCCACACATCCTATTTCACTTGGCTAAAATGCAAAAGCTTTTCCATGTTTCATTAGCATTTGCATAAAAGAGTGTTTTTGAGCTGGCGAAAGGAAATAATTTTCACCTATTTTGAGCTCTTTTATACTTTCACATGTGAACTTGTGACCAATGTTGGAAGGATCACAAAGACTTGACTAATTTGCTACCCTATCATCCAGCCCTTCACTTTTAGGAGGCAGTGGGACTGCTTGACTTTCTTATCCACTATCTTGTATTTTGTCTCCACTTGCACTTCAGCCTTGTTGACTAAACCAATGTCTTCCTGCTCAAAAATTTCTTGAATTGCTTGATAAAAATCCAATGTACATATTTCTATGGAGTCATTTTCAGCCTAATTTTTTGTATGAGTAGCTGCATATATTTCAACCAATGTGTCAGTAGTAATCAGTTCCAAAAAAAAATGCCCGAAATATCTTCATTTTCAGCCATCATGTCATAAGTTTTCAGCTCCCTTTTTACATGACATAAATATTTTCTTTCAGCTTTAGTCATGGCTAGAAGAGACTTATAACAACCCATACTATTGGTTGTACATACATACAAATTTGCTAGAGACATAGTTTCTGTAGTATAAGGAGGTTCAAAATTTTTACATGACGCACTACCGTAGCCTTCTTTTACAGTAGTGCAGCCCGAAAACCCTTGAATTCTCGGGCATTAGGAGGCATAGGATAATCATGCAATCGATCTCTGTTTCGATGATGGTTAACACACATAGTAAGAAATTGGACAGCTCGTTCATTATCCTTGCTTCGGATTGGAGCATAGAAAGAACCATCATCAAAATCTTTTATTTCCAAGCGAGCTTAAAAAATGTAAGGTTGCCCAAGAATGATAGGGTAACTACAAGAGTCTTGAATAAAAAAGTGAAACTTGTCTTTTATGTCTTCAATAGTTACCTGAACATTAGGACATGCAGCATATAACTCTCTAGAAGAGTTGTTTCTATTAGCTATATATAGACGGGCTCTATATATAGACAAGCGCTATATATAGACAGTTGTCTATATATAGCTGCTTGTCTATATGTAGCGTCCATCTATATATAGACAGGCGCTATATATAGGTAGACTATATATAGCTAACAATTTGCAGCTCTCATTCAACAACCTGGATCAACATCTATGGGCCAGGCGCCACTTTCATAGAGACTCCTTGCCATAACGTTTATTTCCGAGCCATGGTCTAAGAGTGCAATACATGGTGTTTATTTTTCTCCAATTTTGACGATTGTCTCTATTTTTGCTCTTGCCTAATGCGTATGGGAGTAATGACTGCTTGGAGCCTCTTCCTCCTCATGCATGTGCTGTATACGGCCTTCTTTTTGAGAGATGGACTGCCCAATTGGTTTGGACGAGCCAACCATTACATTTTCATCTTTCACTTCTTTAAATTTTGCATTCATGCTTTCTTTATCTTCAGCATCAATTGCTGCAATTAATTCTTTAACTACTTCAAGATGATTTCCTTGTGAAGTCAACTTCTCTTCATCCTGCACAAGAACTCGAAAAACTTGCAATTTCTTTAGCTTCTTCACCAACATATTGTCTTTTCCTTTTGATCATATTAATAATTACATCCTGGAATTCACGTTTGGTAATTCCAAGAATTTCGCCTAAGGTGAATTCAATTTTGCTTCCCAGAATTCATTCTTTTAGGACTCGTTTGAGATCAGTTTTGCAGATTATATGTCAGACTGCAATTTATAGCCTTGCTGCTTGCCTTTCTTCTTTCCTTCGGTCTTCTTTGTTTGTGGTGCATCTTCCATCTCTTGATCAAGGGTTATATTTTTAGCAAGCTTTGAGTGTTCAAGCATTCTTCTAGTTACCCATTTTGGAGGGCCAGAAGAGAAAGGCCCTTGTTCATATTCTCTTCTTCTCTTTTCTTTAATCAAGACTTATTTATGATTGATGTCAACTAAATGTACAAAGGAAAAAAAAGTTCTACCGGTTCTTTCCAACCAGTTATTCCTCGAATGCACTGACTGGCGTTAGCTAAATCTTCTTTGGCTACTTTACCATGTTCCATTTGATCTAGTGTCTGCATCCATACTTTAGATTGCACATTAGCGTTACATGCTTTCAAATTTGATTTAGTTGGCTCAATTTGCAGCCCATAGGTAGCTACATCAATTGTTGCATATTTATTCTTTACAGCTAAATATTCTAATCTTTTATTCATTCCACCATTGCCAAAATTTGGCTCCAGTGGAAGACTGGTTTCAACTACATGAAATTTTCCATCTTTCCAAAAGACGAGCTTTTGTACTTAAGGCTCACGGAAGGCAGAACACTCCCTCTTGTCATATTGTTGGCTATCACACCAAATATAGTGCCTCTTAAAGCATTCTCTCATGGGTCTTTGAGTTGATGATCGTCCTCGTTCTTCAACTTTGGGATCCAACTTCTCCACCTTGGAACTAATTTCTGTAAGATTCAAATGAAGATCACACATGATTTTAGTGAGTTCATCCATTACATCATTTTTAGAAGGAACAAAAGAAGAAAGAGTTGGTTGATTAGTCAAAGGAATAGGGGATTTTGAAGGTGGAACAAGCTCCATCAATGGAGTTGTTGAAGTTGAAAAAGAGCCCAATCTTATTCGCATCCACTCTCTTCGAGCAATCATGTTAATTGCATCAGTAACAACTGTCCATACATTCTTGACTCTTGATTCAGAGGTAGCATCTTCTAGGCGATCAGCAAGCTTCTCTTGTAGAATGGGATCTACAGCCTTAAGTAATAATTCAATCTTTTGACCTTCCATACTTTGTTGGTCTTTAGCATCAAGTTGTCCAAATTTACTTTCAAACTCATGGTATAAAGTTGTCATAGCTAGACCTTTGTTGGGTTTCTCAACCAAATCAGTGAAACTTTTCTTCGTCAGTAGGCCAGAGTCTTCCAAGAAGAATTCTTCGCGTAGGGATTTTTGCATGCAGCCCAATCCCTCGAGGGGTTCACTATACATATATTCTCTATATAACATGCGTTCATGGCCTATTTATAAATATCCTAATTTGTGAGTTTTTTTTAAAATAAAACACAACCCTTTTCTATTCAATCTCTAAGTAACCCCTTTATATGGCACCCTTCTGTATGAATAAATGTATAAAAATTTTGTTTTAAAAACCCCTTTTTATGAACTCACGTTATATATACATATATTCATGAGTGACCCCCTCGAGCCCAATCCGCATCTTGTTAAAAAAGTCCATGGATTCTTTCTTGAAGACCATGCTTCGCTAGTCTGACAAAATAGTGACTCAATGCATGTTACAGTACACCAAAGAATAGCATTTTCTCAACATACAAGCGAATGAAAACATAGACATTTTGACCATTAAATTATTTTAATTCCCACCCAACTTCCTCTAGGGCCTTGATAGTTGTGGAATAAATCCTCTCTTTGTCTTACCTTTGTTGTTGTTGTTGTAACATTTGAATTTGTTGTTGCTGAGTCTACTATAGTATGTGCACCAATTGTTGTATCTCTTGAAGAATTCCCCCATCTTGGAGTTCTCTTACACACTGGCCTTCACGTCGGGTTCACCAATGTTGCAGTGCATAGGGTTGAAGGTCACCACAAGGGTTTGGCAAGAAAATTGGACAAGATAGATAGAGATATGTCTTCAAGAGATAAGTAGATTTCAGTGATTGTTTAAAGGTTCAAGAGGTACTTCATGGTCAATCATAGGGGTTTGAAAGAGAAGAATGTATGGGGGTTCAAGAGCTTAGACTTTGGAGATGGTAGAAATAGAGAAGGATTGAAGGTTTGAAGCCAAGTTCTTGAAGATGTTGATAGAGCTTCCAACTGCATGTTCTTAGCAAAGATCACAAGGGTATTATCTCATAAGTTCTAACTCAAATCAAGCTTGTTTTTTTGACTATAAGAGCAATGAAAAAAACAAGTACAATATGCTGACATGTATCATAAATAACTCTGCATCCCATCATTCATACATGATGCCATAGCATGAATCAACTTTGCATGATTACATTCAATGTAGACTACTAGGGACAAAAGCTTATGAGTAAATTGCAAGGCTTGTAGGGGAAAGATACTTGCTTCAAGAGAGCTTCAAATTGCATCCGTGATAAGGATAAGCTACCACAGCCAAGAAATGAGAGAAAAAACTCCTCTTAATTCAACTTAAAAGCATATATGAATGATCTACAAACATTGCCTTACTATAGGGGCACATAAGAGTTGCATATTTTGACAAGATCTCTTTTGTAGAGTAAGAAATGAATTACAAGAACAATGTTGTAGCTAATTCTCTAAATATGGCTGAAGATATTAGCCCCAAATCAGCCCACATATCTTTCACAATTCACCTCAGATGATAGCATAAACTTTCCCTAACATAGTGTTGGTGTGTTTGGTGTCGAGAGTCCACCACGAGGGTAAGAGATAGCAGGGTGAAGGTAGATTTAGGGAGAGGAGTAGACGGAAGAGAAGGGGTTCAAAAAAATTGAAGACGTAGAAGAATACTCCCAAAAAGAATTAGAAAATGTAGAAGAATACTAACAGAGATGAAGCCTATTAGTTTATTCCTATATTATGAAAAGATAAAACTATAACAGAAAAAAAATGTATAAAATAATACCTTCATCTATGCTGCTCAAATCGCCAATCTGATGCTTCCATTGGCTCCCAAAGGGGGGTAAAATACCAGGACACCTGCCTAGAATTCAACTAGATTACTGCTTCATCTCCCACTTTGGAGTGTTGTTCACTGCCTAAAAACAACGATCGTGCATCACTCAAATCACCAATCTGATGCTTCCATTGGCTCGAAAAGGGGGGTCAAATACCAAGACACCTAAGTAGAATTCAGCTAGATCACTGCTTCATCTCCCACTTTGGAGTGTTGTTCACTGCCTGAAAACAGCAATCGCGCATTGCGCGTCTTCACCAATTGTAATATTTCTACACGAAATATTAATGAATTTTGACCACTACACACTCGCACAAAAGCAATGCTAAGTCATCTCCCGCAACGGAATAATGTTAATGATCAAGTGCTTACCCTTGCATGTTAATAAACTCCACCCGTATAGTCCATAAGAGGCCACGGCTTGAAGACTATAAGGCTGCATGAGAACACCCTTTACGGGAAAGGCAAAAGTATAATGGTTCAAAATTTTGCAAATTTTTTATATTATAAACCCCTCCCCCTCAGCCGATACATGGTAGGGGAGAGGAGTGTGAGAGGGAGTGAGTTAAGTGGAGTTGAGAGGAGTTGGGTGTTGAGATGACAAGCTCAACACATGCGGACATTGATGATGGACCGCCTGGTTAGATGGGTCCACACGTCTACACTTAGCACGTCGATGGTCATTATGACTCTCAAATGGCCACTGACTCATTACCTATTATATTCAGGTTGTTACACCTATTTATAGCCGGCATAGTTATAGCGCCAGTCGACTAGTGTAGTCGGTTATACATTGTTTGACTTAGTAGGTCACTTTCCTTTTATGTCGTATCTTATCTATACTTTGTGAACATTGTAAAGTGTGTGGAAGAAGAAGAAGAAATCAGCAAGAAAACTTTTTGGCATCCATCTCTCTCCTTGTCTCTTGAGTGAGCTTCTCCTTGTGCATTCTGTGTGTGTTCGGCGCAGCATCTTGAACAACCCCCTCCACCACGCAATTCTTGACATGGTATCAGAGCCGCGCCATTGAGAGAGGCTGATTTCGAAGGTTGAAGCAAAGGAGAAGAAGCAAGGTTCGAGCAAGCAAGCCACGGGTAAGAAGCTCTCCCATCCTTCAACTCTTTCTCTTGGATAGTGCCTGTGGAGGCACCGGAAGCAGGCCAGTGCAAAAATCTCAAATTGCAGTGAGATTTGGTGTGCGCAAAGAGCACTGTGTATTGTGTAGATAAGCCTTTTAGGGCTTTCCCGCATTATTTTGGGCATCTGAGGCCGTTTCAGGGCCCGTTTTAGAGCCGCAAGGTTGCGAACAGCAGTTTCAGGTTACGCTGTGACTTCGACTGTATTGATCGAAAGTGGGTGTGCAGGTTACATATTTCAGATCTGTAAGTTCAAAGGTGTTTACCAATGAGTAAACACAAGGTTTATCTGCAAATAGGTTGCAGATTGCATGTATTGTTGAGCAGACAATGAAAAAGGCTGTCTGGTGTATTGCTGTGCACTACAGGTCCAGGGTTGCAGAAGATTTGCTTGTTGTTGGTATTAATTTTGTGATAATGGCAGAGAACAGTGGAAGCCCCATCATTGAGAAGCTCAACAAGAACAACTACCCTTCATGGAAGTTCCGTGTCACGAACTTCCTTATTGGAAAAGGCCTCTACGAGTTCGTTTCAGGTGAAGAAAAGGAGCCGGAGATAAGTGATCCTCCAACTGCAGAAGAGACAAAGGCACGGAAAGAATGGAATGCAAAGGATAAAAAGGTCATGTATTGGTTGTCTACAGTAATTGACAATAATATGCTGGGACACATTAGAAATGCAGAGAATTCATATGCAGCTTGGACCATACTTGAAAGTATGTTTTCTGTAAATACAAAGGCACGAAAGATTTAACTCAAGCAAGAGTTGGATACATTAAAGAAAGGGAAGATGTCTATCAATGAGTATGCACTGAAGGTAAGAAGCATTGCAGATGCATTGGCAGCGATTGATGCAATGCCCGATGATGATGATTTGGTGTCGTCTACCTTGGGTGGACTTAACAATGAAAAGGCTTGGAAGTCTTTTGTAACTTCCATATATGTCAGAAAGCCATTTCCAGATTTCGATGAATTGGTCTCTCTTATGATCACTGAAGAGATCAACATGCAGAGTGAGACATCTGAAAGAAGTGGTGAACAGGTCCAAGCTTTCTACTCCAGTTCTGGAAGGGGACGTGGCAGGTTCTCTTCAAGAGGCCGTGGTACAGGACGTGGTAGTGACAACCAACAAAACAGATTGAATCAGCAATTTGGCGATATGCAGGTTTCAGGAGGTCGTGGTAACTTTAGAGGCAGGGGGAGCTTTAGAGGAAGAGGTGGATGGCAGAACAGAGGTTCTAACAACTCTGGTATTGTGTGCCACTACTGTGGCAAAACAGGTCATATTGCAGTCCAATGTTATGCTAAGAAAGATGGTATCCGCAGTGGTAAGTTGCAGCAAGGAAACTATGCATCGTCTTCATGATAGAATGAAGACAAAAATGAACGTTTGTTCGTTATGCAGCATATGCTGAATGCTGTTACAGGAAAGAGAACACATGAAGATGTTTGGTATATTGATTCAGATGCATCCAATCATATGACCAGCCATGCAGAATGGTTTGGAGAGATGCAGGATTTGCAAAATGCAGGTTATGTGCACACGGGTGATGACTCATGCCACCCAATTTCACACATTGGAAAAGTTCCCTTGTCCTTGCATGATGGTAAGACAAAGAGTCTTTCAGATGTATTACATATGCCATCTATTACAAAGAACTTGGTGTCAGTCGGTCAAATGGTAGAGCAAGGGCTGCAAGTCAGATTTAATGCAAAGGGCTGCTTTGTAGAAGACTTCAATGACAAGTGCAGGTTGGTAGCAAAGGGAAGTAGAGTTGGACGTATGTTCACTCTAGATGCTGGAATTCCTACTATGAATGCTGCTATGTATGCCAAAGGAAAAGATGTTGTTGCAGACATTGAAATTTGGCACAAACGCATTAGACATGCAAATGTACAAAGGCTGAAATTAATGCAGTCCAAAGGGTTGGTTACAGGTTTGCCTACATTTAAAGTTGCAAAATTTCAGAAGGTATGTGAAACATGTCAGTTTGGTAAGCAGGCAAGACAACCCTTTTCACATGACAGAGATGTAAGCAGAAATATCCTTGATGTTGTGCATACAAACATTTGGGGCCTACACAAAATGTATCTCTTGGAGGTAGTTCATACTTAGTCACATTCATTGATGATTGTTCTAGAAAGCTGTGGGTATATTTTATGAAGGAAAAGAGTGAAGCTTTTGAGCACTTTAGAACTTTCAAGGTTGCAGTTCAAAGAGAAACAAGCTTGAAAGTAAAGTGCTTGAGGTCAGATGGAGGGGGAGAGTACCTCTCCAATGAGTTCAGTGATTTTCTGAGGTCTCATGGGATAAAGAGACAGTTCACATGCAGGTATACCCCACAGCAAAATGGGGTTGTAGAAAGGAAAAACAGGCATATTGCAGAAGTTGCACGCGCCTTGATGGCTGAAAATAATATGCCTAAGCATTTTTTGTCTGAGGCTGTTTATACTGCTGTTTATATTATGAACAGAACTCCCACAGCTGCAGTTCATGGTATGACCCCCGAAGAATGTTTTACAGGTAAGAAGCCTGATGTTTCACACTTGAAAGTATTTGGCTACATTGCGTATGTTCATGTGCCAGATGAGTTGCGAAAGAAACTGGATCCAAAGGCTGAAAAGTGTGTCTTTATTGGATACTCTTTAGAGCAGAAAGGGTATCACTGTTACAACCCTGTCACATGTAAGTTCAGAGTGAGCAGGGATGTCATCTTTGATGAAATGAGCAATTGGTATGCATCTAGTGGTGATGCATTGGATGATGATGATGATCATGACACTCATGTGCAGGCTAAAAAGCAAGAATCACGAACTCTTAGCGGACCAGAGACATCATCTGGTAGTCCTTGGTCTGGGAGACTAAGAAGTACCTCTACATCTTTGGGTGCATCTAGTAGCACTACAGGTAAAGACAAAGCAAAGAATAAAGTGTCAGAAGGCATTGATGCAGTTCTTGATGGAGACTCCAGTGGCTCAGAGAGCTTAGATGATGAGCTTGGCATTCCTTCAGTGAGGACTCCAGGTGTGCAGAGAGCACGCGTTAATGCAAAGACTCCATTGAGTGATCCAGTGGTACGCAAGTCTAGCAGGGTGAGATACCCTGTTAAAAGATTTGGTTTTGAAGGTTATGAAGCTCACCATTATGCTTATATGGTGAAACTAGTTGAGGATGTTGAGCCCACATGTTTTAAGGAGGCTGTTGGTCATGCTCATTGGGATGCAGCAATGGATGAGGAGATGGCTGCATTAGAGGCCAATAAGACTTGGGATCTAGTATCATTGCCGAAGGGAAAGAAAGCTATTGGATGTAAGTGGGTTTATAAGATTAAGCACAATGCAGATGGTTCTATTAGCAGGTACAAAGCTAGGCTGGTTGCAAAAGGCTATGCCCAGACATATGGCATAGATTATGATGAAACCTTCATTCCAGTTGCTAGGATGGCAACTGTCAGATGTGTGATTGCTTTGGCAGCAGCCAAAGGTTGGAGGTTGTAGCAAATGGATGTAAAGAATGCCTTCTTGCATGGTGATTTGCAAGAAGAAGTGTATATGGATCAACCTGCAGGTTATGAAGATTTAGAGCATCCCACGTATGTGTGCAGGTTGAAGAAGGCACTCTATGGGCTCAAGCAAGCACCTAGAGCATGGTCTGACAAGATTAGAGAGTATCTTGTCAATATTGGCTTTTATGTTTCTGATGATGATCACTCACTTTATGTGAGAAAGGGAGATGCAGGTTTGGTCATCATAGTCATCTATGTGGATGACTTGATTATTACAGGTGATAGTGATAGTGGGATTGCTGAAGTCAAGGGCTATTTGAAGATGAAGTTTGAGATGAAGGATTTAGGTGAGCTAAGGTACTTCCTTGGCATTGAGGTGATCAGATGTGATGATGGTATATGGCTGTCCCAAAGACAGTATGGCCTGGATATGTTGTCCAAGTATGGTATGACTGCATGCAAACCACTTTCAGTCCCGTTGGAGCAAAATGTAAAGCTGAGTGCTGATGTTGGGGATGAGATAGAAGACCCTACTATGTTCAGGAGGATAGTGGGGAGTTTGATCTACATGACCATTACAAGGGCAGACTTGAGCTACGTTGTTGGTCTTGTGAGTCAGTTTATACAAGTACCTAGAAAGCCACATTTGGATGCAGTCAGACGCATATTGAGATATGTGAAGTCCACATTACATTATGGACTTTTCTATGAGACAGGTACAGATGTACATGTATTTGGATACACAGATGCAGATTGGGCTGGTAGTATGTTTGATAGAAGATCTACCAGCGGATACATGTTCTCTCTTGGTAGTGCAGCAGTTGCATGGAGCAGGAAAAAGCAATCTACAGTTGCTTTGTCGAGTACAGAGGCTGAGTATAGAGGTGCTGCTGTTGCAGCATGTGAGGTAGTATGGCTGCAAAAGCTATTGGCGGATTTGGATGTGCAAGTGGAAGGTCCAGTTGTCATTTATTGTGACAACATGAGCAGTATACAGTTGGCTAGGAACCCTGTGTTCCATGCTAGGACAAAACATATTGAGGTACACTACCACTTTGTGAGAGAGAAGGTACTAGCAGGTGAGATTGACTTGGTGTATGTCAGCACACAGGATCAGATAGCTGACATCTTCATGAAGGCATTGGGTACAGAGAAGCTTCAAAAGTTTCGAAGTTTACTTGGAGTTGCAGAGATACAGTTGAGCTTGAGGGGGAGTGTTGAGATGACAAGCTCAACACATGCGGACATTGATGATGGACCACCTGGTTAGATGGGTCCACACGTCTACACTTAGCACGTCGATGGTCATTATGACTCTCACATGACCACTGACTCATTACCTATTATATTCAGGTTGTTACACCTATTTATAGCTGGCATAGTTATAGCGCCAGTCGACTAGTGTAGTCGGTTATGCATTGTTTGACTTAGTAGGTCACTTTCCTTTTATGTCGTATCTTATCTATACTTTGTGAACATTGTAAAGTGTGTGGAAGAAGAAGAAGAAATCAGCAAGAAAACGTTTTGTTATCCATCTCTCTCCTTGTCTCTTGAGTGAGCTTCTCCTTGTGCATTTTGTGGGTGTTCGGCGCAGCATCTTGAACAACCCCCTCCACCACGCGATTCTTGACATTGGGGAGGGGATCATGCCTCCCTCCACGTGTGTGGATCTCCCCCCCCTCCCTTACACACTATATGAAACCCCCCTAGAGCTTGGAGAGGGAGAGAAGAGAGAGGGAAGGAAGCAGTCGTGCTGCCTAGGTCACCGCCATCTGCCACACCACAGCCGCTTGTTGCCGCCTACTGCCGCGCTGCTGCCGCTTACCCACCCCATCGCCATCATCATCACTAATTATCAACATCTTCATCATTATCCTCATCATCATCTCCTTCACTATTAGCTTCTCTCTCCACGTCATGTTTCTAAGATAGAAGTATAGAAGCTTCTAAAGTTAGGATTCCATAAGCCTTGTGCGCACGGCCTTCCCCGGATTTTTATAACCATGCCTTGTAAGGATAATTTCTACACAAGGGAGGGAGTAGTCGGATTTTGAGACTGATTTGCCAAAGGCTGGAGGGAGTTCATAGATCGGATAAAGGCAAGGACAAGTTTGCAGAGTCAAGATTCTACATCATCAATGGCCCCCAAACAAAAGACGCAAGGTGCACATGCGGGAGCCTCCAACCCAAGTTTACACGTGGACATCGCTGCGAGTGGTCATGCCCAGGTTCTAACTATATTTCTTGCATGAAAGGGATGCATTGAGCACGATGGGTTTTAGAAAATTTTTAACACAATTATCCATTCGTTTATGAAGTTAGTGCATGTCATGCATTTGAAAAATACTTGCACTTCCAAGTTGCAATCTCCTTGAATGTAAAATGCATAAATTAGAAGAGGGATCATGCTAAGAAGGATAGAGCTTGTCGCACGTTGCACTTATGATTTAAATCCATGGATGTGATTTGTATAAAAGTTAAATTTTAGACACCATTGAATATTGTCCAAAGAATTGCATTGCATGAAAAGGAAACCATGAACTTACCTATTGCATGCGAGGATTCTTGCAATTTTAAGTTGGGTTAAGTGCCGCTGAATGGATTAAGTCAACAATAGTCTTATGACATTTGTCATGCATGAACTTCTTTATCAAAGTTGTTTAAAAAAAATGCATTTCATATTAAATTATGAATTCAATGCATTGGAAAAAAGGTTTATAGATATAGTTCTTGTTAAAACTCAACGTAGGTTTCTATATGAGTTAGTCCTAAATTGTCATTCATTAAAGCTTGGTTCCGTTGTATCATTATAGTTTTAGCGAAGGGAAAAGAAATGATCATTGAAAATCTTTTAGTTGCATAGAAGGAAAAGTCTCTGAATCGCATAGAATGTTATGTTTTGTAATTATTTACATCTCTTAGGAAAAGGATTGGCATCTCTTCTAAGGAAAGATCACCTCTTGTCGCTAGACAATTGGATCAAGTAGAGGTAATTCGTTGTAAGGGTGTAACTCAAATGATGACCACTTCAATACGCTAGGTAGAGCTAAGCCACGTTAAAATTCTGCTTAGTATCGCACTCGAAAAAACCGGCTCCCTATCAAATTCTGTTGCTTCTTAAAAAAATTGACATCCACAGCTATTTGTTGATAGTCTTCAGAAATCATATCGGTGTAGTATTTCATCATGTCCTTAACTTCACCAAGGGCATTAGAAGCACTTGACTCATAGCTGCAATCGTCAGTCTGTCGCCCCATGGGCCTAACCACTTGATTAGGAATTGGCCATTGACCAACTGGGACAACATTAGGATTCAATGTTTGGTTTCCACCACTATTTAGTGAGGCCGCCTAACTATCTATAGGCATAGTCATGCTAGGAGGAGCTGGTAACATAGGCAAAATCGACATAATACTCACTCTGCCACTTGTATTTAACATGGAATCCCCTTGACTACCATTGGTCAAGGCCAAATTATTACCATTCCAATTTATCCTTGCTGCATAAGCTGCTTGCAAGTACGACTCTACTCCTTCTGCTTGGGTAATGTTAGTGTCGATATCGGCCAAAGCAACACTACTCAGCTGCACCTGGATATTGAAATCCAATCTATGTAGAAAATATTATAACTGTGCAGCCGTTGGAATGGGAATCTAAGCGTTAAGTTTGGAAAGAAATTGCTTTAGTTTCTTGGCATATGCGTGGACATTCTCATTTGGCTCTTAGCGTGTTACGTTCAAAACATGCAGCCAATATTGTCCACCCTTCTCAGGGGCAAACTCCCTGCGGAAATCCGTAAAGAATTGGGCACTGCTAGCTATGGTTCGGGCTTCTAGACCGTGACACCACACTGCCACTCTTCCTTTTAACGTCATGTTGAAGAATATCATTAGGTGTCCTTCATCTTGGATTTGATAGTTGAACATGAGCGTTTGAAACTCCTTAATGTGGAGTTCTCCATCTTCTTCTACTAACCCATGGAAAATGGGCAACGGTGCTCCTAATGCTGGTAAATCTGGTGTACCTACTAGAAATGCGATAGGTTGTGCCATGGCTACAACCGGATTGATAATAGGAGTTTGTGTAGGCAACACTACACCCCCACTTGTTGTGGGTTGATTAACTGGAAATAGGGAAGTACCAAGACTTTCACTTGCACTCGAAGAGCTACTCCTAACACCTAGGTTACTAAAACCACTGCCACTTATGCATAATGGGCTGCTCCTTTGAGAAGAATAGTGTCTTACAATCTCCAACTGCCGTCTAGTCCTCTCAGCACGTTCTACTTTTTATATTTCATTAGGGCCAAAAACGTTTTAAAAATGGCACTTGTAAGAAAATGATTAAGTTACTAATTAGTTGAGGTTTTAAAATAATGAACCCTCCAATTTGGCCATTCAGACATGATTAATGAGAGAATTTATTATTCATTTAAGAGGTCAGCCATTAAATACCTAAGGACGTTAACTCATGTTAGAGGTCACTTTTCGGTCATTATTCTTTCTTTTTGAATATTCTACTATCATGTTTCCCACCAAAATCATGCTTCTTTTTTTGTCTGCATTCATTTGAATCATCGTTCTCTCCTCTTCACTTTGTTTCTTAGTTCTTAAAGTAGATTTTACTCTGTCGTAAAATTTCTCACCAAAATCACGTTCGGTTCTTACCAGCAGTCTGCATTGGTCTCCCTTCATCTCCCTTCATCTCCTTTCACAAAATCTTGAGAAGGTGATCAACAATCAAAAGAGTCTCTACACAGAGGACCAATACCACTTACTTGCTAATTGAGCTATAGAGATATGGTCCTCCATGAACCTGAGATGAGATCATCTCGTTAGTTTTCAATAGACCCAACTAGGTTGGGACATCCAAGTCGAATCTTTACTTCAACCCCTAAGACATCCATTATGTAAGATTTACTAAATCCAAGCTTTTTCTTCAATCTCTTCAATTTGATTCATAAGAAAATGGGTAAAAGAGTCCCATGGTGTTAATACAAATTGGTAGGGATAGATATACTAAGGATAATCCTCAAGCTAATAGAATAGAAAGTGAAAATTTTTACCTTGATCTTGGCACTTGAAAATAGAATATCTTCATTATACAGTGTTGCAATATCAACTTTTTAGAAAGCACTAATGGATAAGACAATGATAATATATTATAATTAGAAGAAAGGAAGTACTTTGATCTCTGGGAGACAAAAATATTTACTTAGTAATAGATTAAAAATGTTTATTATTCAATTTTTAGTCTCTTAAAATATAAAAAACATTAAACAAGTAATAGATAGAAGTATTAGGGATATTGTGTATCATATCAACTTTAGGACTAAGACGATTTTATGTGTGCAGGATGCTTCAAAGAATATGAAGGATACAACTTCTTACTTGATATTAGCTCTTGGGAGTCTTTTTCTCATCATACCCTCAACTATGATTAGCACTATGGGGTTTCAAGTTTCAATATCCTCAATTGCGATTCTTATTAGCACTATTAGATTTCGATACCTAAATGGTGGCTTGATGTCATGGGATGATACTACTCATGCTATCATATCCTAGCAAATCTCTTAAGATCTCTTCCCTTGATTTGTAAGAAGAAATAGAAAGGAGTTGACTCTATTTCTTTCTCTCAGAACTCTGATTTTTTTTTTCCAGTAGAATATGGTTGATTATATTACCCAAAAAATTGATTACAACAGAGTGCTCATGCTCAACAAAGTAAACTGGAGCTGATGCAAAGTCACCACTACATCATGTATACAAGTGTCTCAAGGCAGTCTAGGGAGGATGGGGGCAAGAAGCCATGGGGGAGGGGTATATTGCCAAATGGGACTGCTAGCCTGCATCATGAAAAATAGGCCTTGGCCGCCCCAAGTACACATGAAGTGACCACGGAGCTCCTAACGAGCCCTGGACTCGCCCTGCACCTGATCCCATCGTCCGCGGAGGGAGTGAATGATGGAGGTCCATAGCTCTACTAAGGTCGCAGGTGCTGAGAGTCTCTCACTGTCAAAGGCCACCTGGCATCGCGCTTTCCAGATATGCCATCCAGTAAGACTCCCTATGATCTCCCATATCTCTGAGCAGTCTACTGTGGGCTCCAGTACCTGTTGGATAGGTAGAGCTTCCAGACCAACCACTACATGTGACCCTTCCTTGATCATGAAAATCGTGTCCTACATCTCGGCCTCATATAGAAGGTGACGGCCCTGGCTAACTGCCTGCCAATAGAAAGCTCCCCAAGAAATACACTCGAGGCTGGGGGCTATACGTCAAAGGATACAGCATGCTCGAACCCACACTAGCTGCACCTCCTCACAAGACCAAAGGCAGTGCTTTGGGGTTTCTAGAAACTGCTGTGTGCAGCGCTTACAACCTCCCTCCTTTTGCATTTGGGCAAGCCAGCTTCCCACCACCAATCCTCCATGTGTCACCAACCATAAAACATATGACACCCTCCTTGGCCTCCAGCTATCCCATAGATGGTGCCAGAAGGTCCGTCAGAAGGGCTCTGTGATGTTGTGCTTCGCCCATTGCGTGCTGCATGACGGCGCCCAGTCTATATCCTCCTGCATCAGCACATGTCTGCCAATCCTAGCAGTGTATTCTAGGAGTCTGGGTGGCTTTTTTGCAACCGCAGAGGCTGGCCATAACCACTCTCCTTGGTCCCACTCCAGCTCATCAAGTGGTCTACCCTCCTAGATCCAAAGGTGCCACTCCTTGAGCTCCATCTAGAAAACATAGGAGTCCAGTCGCCAAGTCTTCCCCTGAAGACCCACCACCCGAATCCTCCTCCATGAAAGGGTGGCAATCCCCTCATCCTGTTGCCCTCTGTCAAGGGCCAGATGTCCCCCCTCCTGAATGGTAAAGAAGGTCCGCTAAGGGGTGCCACCCACTCTACCTGCCACCTGAAGAGGGATGCCTACTGGAGAGAACCTGGCTGCCCATACCTCCCCGGCCTCTATCGGTTCTCGTATCGGGGGGGCAAGCCACTCCGAAGGTATTGGTGCGTCTATCTCTCTTCTCCTCAACTCTAGTCCTCTCGTGCACCCTGATACTCGCTGTAGCACCTCCTTGTCTGCCATCCTGTACACCTCTTGCCATGTCCTAATGGAACTATATTTCATGATAATAGATATAATTATTCAATATCTCTCCAATCTTTTTCTATAGCTCAAAAGGATAGAATATACTATTTAGTAAAGATAAACTATATTTCATAACTCTTCAAGAAGATACCCTCTCTTAAATAAAAATATTTTAGTGAACTGATAGAATGATTAGCAAATAAGTTATTAAAAATATATATTATCTCAAAAATATATAACTATTCATACCTCTTATATATTTTTAAATCTCTTAAAGAAGATAGAGTATCTATAGCAAATATATACTAATGCAATATCTATTAAAAAAGATAGTCTATTTTGGATCCAAATTATGTAATGATAGGTAGAAAAAAAGTAAAGAAATAGCCTAAAAATTTTTAAGCTTTAGGATAATAGTCACATGTGACTCTCTAATAATGTTATAATCTTTATTTTTAATAAGACCTTATACCTATTTAAAAAATCCAAAAAAAAATCATAAAAGCATTAGACACTTAAAAATTTTTGGAAAGTTTTTAAGAAATTTTTGAGCTCATTTGTTATTTTAAAGCTATTTTAAGGAAAAAAGGAGAAGAGGATCCTCCTTATATGTTGTAAGGGATAAGGGGAGCTGAGTGTGAATGGTCTTGAGGGGAAGGGGAAACCCTAACCCCAAAAAATCATTTAAAAAAGGCCATCATGATATGCCCTGAATAGGGGGGTTGGGTGATGATCACCCAACCCTCCTATTCATGCCATATCATGATGGCCTATTTTTTTGTGGCCTTGAGGGGAAGGGGAAACCCTAACCCCAAAAAAAGTATTAAAAAATCACAAAAAATAAGCCATGATGGCCTTTTTTGTGATTTCTTTGTGCTTTTTTTGGGTTAGGGTTTCCCCTTTCCCTCAAGAACATTCACACTCAGCTCGTCTTATCCTCTATAGCATTAGGAAGATTCACATGTATACACTCTCAATACCTCATCCCCTTCCCTCTCCCCCCACCCCCCCAACCCCCCTCAATGCCACATTGGATTACAAAGCATGACAAGATGCTCCCCCTTAATCCATAAAAAGATGACTTTATAAATAAATCTATAATAAAATGCAATATATATTCTTTCTCCTTGTCTTGGAAGGCTCACTTCCTTGAGCAGAAGAGGATCTAGATTGATTTGTTGGATGATCAAGTACTCTAGGGGAGATTGGAACCTTGGCAGTTGTCTGCTTTGTCCTTGTCATCACTGTTGCGCCTGAGAAAATGACAGGAAGAGTTTTAAAAAAAAATTCGCTGGTATGGTCGATATGACATGGAGAGGATAAGTTGATACGATGCGAGAGCAAAGCCAAATCTTCACAAGGTCCTTCCTATTCGCGTCGTATCGTGGAGAAGCTGATACGTCATGAGCGTGGCAAAGCATAATATTTGGTACTATACTTCTTGCTCCATATCGTGGATAACCTGATATGGCGCGTGAAAAAGGGGTGTTTGAGGTCCTCAAACACCCCTTTTTCATGCCGTATCATGATATGCTATTTTTGGGTGATTTTTTGTGATTGTTTTGGTCATTTTTAGGCCTTTTTTGCTAAAAAATAATTTTAAAATAGTAAACGAGGTCAACAAAATCTTAAAAAAATTATTATTATTTTTCAGAGCCTAATAACCTTATGAAATTTTTTTGAAATTTTTTTATGGATTCGAGATCTTACAAAAAATAAGTCATTACAAGGGGGTTATACTAGTATAGTACCAAACATTATGCTTTGCCACGCTCACGCCGTATCAGCTGCTCCACGATAGGGCGGGAATAGGAAGGACCCTGTGAAGATTTGGCTTTGCTGCTCTCGCATTGTATCAACTTATCCTCTCCATGTCGTATCAACCATACCAGCGAATATTTTTTTATTACTCTTCCTGTTATTTTCTTAAGCAGTAGTAATGACAAGGACAAAGCAGACAACTGCCAAGGTTCCAATCTCCCCTAGAGTACTTGATCAGCCAACAAATCAAGGATATTTCTGATAGATTTTCAAGAATGATGACTAAAACTGGTTTGCAAAAGAAATGGTAGTGCCGCGATTCTTTCTCTTTAGGAGGCCGTTGAAGACTTTGTTATTGACTTTATGAATTATGCTTACATTGTTGCTGCTCATGCTCATAAGATCACCCTAATGAACAAAGATTTTAATATGATTAGCAGAATAAGGTATTGAGGATGACATTTTCAAGAGAAAAATCAATGTACTTGGCCCTGTTAATTATAAGAGAATGGGTGAGGTGTATGGGCAAATGGTTATCAATGTTTCTTGCACTTCTGAGCAAGAGGACTATCTTAGCATATCTCATGAGGACAAGTCCATGCTAGTTGTAAAAAGGATATTTAATTAATAGATTCTGTAGTTTATTGTTGCATAAGGTAAGGCATTTTGACTCTCAAAATTTTTAATATATAGAATGATTGTGCTATTGATTGTAAATAACACGCCTTTATTTTTGCTATTAGCTTTAGGGCATTGATTGCATCTCTTAGCCAATACATCTCTAAAATTATGTGTATTGTTGATCCACTGTTATCAATGGAATTTTTTTCAAGATTTGGTTCAAATATAGCAATGTCTTTCAAAGCTTTTGATTCCATTACAAACTGCCTTTTTTTTTTCATTACATCGGATACACTCACCAGAGAAATTATCCTCATGAACTCTCTAAGTGGTATCCATGGCCAAGGAAGAATGTGGGTGGAATGGAATAGTGCTTGCTTTTTGGTTAGTTATTTATTTTATTTGATTGTCTATTTTAGTTACATGTTTCCATTTGCAGTGCTGCAGGCTTGTGACTACCTTCTTGGACACCACATATGAGGATATTTTTATCGTAAAAAACCATATATATCTCTCTAACAAGAAGTACCATCGCAAAGCCATACATATACTTGTGGAAAGAGAGTGCTTTTCAAATGTCTGCAGGACAATAGATTCAAAGATACTCAATATAGATGGAGTGAATATAAGTCTCAAGTTTCATATTGTTGATTTTTTTAGGGACCCTTTTTTAGTTTACCAACTTGTTACATTTTTTTTCATAGTGCTAAGATTACCCTAACTCATATATGCGATGGATAAGGGAGCAATGTATTGAGTTGATTTTGGATAGGGTAATCACACTAGTTGATTCCGACTCCCCTCCACAAAACCACGAAATATGCATAATAAAAGAACCCACAATCTGATCAGCATAGATAATGTCTCTGAACACCTTATGAATCACATGGAAGGTTTCACTTAAGCTTTCCATAGGTTTCCATTTAGTACTTGTTGATAGAAATATATCTATAACCAAGAATTCATTATTAGTACTTGCTTAAATGAAAAAAAATTACATACGTTATCAACGCAAGTCTTACAATGTGTTTGCTGCAAAACACGCTTGTTTGGAGGCAAGTGCATATCCTTCGCCATGTAAACATGTTGCAATTTGATAACCCACCCTTCATGCATAATTTTGAAAGAAATGATACAACCCTTCCAGTGATGTTTCATATTCTCTCATTCTTTTCTTTTCACCTTGTGAGAGTCCTTGCAAGAGGGCAGCATGGCAACCTAATCGTTTATACTAAAGATCTTTGGCTCCCAATTTATTATCAACTCTGTGGATATAGATAGTGCAAGAGTTTACTGAATGAGAAGAGTGCCTTCTAGATGCCATACTTAAATTAAATCATAGAGAAAGAAGCTCATCGAGAAAGATGAATGAACTAAAAAGTAGAGAAAGAAGCTCACCGTGAAAGGTGAATGAACTAAAAATGAATATTAAGAAGACTAATGAAAATATATTGGGCGCCAAAAAAATTTCGACTTTCAAAAAAATCATCATTAACTTCACAAAAACTTTATTGTGTCATTTGTCTAATTTTAAAAGTAAATAAGGACTTCGGGACTACAAAAACATGTCAGACTTTGGAGATTTTGGTTAAAAAGGAGGAGAGAATCACGAAGTGGACTCTACTATCTCCAAAAAAGAGGAGACAAGAATACCATATTCTTGCACATGTGGCAAACTCTCTTTCACCCTTTTCTTAATCCCGTGATTAACAAAAGTGCATTTTCTGAAACGTTTTTGGCCCTAATGTCAGCTTGACAGTCCTTGTTAGAGGACATAAACCAACTATTTGGTCCCTAAAAACCCTAGATTCGAGAACCACCACTTGTTGGAGACTCCTGACAAACGCACCACTGATGGGACATAAAATGAGCCGGCACTGGCTATGGCAATAGTTGGACCTCATGCATATGATAGACAATCCCACCTCACGGCCTCGTGGGCCAGGAGCGTCTAAAACTCACTTTGCACTAAATGCTTATGACGATTTTGTATTTTTTTCCAATATGTAGTCCAATGTTCACCTTCCCTTCTCCTCAGAGAGAGATCCCATAACATATATGCATAATGCCTCGAAATTTACACATAGGAAAACACCTCTCGGCAGATTGCCGCGGCTCCACTACAACTCTCCTACACCTCGGGGATTAGCTCCAAGATGCGTCGCTCCAACATATAAAACATAACACATAAAATAAACTCTTTCATAATTCAGCATTCCATGATATTTTGATTTGCCTCACAAAACTTTCCCCAAAGGAAGCACCCATCTAAACCTACAGCTTAGGTTTCCTGTCCTCTCAACATTGGTCAAAGTTTATCAAACAAGTGCAATGCATTCTAGGAGATACCACGTGGCATGCTTGATGCAAGGTGTATGAAATTTGTGCACAACCATTTTATGATTAAAAACAGCCATGTGGGGTGTGCAAAATAGTCCTTTCATGAATTTTAACTAAGCGTTACGTGTCGCCTTGCTTTAGGGACTAGCACACCGGAACTTCTGTGCTACTAGTCACCTATATTTAAGTATGGAATGATCCCTAAATGCTCTGCACAAAGAGGGAAATCAGAATTTGTATCTTTTCAGCAATTAGATCGTCATGCAACCTTCATCCTCCCCTCACCGTTTAGGTCTTGCTGGTGCATAGGTGTAAATGGTTGTTTTGTATCATTTTTGTATATAAAAAGTGATAAAAATGGACTATAATATAAAGGAAAAGGCCAAACTGAGGCTTGACCTCATGCTTTAACCTTGCCACACATTCACACACATAAATCTTATTTTTCCATTTTTTGAAGCGCAAAAACCCCAATTTTTCCGATTTTTTTCTATTTTTCTCTATTTATTATTCATGAAAAATAGGTATTTTCCGATTTATTTGTATTGGCTCATTGTTTTGACTGAGATTTAACATTTTCTCTGATTTTATCCCACTTTCATCCCTTTTCTCCAACTCAAAATCGAAAAAAATCTCTAATTTCCACTAAAAATGACATTTTACGAGTTTTAAAGAATTAATAACGACTCTAAATCATTACGGGTTCTATATTTCTATAATTCCAACCCTCAATCATGATCTAAAAAAGGTTCAAGAAAAATTTCATTGCATATGAACAACATTTGAACCATAAAACAACAAAAACAATCAAATTTCATTGTAAAATTGAAGCATAGTACTGTGTGTCTTGCGTGTTGCGGGTTTTTTAATCATTATTATGAGTAGCCCATAGATCGACCTTCAACCATTCTTCAATGCTGAACCTCTTTCCTCAGCCTCCTCTTCATTTTGAAGCAATCCGGAATAAGCATTCTTCAGCCCCTCCTCTTCTTGAATTCTTGCACACGAATTCCCTCTATGCAAGCAGGAGAGAGAGGGAGGAGAGAGAAAGATTGGTTTTTGTTCTCTTCACTCAGTGCATCATTCTTCGATGGGTTTGTGGCGATGGAGGGTGAAGGATAGAAGCATTCCAAGCCCAAGAGCATTCCTCCTGATTCACCTAATCAGAAATCCATGATTTGGGGAGAAAAAAGGGGGCGCAAAAAATTGACGCCCCCCCTCCCCCCCATTTTCAAATTGTGGGATTTTTAGCCTTAAGCCCTTTTAGTTAGAGCTTTTAAACTCTAATACAATTAACTAGTTCATGCTTTTGCATTCACCCTCGCGTCAAAGTGGTTTTTTCAGATTTGAGGGGGCAAACGACATCGGAATCGAGATCCATCTAGACGAGTGGCTCCATGATGTCGAAATCTACAAATCTGGGCCCTCTCGCGCTCTTTTTGGCTTCTAGATCGAGTAGTTGCTTCACAACCCCAAACCTTGTGGGGATTAAATGGGGGATCAAACGATCTCGAAATGGAGATCCGCGACTTGCGTTGGATTCCTGATGTCATTTTACATCTAGGAAAACTCCAGCTCGACTATCTGCCACCATTTTATTTTCCATGAAAATAAGCACTAGCGCTTTCGCAATTTGCCTCTTAAAATTGTCCTAATCGCCACCGCCGCCTTCGATGAAGTCTATTTTTCCCTTGATATTCGTAATTTTTGGCTAGTTTTAAGCACTTCTCGGTATCAAAAATCATTTGTCAGCAGCTTGAGGAATATTTGTCATATCTACTATCTTGGGAAGAGCAATAACATCTTAGTGAGCACTATGACAACATCCTACATGAACGCATGCAACTCATCTCTCATGAGGAAGCCGACGGGAACTATGCTTAACTTTGGCATTCAATGAAGCACTTTGCCAGCCAAATCTCTTTGAGATAGAGCAAGTAAAGTGACAATCACAGGGTTAAAGTTAATTTGAAAAATGTTGGTTTGAAAACCATGCTACAATGGCCAAACTTGAAATCAAGATTATGATAGTCTCAGAGGAGTAGTTGGGCTAATGGCCTGGGCTAATGGCCATCTCAAAGAGACCCACCGACCTATGTGGCACCAACTTCATTTCGAGTACTGACTACTGTTTGGGGTATAGACATAGCTCAAAATAGAAAAGAGAACTCTTAGATTGATACAATTCTCAGTGAGGAGGAGTTGCATGTTGCTAGTAGACTCAGACAAGGCACCATGCTACTCGATTTTGCAAAATATATATTGTTACTGAGTAGGGTGCCACAATTATTGGATATGTATGCCCCACTCTAGTACAATATTAAGTTCTACCATTGGTTTTTATCCTCACAAAGTGACATGGATTCATAAACATGCACATAAATAAGCAATGTGCTTTGTGACTGTGTATAGATAATACCAGAAGAAACAAAGCCAACACACACATAAGTAATGATAATCAAGCGTAGGTGATATGCATTGAAGTCAACACTATGCGATTCAGATAAGTGATATCTTTTTGAGCTACACCTTTTCATTATGGTTGAAGCATATGACTTCTATGTACTCTCACGAGTTGCTAAGTAAATACAAGACGACACACGTCTCTATACAAAAGCGTTCAATGTCTATGTCACCACAAGACCACCAACCACACAAAGAACCATTATGGAGAAAGCGATATAAATACCAAGAAACAAAGGGCCATGATGGAAGCCCCACTAGAAAAGAAAATCACCCCTGCGTAAAGCACACATTGCATTTGAGAATGGCCTAAAGCATAGTCATTGGCTACTCTCTCTTTCTTGGCCAAACTCTACATCTGGCTCACTGTAGTTGCTATCTCAATTGTTCTAATGTCTGACATGTTACAAAGAGGTTTGCGAAATCTCAAGTGTATCTCTTCATCTCAACAACTATATCTCTGGCATTGAGGCTAGTAACACAATCATCCTTGTAATATCCATTTTTCACAACCTCCTTTAGATCTTAACAGTTCTTAGTTTAAATGAAAGACTGATAGCCTCAATGTATTGCATTTGTTGTATTCATTTTATCCTAAAAAAAGAGAGAAAAAAAAAGAAAAAAAAAGAAAAAAAAGCACCCACGATCACAGAATAGCACCTAGGGATTCTCAAATTAGGTATGTCATTAGTGAACTTGGTTAGCTAGCTCTGTCCCTAGTCCCCTAGCCCTTTACACATCGCCCACAATTGTTCAAGGCATATCAAGGGCAATACATATCTAGGGAGCTTGTCTTGCCTATGGTTAGACGTGTCACCCTAAACTTTCTACATGATTCTTTTTTACACTCCATCTCAATACCATCACAATCAATAGTGGTGAGCAAGGCACAAAAGACCATGGAGAGTACACCGTACTCTTCGAACACTACAAGTAGCCACCAACTACCAAAATATAAGGCATCAATGAGCTCAATTATGCTATGTCATGTTGTCAAAATCACAAATGATGTCATAACGAGCCTTCAAGTGTACTTCTCCTCAAGATCGACAAATGTTTTCACCCCATTGAACCCTTGCTTCATTCACACATTGCTACGAGGAACCATAGTAGCAGTCCTCTAACTACCTACTATCTAAGTATGCACGTGCACTCACATAATATATGCACCACAATCTATACACTGTTTGAGTCCCTAAGTGAAGGATAATACTCTTTTCTCGATTAGAGTTTGACATGTCTTCCAAACTAATCAAACTACGTCTTGTGCACGATAAGAAGACTAGCACTAACCCCTAGGGAGAGACCATATGAGAGGTTTTCAATTGCAGGTATTGAAGACTCCAACATAAAGTACCATCAGCTCTTCATCATTACTTAACTCTAAACTCTTGTCCTTTATCATCACGCAAGCCTTGTGGAACTCCCAACAAAGAACAACCCTATCACCAACTACAATAACCCTATCACCAGCCAATCAAGCCAACAATATGCCACCAACAACCTTCATGCACACCACCACCAAAACTCCTCCAAGGCAAGCCACCGTAGTCCCCTCTTCCCTCATGCACACCACCACCAAAACTCCTCCAAGGCAAGCCACAGTAGTCCCCTCTTCCCACGTCTTCAGTGTATACAAAAGCGTGCTACCTAGGACCGAGAGTGCCATGGGAGTGGCACTCATCTAGAAGGGGATAATGTTAACCTTCAAATGAACAAGGTGGAAAATCTAGAAAATCTAAAGCAGAAGACAAGGTGAAGGCAAAAGCGAAACAAAAGATGAAGGCATGCCAAGAAAAATATGGAAACATAAGAATTGCAAAAAAGTCCTAAATCAAGGAGAGAGGTGCACAAGAAAAATTGCAAGTCAATATTTTTATAAAAGAGCGCAAGGTGCACCACGATTTACATAAAAAAGGGGATGACCTCGAAAAGGGAATTAGGGTTAGGGTTTTGTATATAAAGTTGAAAAGTGAATGAAAAGCTCATTCTTGTGTGTGGCCAAAAGTAGCTTTCCTCTTCCTCTTCTTGTTCTTCTTCTTTCTTGCTTGAACTTGTGCTTGAGAGAGGGAGTGTGAGAGTGTGAGGGAGTGAGTGTGTGAGGGTAAGGGACTGTGGTGGAGAAGCTCTCCATCTTCTCCTCTCTTTCCCTCTTCTCTTCTCTTCTCTTGTCTTGCTCATAGCAATGGAGCTTGGAGCATGGAGCTTGAGGATTGAGCTTGCTTGAATCTTGCACTTTGATCGTGGAGTTACCAAGTGCTCGGGAGAGGAGGCATTTTGATAGGACATGGAGGTAAGCTCACTATACTTATAGAGAGAGATACGCATCGGCTATGTGAGAGGTAGCCATTAGTGCTCAACTTGAAATGCTTCAATAATAAGTAGTCCATGGGTCTTGGCATTTGAGCATGAGCTCCCAAAAGCCACCATAATCATGCTTACTAAATTTCCGTATTAATAACATCACCTCCAAAATGACCTCCTATAACTCCTTGATGAGCTTCTTCAAGCACATCATATTTCTCCATGGGCAAAACCACATGCTGTAGTACTCTTGATAGTGTCCAATGATAAAGCTGGACTAGCAGAGATTCAAAACATTTTCTATGAAGAGCCACTCCTTTGTGTTGGTTCATTGGAAGGTGGTCCACATGACTTGTCTTGTGTCCACCAAGAACATCAGCATTTCCTCGTATCATGTCTAATGTGGGATAGGTGGATCACATTCTTGACTATCAATTGTGGTAGAAGAGAGTTGAATTTCAAGGAAATCATCATTGACACTTGAATGAGCTTCTCCAAAATCTAGTCGGGAGAGAAATCTAGAATGATATGCTGAGCTTCCAATGTATGCACCACTTTAAAGTCAAACTCCTAAAGCAAGAGTATCCATCCCGTGACATTTTATTGCTTGAATAAGTAAATTAGGGCCAAATGATCAACATGAAAAATAAATGAATGACCAAGCAAATAATATCAAAACTCCTCAACTAAATAAATCAGTCCAAGGCATTCTCACTTAGTGTGATTGGATAGTTTTTCTCAAGATTATTTTTATCAGCATAGGAGAGTCATCTACTAGCATAAAAGGTGGTTAAAACCATCCACGAGAATTCACTGCATGATCATACTATTGATTGCAATGTCCAATACATCCACAAATACATGGAATGGTTGATCCAATCCAAAGGGGCTAGAATTTGAGACTATGAAAGTAATAGTAGGAGATATAGGAATGCTAGATTTTCTATCTCATTCCATATGAAAACTGATTTAGGAATATGGTCTAATTGATTTAGAGAAATGGCCATATGTGCTATGAGACAAATATGTTGTCCATGCTAGCGAACTTGCCAAGAAACTACACCATAGAAAATGGGAAATTTGGAACCACATATTGCATAATGGAAATCATCTTTGTTAAGATGGCAAGCTCAACATGTGTGGACATTGATAATGGACCACTTGGTTAGATGGGTATAAACATCTACACTTAACACATCGGTGGTCATTACTATCCTCACATAGCCACCACTAACTTACCACTTATTATATTTAGTTTGTTGCAGCTACCTACAGCCATGCAGGATTTACTAGTAGTAAGAAGGAGACGTCACCTGTGTGCAAAAAATGTATGAAAATACCCCTTATCTACCCCCTATTTATGGGACCTTACCTTATAAAATGTACCTTCCTTCCCTTAAATAACCCTCCTTCCTTACACTCATGTGGTACCATACGGTAAACCCTAGTAGGCCCCCTGGGCTTTTAGCTAACATAGCTATAGCACCATCAATTAATATAGTTAGGTATGCATTGTTTGACTCAGTAGGCCACTTTTCTTTATGTTGTGTAACTTATCTCTAATATGGGTACATTGTATTATGTGTGAAACAAGAATAAGAAACTCGCAAGAAATTTTTTTAGCATCCATCTCTCTTGTGTTCTTGAGTGAGTTTCCTCTTGTGGGTATAGTATGTATTGGACGCAACAACTCAAGCAAGTCCCCCCATCACATGATTCTTAATATAGTATTAGAGTAGTGCCACAGAGAAAGGCTAGTTTTGAAGGCTAAAGTGAAGGAGAAGAAGCAAGAATTCAAGCAAGAAAGCGACAGCTAAAAAGCTCTTCCATTCTTCCACTCTTTCTCTTAGATTGAGCCTATGGTGGCAAAACTAAGAGCAAAAATCTCAAGTTTTTCATATTTTTCCATTTGAGGCGATTTTGTGCCCTGTTTTAGACCTTTAAGGTTGTGGACAACAATTTTAGAGCATACTAAAATTTTGGTTGTATCTATCGAAAGTGGTTACACATGTTATATATTTTAAATCTCTAAGTTTGGAGGTGTATGCTAGAAAGTAAACAGAAGTTTTATCTACAAACAGACTACAAATTATGTATACTATTGAGCAATTAGTGAAAGAGACTGTTTAATGTGTTGAAATGCACTTGTTGTAAAAGATTGTAGCACACTTGATTATTATTTTGTATCAATTTTGTGAAAAATGTACAATGGAAACCCCACGAGAAAGAAGCTAAACAAAAACAATTATCCATCATGGAAGTCTTGTGTGACAAAATTTTTTATTGGAAAGGCTCTTACAAGTTCATTTCAGATGAAGAAAAGGAGCTAGATCTAAGTAATCTTGCGATTGCAAAAGAATTAAATGCATGGAAAGAATGGAATGCGAAAGGCAAAAAGGTAATGTATTTGATTAGAGGCCAAAAACTACAAAAAAGATCACGTGATGGGAGGGGGGTGCATTTTTTCGGTGGCCCTTTGTCCACCTTAAAAAATGATTTTTTATGACTATTGAGATCATCTACATCCTCCTAGGCTTGAGGTGTTCCAATTCTTTACAAACAATCATCTTAGACTGTGTGAAAAATGATGTAGTAATCAACAATATCAAAACTTAGTCTTTCTCTCTCCTATTCTCTCTCTTCTTTGTTCCTTGTTCATATGGCTATTTATGAGAGATAGAGGGAGAGCTGACTTGACAAATCAATGATGAAGAATGGTTTGAAAGTGTAATGGCAAATAGATCAAGTAATTTGGATGCATCAATGGTGGCTAGGAAATTGTGTCAATGGCTTCATTTCCTTATTAGAATACGAGACGTACGTATGTGATTTTTCGAGTAAGAAAATTTTCTTTAGTTTTTATAATGAATCATTAGTGCATATGATGGAAAGATGATTTCAAATTATTGAACTATAATTGATAATGTCTGCAATTCTAAAAATGTATTCATTTTCCTTTTCATACATTAAAAACAATAAAACTGTAATACTTGAAACATGGCATTTCATGGAAAAGTAGTTTTTTTTTTTGTTTTTGTAGATCAAATGATGATCATATAGCATGAAAATGAATATTTTGAGGAATTATACTTCATGTAAGTCATACAAATCAAAAAACTCAAAAAATCAATAATTTATATTGAAATAAATGGAAAAACTCATGATAAATAGTCAAAAGAAGGGGAGAAACTAGAAAAAATAGTTTTTTCTACAAACAATTCAGGATAGTGTTTGTGAATGTATAATAAAGGTGAAGTATGAGGATTTTCCTCACCTTTTCTTTACTTATATATTAAAGTGTATATTATAGAGCTCATTTCTATGGAAATTTACCATGAAATCTTCCTACATTTGTGCAAGCAATCTAAATGTAGATATTAGGGGGTGTGTGATTAAAATGGAAATATATTTAATTAAATTTATAATTTATTTTCATATCTTAGCATTTAGGCCATGGTTTGTATAAGTTTTAAGAGGTTTAATAGCATGGCTCAATACTATTCCTTAGCAATGCAGCAAGATGCGACTATAAAGAAATCATGAAAAGATTATTTGTGCACTTCACATTGGCTCGTTTTTAGTTAAGTTCTTTGAGCACGGAGTGTCATATACTTTGCATGTGCAATCTATATATGGTATCACAAGACAAATTCCTAGATGCATTGCAATTGTATACCTAGGTATTGATGACCGATGTTGAAAGTGAATGATTTCCCTTTGTTGTAGGGTAGTTCGATATCTTGGGGAAATCATTTAAGTGAGGAATATATTTAGTATCCTAGATCGTTATGTTTATATTATGAGAGGACTCTATTACGTTTGTGTTTTATGTATAAGACGGTGCATCTAGGGCCAATACTTGGGGTGTAGGAGAGCTGTAGAAGCCACAATATCATTCTGTTTGGGGGGGGGAGCTCTTTATGTATATAAATCAAGGTGTTTATCATGTGAATTCTTTGATACTCCCTATGTTGGAGTCGAGAAGGGAAATACTATTGGACAACAATCAATACAACTTTGTGACTTATTTAGAATAGTGTGTAACCTCAGATGTGTTGAAATGTTGAGAGAGAAGATATGTAGAGACATGATAGAGAGATAAGAGACACACCATATACACTCCCAAAGACTATATCATACTGATCACAATCTACATATATATAGGTGAGACCTAGTCTAGATAGGATGAGCTATATATAGCTCCAACACCCCCACTCAAACAAAGGTATCTAGTTACGGATGATAAAACCCTTGGGGAGAACAAGGTAAAAGATTGGGTTCCTATTTACAAATGTACAAACATGATCAATAAGGATTATTGTGCATGCCTAAGTATATACAATGGCACTACAATGTCATAGTATATTAATTTCCAAATATTGAAGTTGAGTTAACTCCAAGTTGTGCTTCATTGAGTCCTTTCGTGAATATGTATGCAATCATCTTATCACTTGGACCAACCCAAAATCTTTAGTGCCTTTGAAATACTTTCAAAGATCTTGCATGTACAATGAGTATAACATTTCACCAATAGGTTGTGTGTTTAGAGACTTTCTTCCTTTTAGCATCTTAAATTGAGCTAGATAGTTGTGGATTGTAGCATCTCCTTACTTGAGATTGTAGACTCTCTCCAAATTATAGGTATCACCTTAGTCTAGCTAAAACTACAAGCAGAATATTGTCTTGGTATCATCAAAAGTTACCCAATTATTTTTCACTACAAGTCATACAACTATCATTTTTTGCATCCTTGACTTGAATATGGCCACCTTATGGGAAATCTCTATCTAGGTGGGAAAATTGATAGTATATGCCATATCAAAATGTGAAAGAAAGGCATTCTATTCTGCGATTGATGAACCAAAAAACTTAAGAAATTGAACCCATGCCCACGCAGCCATCTTGCTACTAATTGGGATACCACAAGGCGAAACGAGTAAAACGACAACTAAATTTGATGGCGCAAATAGCAACCCTACTATCTTTAGAGGCATCAAAAGAGCTATTGGTGGAGTTGGGTGCACATCTCAGGATTGCATAATTGTGAGCTATGTTTATGGGGCTATAGAGTAGACTTTTCTATTGGGAGTTCCTCATCACTGAGGAATATAGTACCCTCAAGAGACAGTGACCAATGTCACTACTTAAGCTTGGACCATTGTGTAGAATGGGGTGGAGATCCTTTGTTGAGTGCTAAGTGCATGTTCTCATGTAGACCTATGTGCATTAGAAAGATCATCATGGTTACTATGTGTAATCGAGTTTGCATCTAGATCATTATCATCTAGTGTAATTAGACTGCACGCTCTTTATGAGATTATAGAGTCTTAATATAGTCAAACTCGGCACAAAGATATGCTAAAATTGCATATGCATCACTCACAAAATATCAAATACCTTAATAGGTGACTACATAGAATGAACATTCAAAAAAATGTCCATATATTTAGTAACTTACAATTTACAAACTCCATACAATGGCCTATAGTCTCCTTGGGAGACAATAAAGATAAATGACGAGCAATGAATACATACAAGGATTGACCATAAGGACCATATAGAGTACTACTGTGAAGAACTACAAGGCTCATACTAGATAATCATGGTGTCTACAATAGTAGACGGATAGTATTGACTAAGTATCTTCTGATATCTTCATTGTGTAACAACTGATTGTATATATCGATGTGCGTGTAGGTCTATCTACAACTCTCATCTCTTCCTCTCTGCTCCTTATATAGTCTTCTATTTGTGATGCCTTGAAGTCATTCTGTCACTAGCTTTTGCTACATGATTACCTTTGCGACTATGTCACTTCCCTCATGGAGAAATATGCTTGAAAGTTAAGTTCTTGAGGTTAATGGAGGGGGAGATCCCCTTTCTAATGAGCTTAGTGACTTCTTGAGGTCTTGCAGGATAAGGACACAATTTTTAGAGTGAGGCTATTGTTGAATAAGTTGCAATTGTGTGACCACCTAGAAAAGTGGCTAATAACTTTGTAGGAGTTTGACTACAAAATTAGGAGTAAGTCATCGAAGTTGCAAGGCATTGTTGAATGTCTTCTGGATTATAGGGAGCTGAAGGAAGATTTAGTTGAAGGAAGTGACCTTGAGGGTCTATTCAAAATCAATGTGAATTTCATTCCATACTGACATGTTGCCATAACGTACAATATAGGAGAGATTGGAGCTCCTTTATCAAAGGCTGAAATTAGAAAAATTAGGCACCAAGGCTTGAAATTTACATTGAGTGTAGGAATATGATATCGACAAGGGATCAATGATGTTTATCAGTGATGGATCATGCCTAATGAGGTTCCATTTATCTTGGAGAAGTACCATGACTTTGCTTATGGAGGGAAATTTGCTAGATGGTTGATTGCACAAAAAGCTTTGAGAGCTAGATATTGGTGGTCGTCCATTTTTCAAGATGCATTTGCATATGTCAAGAGATGTGATACATGTCAGAGACATGATAATTGGGAGAATAGAAAGCATCCATGATGGGACCTAAAATGGGTTGGCACTGGCTATGGCACTAGCCGGACCTCATGCTCATAATAGACAAACACACCCACACGGCCTCGCGGGCCAGGAGCGTCTATCTGCTCCTAAAGCATGAACTTTTCTAAAGCCTAATCTATGTGTTTATAGTTTTATAGTCCAACGTTTCCCTTTCTATAAACTCCTCAGAGGGAGAACCCATACAAATTGGCAATAAATACCACGATAATCACATACATGGGAGGCAACCTCTTGGTGGAATCATCGCAGTCCCACTACAGCTCTCCTACATTGCAAGGATTGGCCCCTTGATGTGCTGCTCAACATATAGAACAAACGAACAAAATCCACTCTTTCATTTTAAACATATTCTAGGAGATACCATGTGTCCTTACCAAATACTTCCCTAAGAAATGAACGTCTATCCTATGGCTTAGTAGGTTGCCTTTCCACACTCAAGAGTGGGTCATCGTCATCGAAAAAAGGTGCTATACATCCAGTCCTTTTATTCTAATACCATAGTTAACATGCACATGCAAAAGTGGATGATCCTAGAGTGCTCAAACATAATTTTAAATCAGACACGTGTGGTGTACAACCAGGCTTTATAATGCATTTACTAACCCGTTGCGGCGATGTAATGATAGCACCGAGACAACACTCGTGCTACTATCCTCTTAATTAAAATACACCAAACCCTATGTCATGAAATGCATTACAAAATCAGCAACAATCAGCACGCAAATCACACCATTCAGACATCCCAACCCCCTACGTTTAAGTATTGCTTTCGTTGCATAAGTGTAGAGGTTCATTTTGTCATGTTTTGATGTATAAAAAACAATAAATCACAAACTTTGACAAGGAGATAGGGCAAACTGAAACCTCATGCTTTGCCACTACCATATATCCACAAATAATCATTATATTTTTTCCTATTTTTATGAGGTGTTTTTCTATTTTTTCCCCTTATTTTCTCCATTTTCTTGATTTATTTGTCAATAAAATATGCTATTTTCTTATTTTTCTTGTTCCAATCACTTCAGCATACTAATGTCAAATTTATCTTTCATTTTTCCCCCATGGAAACATATTTCACCCACCCGAAACAAAAGAACTACCATTTTACCGCTTTGAAAACCGCATTTCGAGTTTATGAGAATTAAATAGCACATGTAAATCATTGCAAAATCCAATTTTTTTTATAAACAGCACTTAATCATGATGCAATCATCACTCAAACAAATTTTCATCTAATAAAAAAATCATTATCATCATAAACTATCAAAACCCTTCATTTTTCTTCATAAAAATGGTCATACCGTGTTTTTACGAGACCCGAGATGTATTAAATGCATGCATAACTAGCAAACGGAGCCTCCATTGCTCTCAATCCAATGCTACACTTCAATGTTTAGCATCTCCATCAATCTCCATCACCGCTTCCTTCAATCTCCCTCCCGGATTCTTCCTTCAAGAGAGTACACATGAACAGCCCATAGAGAAGAGAGAGAGGGAGGAGAGAGAAAGACTAGATTCTGATCTCTTCATCCAGATAGCCATATCTCTGCGAAGATAGGCGATAGAACCAAGAAAGAGGGAGAAGTTGATGGCCATTGTCGGTTGCGTGGGTTCTTTACAACCCACAATCATGATTTAAGGGGAGGGTAGTGAAATTTGTGCGCCTGCTTGCTGCCACCATATCCACGCGATGCCCACGTTTTTTTTCATCAAAAATGAAGGGGGGGTTAAAGGTCCCAAAGGGCACCCCCCCTTTGGTCCAAGTTTTGGTCCACCTTTTCAAATCTTGGCCAATTTTTGGCCTCTTTCTCGTCTGGGCTCCAATTCAGCCTTTAAAAAATCTTGCACGTCTGTCTCAACATTCCACATTGACTGGCAGCTCCTAGGATCCCACACCGTAGTCGAAAAAATTATCGAAAATCCACAAGTGTCACTCGAGCGTCTTTTAAAAGCCCTCTTTCACTTGGTGCTTAAAATCGTCCTAGCTGCAGCCACAGCCTTCAATGTCGAATATTTTTCCACTAAATTCTGATTTTTTTGGCAAATTTTAGGCACATCTTGGGCTCAAAACTCCACTCTCATTGGCGACCACGAGATAGGGCGACTTAGCCCGTCGAATCCCACAACAGATCTGCACAAAACAACCAAAGGAAGCATGAAGCTGATACAAAATAGATACATATTAAAACACAGCACAATGCTCACCCTACCCCCCTGACAAAACCAAGGCATGAAATCCACAAGGAGTAGGCCTAGCATTATCTGATAGAAGGTCCTAAGCTAGTCACTAACAGACTGCTCCAACACGGACAAACTA
Source organism: Lygodium microphyllum (assembly GCF_053477565.2). Classification (NCBI taxonomy): domain Eukaryota; kingdom Viridiplantae; phylum Streptophyta; class Polypodiopsida; order Schizaeales; family Lygodiaceae; genus Lygodium; species Lygodium microphyllum. The sequence goes on from NC_141155.1 coordinate 32,259,462, forward strand.
AAAAGAACTATTAAAGAGGTCGCCCCAAGTGGTGGTCTGAAAAACTACCTACCTAACTAAGGACAACACAACTAGGAGCTCCTACTAGGCGAGGACTCCTATAGCCTGATCAAGAAGTATTTTCTTTTAGCACATTTCTTCTTTTATGTTCTTATTTTTCCATACTCGGGCATGTAAAAAGGAGAGAGCTGAGCGTAGTGACCCAAGGAGAACAGGGCATCCGCCTCAAGTCCTATCTCTGTGCCCAAGAACCTACCAAGCCCTCACAAGGCGATGAGCAATTGCCTATAAATTTTCCTTTCTTTTCTTTTTTATTTTTATAGGGGTTAGAACCCCTTTTTACACACCTTTGTATATATTTATTGCCTTTTGAGATATTCGGGGCTTCTTTTTCTCTCTATCATCATCATTTTTTCCTCTGGCAGGCTTCTCTAACTACCTCACAACTAACAAGAACTCCTAGTACGGCTGCCTAGTAGGCTAGCAGAACAGGGTCACTAGGACTACTTTCTAAAATAGGTCTTTCGATGCCTGGCAATGTCTTTACAGGAGGAGGCAACAACTACTCAGACCTCTCTCAGACATACCTAACCTAAACCTAGGACTTCATGCCTTGGATGCCGGGCCCCAACAAGAAAAGAAAATCCCCTACAAGTACACAGTCACATATAGCATAAAGACACGTTACTCGTAAAGGAGATATATCACCTAGATGGGGCCACGAGAAGTCTCCACGCGACATAGGCTCCTTCCAAGCTCTTCTGTAAACCTGTCTAGCACAAGACTAAAACAAGAAACCATTAACCGCATGTGTACTAAACAGATGACTGGCCCTCTTGGCCTAATGAAATAAAGCATTTCTCTACAAAAACTGATTAGCCCTCTTGGCCTAACGAGATAAAACATTTAAAACCTTGCAAAACTCGCCCTCTTGGCCTAACGAGATCAAATAGGATAGCACCTACACATCCCTCCCCGAAATAGTACATATATATAATAACATGCTCCTTTCCAAGGAGGAAAAATATGGCTCGCAGCCCTAAACTAAATGCATAAGATTATGACCCATCTCTCTTGCATATATAGCAAGAGGCATACGCATAACATGTTGTCTAATCAGCTTATGGGTCCAGGATAACAACGGTAGATGGGTCGCAGCTACTCTTTGCATCACCCATATCAACCATCGCCTGCCATATATTGCATGCTCTGATAACATTCCCCACAAGCGACCGGGTCTTGTCTCATTATTGATAGCAATATCCAAACTAGGACCACAGTTGAAGAAAATGTCTTCTTCATAAACAAGATTTGCCAGTGAATCCGCAAATTGATTCCAGTAACGTGGAATCAGCTAAAGAGACACTCTCTCAAACTCCTCAAGCAGGGTCATAGAAGTTCAATGATACATACAAAGGATGGGATTCGGCCATGTTGTTAGTGAATCCTACCCCGAGATAAGTAGCTAACTTCGTCGTAACTCTACGTCAGGGATCTCATATTACTACTCCAACACTCCCTTTTTTATTAGGGCCCCTAGACGCTCCATCAAAATATAATGTGTACGTCCACAAGCGGTTTACACAACCTGCCATCACGAACTCCTCTATTTGTAATTATGATATTTAAAATTTAGCATATTTAGAGGATGAACTGACGGCTCCATCCCACCTTCTTAATTAAACTCAATAGGATACTTGTCAACATTCGTAAGCAGTGACGACAGAAGACTTTGATCTCCCACACAAAGGTTCTGTCTTCTTGTTCAATCACTTTGTATCCTTTGCTCCACCAAATAAGTTTCCCCTGATGGTATCTCTGCTCCAGATATGGGTGCTCCAAATAAGGAATTAACCGCCCCATCAACTAGCTTTAAGCTCTTTTGCAGGTCTCAAATCAGCCCCAGCATGGACCTGCAATGCATTTCTCCTTGTTAGCATACTTAGAAATAATAAGGTTTAATATTATAAAGATTAATCTTATTTTTAAATTCTACTCCCTGCAGATCAGCTAGTAGATCTGTAGACCTATTTTTCCCTATCCTGACAATCTTGTAGGGGCCATCCCATCTAGGTTCTAGCTTTCCTGGAAACAGCTCCCTACGCATATCATAATACAAAACTAATTGCCCTTTTTTGAAGGTATACTTCTTTGCTTTAAGGTCATGCAACTGCTTCATCCGACGTTTAGCTATCTCCTGGTGTAATAAGCTCTGCAATTTTAGCTCATCCAGGTGGGCTATGGTCGTGAAACGTTCAAAGAGTGCATCCTCATCTCCCAAAGAGTGGTTAATTGCAAACCGTATGGTTGGAAACTCGATTTCGAGGGGTAACACACACTCTTCCCCATAAAATAATTTAAATGGAGTATGGCCGGTAGCTCACTTGAACATTGTATTGTATGCCCATAGTGCCACATACAACTTCCTGTCCCAGTCTCATTTCTTCTCTGAGACTATTTTAGACAAGATATCCACAAGCTGCTTATTAGTACTTTCGACTTGCCCATTGGCTTGTAGATTATAGGGGGTCGTTTTGTTATGCTTGATTTGTCAAGCTTCAGTGAGGCTTTTGATCACTTTATTCAAAAAGTGGGTTCCACGGTCCGACACTAGTTCCTTCGGTGGACCGAAACGGCAGATAATCTGCTCTAAAAGGAAACTTGGAGTCTCTTTTGCATTGTCCTGCCTCGTCGCCCATGCTTCTGACCATTTTGTAAAATAATAAGTTGCTACTTTAATGTACCTCTTTTGAGCAGTAGACGACGGGGTGATAGGACCCATAAAGTCAATGCTCCACTTCTCAAATGGAAGGATAGCCATGATAGGCGTAAGTGGGCATTTCCTATTCTCTCTACTGTCATGTCTTTGACAGGTATCACATCTCTTAACATACTCAAAGGAATCTTAGAAGATGGACGGCAACCAATATCCAGCTCTTAAATTTTTCTGTGTTGTCAACCGTCCTGCAAAGTACCCTCCACATGTAGAGTCACGGCACTCTTCCAAGATGAAAGGAACCTCGTCAGGTATCACACATCGGCGGTAGATATCATCAACACCCTGCCGGTATAGTATTCATGCGATCAAGGAAAACTTCAAAGCATGTTGTCTGATTTTTCTCTTTTCAGATTTTGATAAACCAGCTCCAGTCTCTCTTGTTGATAGATAATGCGTGATAGCAGCATACCAAGATGGGATAGAAGCTGTATTAATTTTAAACATTTCCTCAATATCACTTTCTTCAGCCAACGTCTCTTTCGGCTCGCCGAGATCCACAAGGCATTCCACAATACCCTGCAACCTCGGTGGCTTACTCTTAATCTCATAATCGAACTCCTGCAAAGTGATTAACCACTTTGCCAAACGATCACATGGTTGCAGCTTGTTCATGAGCAATTGTTCATGAGCAATCTAAGCCCTTCCGCCTTCGTATAGAAAACTACCTTCTCATAGAGGATGTAGTGCCTGAATTTTTTAGTCGCAAAGACCATCGCAAGGCACAACTTCTCCATGTAGGTGTAGTTAATTTCGGATATGCTCAATTTTCAACTAGCAAAAGCTATCCGATGATACCACTTTTCCTCCTAGATTTGGGCTAAACAGCAGTGATACTATGCATGGTGGCTGCTGAAAATATGTAAAATACCTCGCCCCTTTTAGGTGATTCTAAAACTGGTTCTTTTACTAGCTCCTGTTTCACATCCTCGAAAGTTACCTTACAAGGGTCGCTCCATACAAATAGGTAGCTGAAGGATAATAAGTCCGTTAATGGCAACGTCCTTTCTGCCAAGGCATTGATAAACCTCCGATAGTACCCTATCGATGACAGAAAGCTATGTATCTCTTTCAGAGTGCGTGGTGGAATCATAGTGACTATAACCTTGATCTTTTCAGGGTCGGTTGCAATCCCTACTGAAGTGACCACATGGCCTAACAATAGCCCATAAGGCACTCCAAAGAAACACTTCCATGGCTTAAGAGCAATACAAAATTGTCTGCAGCGCTCAAAGCACTTTCTTAAGATAATCAACATCCTTTTCCTTATAGTGGCTACCCCGAGGTCATCAATAAATACTTTCAACTCATCTAGGAAGATGCCACCAAAGGTCTTGTCTGCTGTTCGTTGCCATGATCCAGGTGCATTGCACAATCCAAAGGCCATCACATGGTACACAAAAGTACCAAAGACAGTAATGAAAGTTGTTTTCAACTTGTCCTCTTCTACAATTGCCATCTGGTTGTATCTTGCAAAGCAATCCATAAACGAATATATTTCCCTACCCGCTAATTGATCCAAAATTTGGTCAATAAATGGAAACGGGTAGTAATCCTTAACCATCTGCTAATTCAGCTCTCTAAAATCTACACATAGTCAGATCTGGTTGTTTTTCTTCTTCCTGATGACAACTGGTGAACACATTCTGTGTGCTATACAGGGAAGATTAAACTAGCTTTCCTTAACTTCTGTAACTCCTCAAACAGCCCGTCCCTCAATTTAAAAGGCATACGCCTTACTTTCTAACGCATAGGACGACTGCCTTCTTTTACAAGAATGGTATGAACAGCCAGGCTGGGAGGAATACCTCTCAGCTCATCATAACTCCAAGCAAAGATATCGCGGAATTCTTGAATCAAGGACACATAGTCCTCCCTTTCTGCTGAACTGAGCATGGAACCTAATTTAATTGGCCGCGAATCATTTGGCGTGCCAAGGTCCAACTCAATCACATCCGCGTCTCTTATCCTATCTTGTGGCTCTATCGGCTCATTTAGAGTTATCTGATAAATATCCTCTGTAGTGGACCCCTCTTTAGACTCATCACTTGATGATGTCTCACTACCAGATGGATCATCTGCTGTTTCTAATTCAGTAGAGGATAAAGGAGCTCTCTCACTCTGAGGAAACTCAAGGTAAGCATCAACTATTACTCGATTAGCACCTCTACCTACAACCACTCGACCTGCGGGTATATCGACTTGATAGTATGTTCGTAAGATCCAAGGCCTGCCTAGCAAGACTTGATAGCTCAGACGTCCTGCAAATATTATTACCCTAAAGTCCAAGAGGAATTCTACACTTGCAACTATAACATGGACTTTAGTAACGCAACCTTCTGGTTGCCTTAGACTATCATCAGCCATTCTAAGAAGGGTGGAGCTATCTTTTTGGATGCCTAGACCCAACCTCTCCATCAACTCTGAACTCATGATATTGACGGAGGACCCAATATCTACCATAGCATGCTCTACTAATATTCCATCCACGTATGCTGGAACCCTAGGGCAATTCTTTTCAGCATGATCAAACCAATCTTCCCCTACTCGTGCTATGCTCAAAGATTCTACAATATACCCAATACCCAGGATATTCTTGAATTCCTTGCGTACTCTTGGAGATAATTTAATCAACTGTAAGAGGTTTACATCTAGTTTGACTTCGCAAAGAGAACTTGCTAAATCAAAATCATGATAGGTAGCCAAAGCTGTCTTTTCTCGCCAAACCATCCTTTCTTTTGGTCTCGGGACCGGATTTGGTGCTTCTTTTTTAGCTCTTGCCTTCTTTCTTGGTACTTCCTCATCCTTCTTCAAGTCGACTTTTTTGTCAACAGGCCTTAGAGGTCCACCTTCCACGCCAGGATTCAGGACTTGCGTCCCCTTATCCCCTTGCTTAGGGTTTTCCTCGATAGGTTTTGCATTATCTTTATCACCCTCTTTAGCCTTTTGGCCTCTTGTCATGGCTCGTAGGTTAGAGGCTTCAGTGCCATTGATGCATACAGCCTCAATAAGGCTGACTCCATTGCCTTGTGGCAACTCCTCTATAGAGGTCTTTCCCCTTTGCAATATTTGTCTTGGTCCCTCATTTTGCTGGATGTTATTACCTTGTGCTCTATGATTAATTGGACATGGCTATTTACTCCCTTGTTGGAGGGAACTAATCTTACTCCAATAGGTAGCGACTAAGTGGCTCGACTTCCCACAAATATGACACTTAATATTTGGATAGTTTCTAGGGAAATGTTTTCTTCCACACCACTTTCAGCTGAATCTTGAGGGACCACCCTCCTCAGGGCATCGGCTCCCTATCAGATTCTGCTGCTTCTTCAAGAAATGGACGCCAACAACTATTTGCCGATATTGTTCAGAAATCATGTTAGTGTAGTGCTTCATCATATCCTTAACTTCACCAAGGACATTAGAGACACTTGACTCATAGCCTTGATCGTCTATCCGTCGTTCCATTGGCCTAGAAATTTGATTGGGCATTGGTTGTTGACTCACAGGAACCACATTAGGGTTCGAAGCTTGGCCTCCAACATTTGGTGGAGCCAACTGACTAGCCATAGGCATAGTCACACTAGGAGGAGCTCGCAACAAAGGTACATTTTGAACCATACTTCCTCTCCCATTAGGGTTATTCATAGGCATCCCTTTACTTCCATTTATCAATGGTCAATTGCCTCCAGGTACTAGACCCGCATTAAGATTTATTCGGAACGAGTAGGCCATTTGTAACCATGACTCTACTCCTTCTGTCCGTGTGATGGCAGTGTCTATATCAGGCAAAGCCACATTGCTCAATTGTACCTGAATATTGAAATCCAATCCATGTAAGAAGTATTGCAATTGGGCAGCCGGCAGAATAGGAATGTAAGTTTATAACTTACAAAACACTTCCTTAAGCTTCTTGGCATAGGCTTTCACATTCTCATGGGGGTCTTGGCATGTTACATTCAAAACATGCAACTAGTATTGGCCACCTCTTTCAGGGGCATATTCTCCTTGAAAAGCTATATAAAATTGGTCGATTGTAGTGATGGTTCCAGTCTCTATGCTATGATACCATACTGCAGCCCTACCTTTTAATGTCATGTTAAAGAACATCATAAGATGTCCCTCATCTTGGATGCGGTAATTAAACATTAATATTTGGAATTCACAAATGTGAAACTCCACATCTTCTTCAACTAACCCATTAAAAATGGGAAAAGGAACTCCTAAATCTAGCACATCTGGCGTCCCTGTAGGAATTGCAATGGGTTGTGCCACGACGACAATCGGATTGACAATAGGAGTTTGGACTGATGGGATCACACCCCCACTTGAAGTGGGTTGACTTGGTGGAAGAGAGGAAGAAGTTACGCTTCCTTCTACACCTAAAGAACTATGTGCAGCAATTGGGTTACTAAGACCACTGTCTTTTATGCGTATCGGGATGCTTCTTTGAGGAGAATAGCAACTTACAATCTCCAACCGCCGTCTAACCCTCTCAGCACGTTCTGCTTTTTGTATTTCGGCTTGACGGTCCTTGTCAGAGGACATAGATCAACTCCTTGGTCCCTAAAAACCCTAGATTCAAGAACCACCACTTGTTGGTAGCTCCCAGCAGACGCACCACTAATAGGATCTCAAATGGGCCGGCACTGGCTATGGCACTAGCCGGACCTCATGCTCATAACAGACAAACACACCCACACAGCCTCGCGGGCCAAGAGCGTCTATCTGCTGCTGCCAAAGAACGAACTTTCCTAAAGCCTAATCTATACGTTTATAGTTTTATAGTCCAACGTTTCCCTTTCTATAAACTCCTTAGAGGGAGAACCCATACACATTGGCAATAAATACCATGATAATCACATACATGGGGGGCAACCTCTCGGTGGAATCACCATGGCTCCACTGCAGCTCTCCTACATCACAGGGATTGGCCCCTTGATGCGATGCTCAACATATAGAACAAACGAACAAACTCCACTCTTTCATTTTAAACATATTCCAGGAGATACCATGTGTCCTTACCAAATACTTCCCCAAGAAATGAACATCCATCCTACAGCTTAGGTTGCCTTTCCACACTCAAGCGTGGGTCATCATCATCGAAAATAGGTGCTATGCATCCAATCCTTTTATTCTAATACCATGGTTAATATGCACATGCAAAAGTGAATGATCCTAGAGTGCTCAAACATAATTTTAAATCAGACACGTGTGGTACACAACCAAGCTTTATAATGCATTTACTAACCTGTTGCGGCGATGTAAGGATAGCACCGAGACAACACTCGTGCTATTATCCTCTTAATTAAAATGCACCAAACCCTATGTCATGAAATGCATCAGAAAATCAGCAACAATCAACACGCAAATCACACCATTCAGACATCTCAACTCCCTACGTTTAGGTATTGCTTTCGTTGCATAGGTGTAGAGGTTCATTTTGTCATGTTTTGATGTATAAAAAGCAATAAATCACAAAATTTGACAAGAAGATAGGGCAAAATGAGGCCAAAACTCATGCTTTGCCATTACCATATATCCATAAACAATCATTATATTTTTTCCTATTTTTGTGAGAAGTTTTTCTATTTTTCCCCCTTATTTTCTCCATTTTCTTGATTTATTTGTCAACAAAATATGCTATTTTCTGATTTTTCTTGTTCCAATCACTTCAACATACTAACATCCAATTTATCTTCCATTTTTCCCCCATGGGAACATATTTCACCCACCCGAAACAAAAGAACTACCATTTTACCGCTTAAAAACCGCATTTCGAATTTACGAGAATTAAATAGCACATGTAAATCATTGAAAAATCCAAATTTTCTGATAAACAGCACTTAATCATGATGTAATCAACACTCAAACAAATTTTCATCCAATAAAAACATCATTACCATCATAAACTATCAAAACCCTTCATTTTTCTTCATAAAAATGGTCATACCGTGTTTTTACGAGACTCGAGACGTATTAAATGCATGCGTAACCAGCAGACAGAGCCTCCATTGCTCTCAATCCAATGCTGCACTTCAATCTTCAGCATCTCCATCAATCTCCATCACCGCTTCCTTCAATCTCCCTCCTGGATTTTTCCTTCAAGAGAGTGCACATGAAAAGCCCATAGAGAAGAGAGAGAGAGAGGAGAGGGAAAGACTAGATTCTGATCTCTTCATCCAAATAGCCATATCTTGTGCGAAGACAGGTGATAGAACTAGGAAAGAGGGAGAAGTTGATGGCCATTTTCGGTTGCATGGGTTCTTTACAACCCACAATCATGATTTAAGGGGAGGGTAGGGAAATTTGCGCACCTGCTTGCTAGCCCCATATCCACGCCATGCACACATTTTTTTTCATCAAAAATGAAGGGGGGGGAGGGGTGGGGGGTTAAAGGACCCAAAGGGCACCCCCCCTTTGGTCCACCTTCTCAAATCTTGGCCAATTTTTGGCCTCTTTCTCGTTCGTGCTCCGATTCAGCCTCTGAAAAATCATGCGCATCCGTCTCGGCATCCCGCACGGACTCCCAGCTCCTGGCATCCCACACCGCAGTCGAAAAAATTATCAAAAATCCACAAGTGTCGCTCGAGCATCTTTTAAAAGTCGTCTTTCAATTGATGCTTAAAATCGTCCTAGCTGCAGCCGCGGCCTTCAATGTCGAATTAATATTTTTCCCCTAAATTTCGAATTTTTTGGCAAATTTTAGGCACGTCCCGGGCTCAAAACTCCGCTCTCAATCCACTAACTCCTATCATGGCCGTGATCTCATTGCTTTCATTGGACCTATATATACTTCCTCAACTACACAAAAGCATAAAATCATTGTGGTGATAGACTATTTCACAAAGTGGTTTGAAGCCTGCACTACGATAAAGGATAATGCCAAGGAATCCACCTAAGGATCTTGTGATCATGGGACACATTTTCTGAATAAAATGATTGAGGCTTTGACAGAAGCACTAAATATTAAACATAATAAGACCATGCCTTACAACCCCGAAGCTAATAGGCAAGTAGAGAGCACTAATAAGTAGCTTGTGGGGATTTTATCCAAGACTATATTTGAAGTTAAGTGTGATTGAGATAAGAAGTTGTATGTGAATGTTTGGGCTTATAATATGACATTCAAAAGAGCTACAAGCCACACCCATTTTAAATTAGTATATGGGATAGAAAGTGTTTTACCTTTGGAGATTGAGCTACCTACAATAAGGTTTGCTCTAAACCATTCTTTGGGTGAAGAGGAAGCATTGAAATAAAGGTTTATTTCTCTTGCACATCTTGATGAGATTCTATTATAAGCTTTGTTACATCAAGGAGTAGGAAAGAAGTGGATGATAATACATCATGACTTTCAGGTTAAGAAGTATAAGTTTGCTAAGAGTCAATTGGTCATATATTATGATACCTATCACACGAGCTCTTCCCAAGCAAGTTGGAATGCAAATGGGATGGTCCTTATAAGCTTTTTCATATAGTAGAGAATGGCTCTATGGCTCTTTTAGCAGATTTGTAAGGGGTAGAGCTGAAAGCTAAAGAAAATTTCAATTAATTGAAGCTCTATTATGTATAGGGTCTGACATTGGACTTGGTGCCTTTGCACGTCCTTTAGGATTCAGCTTAAATTTGCAGAGGGTATTGATAACGGGGAAATTTGTTCAAACAATGGCACAAAAATGTGCTTGTCATAGAATTATCTTTTGTATAATAATCCATTGCAAATGTAATTCTTGTCCAAAATTTTTCTATGAAGCAGTGTAAAAACAATGTGTAGTCTAAAGACTCACATTATAAAATATTGTCCTAATAGGAAAAGGGATGGTCAAACACTTTTGTCTCATGCTACAATGAGAGTCCTTTTAGACCTTAGTGTATGTGTACAAATTTAATTTTATAATTCAAGAAAGGAAAAGGATGTGGTTGCAGCTATGGGATTTGAGGAGGTGGGAGGTTGAGGTGGTTACACCTCTCTCTTCCTTTATCTTCTCTCTCACAATTCATTTCCCTCTCTCCCTCATTTGGCATAACTCTCAATTCTCATTCTTGTTTCTTTCTCTCTTGTGCTCCTTTGCAATATATCATGGAGAGTGAGGATGGTTTTCATTTATTTATTTCTTGTGTGCCATCTCCTTGTGAGTTTTGAGCCATGCTTCTTAGTGAGAAGAAGAGGGTTTTCTTGTAAGTTTTTATGGCCAGAAATGTATTTTCAGCCTCTACTTGGCCGGTTCAAGTCTCTTTTGGTGCCATGGCAAGGTGTTCTTCATTTGGTGCACTGGTCGAGAAAAGAGGTGGCTATGGAGCTTGCAAGAAAATAAGGTTTTTAAGGTTGTCCATCTAAGGTTTCAAAAAATTTCTCTTATTTTTGGAAGAAAGAGAACAAGATGATGAAGTGCATGGTGTTATCACAATGTTTAACTTATTCCAAAATGCAATCTGCCCATTCTATGTACCATGCCGAATCGTCCAAGCCCCTACACGACATCGCAATCAGCAATGCTACCACCATTGCTAAGAAGAGAAGAATTCACTGGATATTTGCAAAGTTCCTTCTTCCACTAACGAGTTGGAGATTCTCATTGCGAGATCTACATTCTACAAGAAGTTCATTCCACAATGGAGGAAACATATTGACATCATGATGCAAGCTCTATGTGGTGTACTATTTCGTCTTTTAGTTGAAGCAAGAGAGACGTGCATCTTGGTAGCAAATTGTTTGGGAACAAACTGAAGTGTAGAAATAGAGAGAATGACCATCCATGGAAGATTTGGCATTCATTGAAAAGTTTCTAGACATCATCAAGTGGGAGATCATTAAGGAGCTTCAAGAGTTGTGGCCAGTGGAGGTTTACGAAAATAAGAAAGAAAAGAGTTGGAATTTTTTCATGGTGGATGCTAAACAGAAAGACACGTGGGATGCTTGTTATTCTGACAAGTCCAACTGGCACCCATTGGGAGTTGGTAGAAAGAGTATTCTTCACAAAATACATAATTGAAACCATCAAAAGTTGGCATTATTATGAAGATGGCACAACAATGATCCTCAGAAGAATGAGTTTTGATACTTTTAGAATGGAATATGTCCCCCTCTATAGTGGTTTGAAAGCTAAATTCAAAGACATAGATAAGAAGGAAGTAGAAGAGATGTTGGCTAAAGAGTCCTCTAGAGACTAAAGCCCCTCTGATTCTATTCTATTGAGTACAGACCAACTGGTTGGAGCCAACCCCTTGATGAATGACGCAATCAAGAGGCAAGCACTAAAACGAGTCCAGAGGTACGTGAAAAGAGAGAAGGAAAAAATCAAGACGGAGAACAAGCTTGCAGCAGAAGCCTCCTTTGATGCCTTGAAAGCACTCTTTACAGAAGTCCCCATGGCAACTCAAGGTCCCCTTCCTAGTCTGATTTGTCTTGGAAATATTGATGACAGGCTAGCAAATGTAGTCCCATTGCCATTTTTTAAGGGAGAGTACAATGAAGACCATGATCTTCATGTAGCAGAGTTTATGGTAGCATGTGTGGCTAACAATGCCAGAATCCTCGAGCATTGGTTAGCAATATTCCTTGCCACTTTCAAGGACATGACATTTCAATGGTATGAGAGACAAGTAGCAGGAATATTTGGCACATGGGAGTTGGCCTTCCTCACTAAATTCAGGCGTAAAGGTTTTGAAGAGTGGATGCGAGAGGAGTTCACGAACCTAAGTCAGTCCTATGGAGAAAGAGTAGAAGCTTATGTCTTGCAAATGGAATCCATCCTGAAGAGGTGAATCAACATCATTTGGATAAAGGCATCTAGAAAGGAGTGTTCCTAAGAGGCCTACAACCAAAATTTTGCAAGTTCGTGGAATTAAGAAGACCACTCAATCTGCAAGCTGTAGTGAAAGGTGCAAGACTGTATGACAAATTTGAAGCATGGTTTTCAAGGACCTCAGGAAGAGGAGACTTGCCTCCTCCCATGACAGGAATGGTTTACCCACCAAATGAACTCCCAGGGAAAATCCCCTACCCCTACCCCCAGATGCAAACAGTGCCACAGTACAATGTACCTAATCCATAGTGGTTGTCCGTAGACAACAATGCCTCAAATGATGGTTCAACCACAACAACAATGGTCTCAAACAGCTCCTCCAATGGCGACTCAACAATAGTGGAATCCTACCAAATGGAATCAACAACTCTAAGTCTCAACATGAGCTCTGAATCAGAACTAGAATAGAGGACCTCCTGGATCATACCCAACCAGTGTATGTGTTGAAGATAAATACCACCAATATATCCACTCCTGCGAGAGGTGGAAGAGATGTGATGCATTCTAATGCATGGTGCAGAAAGTGCCATCAAGAGGGACATTTAGCCAGTGAATGTACCCAAAAACCAACCATTCTTGGAGCTTTTTGTTCATAAATTTTTAGGAAGAACCATACAGAGGATATATGCTCTCTGAAAGAGATGCACGAACAAAGAAAGAATGATGAAGATGCAAGATTCAACTTGCTAGAATCCACATTGACAACACAAGATATTGGACCAAAGCCTAGGGATTTTGGTCCAAGGAGGTTTCCCTCTCAAAGTTAGAGAGGATGACAATCTATTGGTGATGGTTATCGAGGTGGTCATGGCGGTGGTTAGAGATCAGCAGTGTTACAGATGTGGAGAAAAGGGTCATATCTCACCAAATTGTCCAAACCCTAGAAGATCTTTGGATTACAATCCCTTATGAATTCCATGCAAAGGAGAAGGCCACACTGCAAAAGATTTTGTCCAAGTCCAGCCCCTGTGAAATCTACTTCTTATACCTAACAGAAGACCCAAGAACTTGCTTTCAATTTGGTGGAATTGGAAGTGGCCGCAATAATGCGAACAAAGAAAGAAGAACTGGTTGTTCCAAAAGAGAATGTTCCTTCTACCAAGACTGTGAAGTTCAACCTTCCTCGGGATAAACAAAACAATGCAGTCTAGAACAATGTAGTACAAAGCACTACATAGCCACAAAGAGTTGCAAAGACAGTTGTAGAGACGGGCATCCTCCCATACATAAAAACAACTCTAGCAGGAAGAGATTACTGACTGACATATTTGGTGGTCAAACCAAATTCTTATGGGACCTCATACCCTCTGCTGTTGGGAAGACCTTGGCTTTTTGAAGCAAGAGCAAGGACGGACTATTTCAAAGAAACCCTAACCCTAGGGAGAGGACCCAATAAAGTCGTGTTGAAGTTGTATGGATCACAAAAAAACAATGGATCCATATCCATCGAAGTCATAACAACACACTCCTCCAATGAAGTAATAGATTGTATATGAGGAGACGAAGAGGTTGTCAAATAGATATTTTCCAAAAAAACAGAGGTATAGTTCCTAATAGTGGGCACTGTAAGCCAACTACCGAAGGAAGCAAAGTCTTTGTCCATGGGAGAATACCTATTTCCTAAACCCAAATTGACTTTTGAAATCACCACTCATAGCGAAATAGAAGCATGGATGTGTTGTTCTCCCTGTTACATGGAAATCACAGAGTCAAAGACAGAGACAGAGACCAAAGTAGAAGCAGAGGACATAACAGAGAGTTTGTTCTTCTCTTACAAAACATCCACAAATGTAGAAATAGATCCTAAGGAGGATGAAAGTGATAATGTAGATGAAGATTATGAAAGTGAGCTAGAAGGATCTATCCTACTCATAGAAGGTAGGGATAAGGAAGACATCCTTGATGTTTTTGAAGTCTCAGAAGCAGAATATCCCTTTCTGTTTGACAGAATGATTGTGGTACCCTTTGCACTGATCCATGAATCATGTCATATGCAAAGCTTTATAAGAAATGGATTAAGAAGAATAAGCCTTCCTTCAGCAGTGGCTCTTGTTGTCCAAAGTTACCCTTCCTTAAAGAAGATGATGACAATGCACCTTACCAACAACCCCCAGTCCTCTAGTTTAAATATGCATGTAACGTGTCCGCATGTTCGCTTGCAGGATATGTCTTAGCAGCCCATCGAAAAGAGGGTCTACAAGGCTCCGCCCGGCACTCCCATGGAATGTTACGGGGTTTGCAATCTAGGTCTTTCTAAGTTTGCCATAGCGGAAGCATTCCGGCCATTCCCACTTAGGATCGACCTGAATCAAGGTTTTCTCTTGTGGTCAAATTCCTAGAGAGTAACTAGCGTCGAACCCCAGGTGAACTACTTTAGGCAGAAACGTCAGGGTTGAAGCGCATTCATGCTGCACTTGGCTCAAGGAGAATGGGAAACAAGAGGGATGCAAAGCTCAACCTCTCTGCCCATAAGGCATAGTCCCATTCCGTTTCCTTAAAACAACATAAATCGGGGTTCTAGTAACCTAGATTCTAGGTCAATGTTCCTTGCTATACATTTCCTTGGAGAGAAGTTCCCTACTATCCATTTCTCTTGAGAAAAGTTCCCGGCCAACCGGGACCACCCATCTGTAGGACAGACCCATGGCCACATTCACCGCACTTTTCTCAGGGTTGCTTTAGTTGTCTAATTATCTACCACATTTAGTTGGACATGCATAAAATGGCTTCCTTAATTAGCCAAATAGACACTGGTTTCTTCACATAAGTAATCTTAGCACTTGACATAGAAAAACAATGCCAAACAAGTTCCTTTTCAATAGGTTATCTTACTTATCTTTGGAATACATCCATAAAAATCCAGCCCATAGGCTAATCCATAATCCGTCCGAAGGCTATCCAGCAATCCACAGGGATTACTGATCCAAGATTCCGCCCATAGACTAGTATGCGGGCCTCGAGATCCAATCCCGAGTCACGTTGGCCTCTTGTGCAGGGCCCGGAAGGCAAGGGATTTACAGCCAAAGCCCCCCCTGGCATCCAAGCGTCCTCTTGCTCCAAGTAGTGCCAAACAGAGAGACCTCTCGTGGCGGGTTTGATCCACGTTCCTGGCGCGGCTAACAACCCCCTTGGTTAGGGTCATGTAGATAGTTGAGGGTAACTGATGCTGCCTCTCCCTTCAGGCCTTCAACGTGAAGCATTAATTAACTTTCCATCTTTTAGTTCCTTGAGCAAACAATGCAAACAGTGCTCCTAAACTGTTACAAGCACAATCAATCTAGTGGCCATTTATTTGGCCAAGTGCTAAGGAGTGAATCTTTATCTTTGAATGCATCCAACATTCGATTCGGGTTCAATTGCGACTTGGCAAGATCCCCAAGGGTTTGTTTGTTCACCCTTTTGTCCTTGGGTTAGGTTCCTACCCTGTTAACCCAACTTAACCAATACCTTAGGTTTCATAAGTTAATAGTAAATCCTAGTGACCATGTCGCTCTAACTTGATTGATCCTTTACTTACCAAGAAAATACATATCTTCTCTTAATTTGGCAAATCATCCCAAGAAAGGTGATGTAGCAGGATTGTGGGAGCTTTCACTCAACCACTAAGACCCTCGGACCCCTTATTGTTTCAAGCATTCCAAGCTGAGCACTAATGGCTACCTCTCACATAGCCGACGCGCCATCCACATCTATGGGTGTAGTGAGATTACCTCCATGCTGATCGAGTAACCTCCTCTCCCACGCACTCCAGTAGCTCCACGATCCAAGTGCAAGCTTCAAGCACGCTCCATCCTCAAGCTCCACGCTCCATTGCCGCGAGCAAGACAAGAGAAGAGAAGAGAAGAGAAGAAGATAGGAGAAGATGGAGAGCTTCTCCTCCCCGATCCCTCACCCTCATACACTCACTCCCTCACACTCTCACACTCCCTCTCTCAAGCACAAGCTCAAGCAAGCAAAAACAAGAAGAAGAAGAAGAAGAGGAGAGCCACTTTTGGCAACACACATGAATGAGCTTCTCATTCACTTTTCAACTTTATATACAAAACCCTAAATCCCTTTTGGGTTGGCCATCCCCTTATCCCCTTTTTTACATGGCCGACTGTGGCCTAGGCCCTTTTTCCCATTGTCCTTCTATCTTCCTAGCCTCCTTTCCACCACCCGTCTACATTTACAAATTACACGGGTGAGAACCCGGCGCTCCTTGAATTAAACCATGATGCGCTTGCGCTCTTTTACAAAAGTATTGACTTGTGCTTTTCCTTGTGCGTCTTTCTCCCTTATTTAGGACTTTTCTCCTTGTGCATCTTTGTTTTCCGTTTCACTTTGCCTTGGTCTTTGTCTTTTGCTTTAGCTTTTCTAGATTTTCCACCTTCGTTCATTTGAGGGTTAACATTATCCCCTCCTAGACGAGTGCTAGTCCCATGGCACTCAGCGTCATAGGTAGTGGTTGCCATGGCGGAGTATTGGTAGTGGTGGGGAGGAAGGTCGTTGGGGGCACGAGGTGGTTTAGGTGGCTGGTGGTAGGGCTATTCTTTGTGGGGATTGCACTAATGAAGTATAAGTGGCTATTTGGCGGGGATTCTACACGTGACGATTCTTGGCAGGCTTGCAGGATGATAATGTCAAGATTGTGGGAGAGAAGGAAGGAGTCTCACTTTTAGCTTTCTTGCTTGCACAATGGGGGAATACACACAAAGGTGGAGGCTGAAAACAGTTTTCCTCTTCTTAGTTGTGTAAGCCGAAAAGAAGTCTCATACAAAGAAATAGAAGAACCCTATATATGGGTCTCAAACCAAACTCAACTAACTAAGGTGGCATACTAACTGAGCCACGAACTAGAGTAGATAAGGATAGCTATCATGTAGCTATTACTCATGGGCGGTGTACCAACCGCATCTGCAACTGACACGTCGGTGACATAAATGCACAATGGTCACCCTGGCATATCACGAGTGGAGCTCGATATCTCAACACTCCCCCTTGAGCTCAATCCCAATTCCTGCACACCAAGCAGGTCTCTGAACTTGCTCAGCTTCTCTGCGCCCAATGCCTTCGTGAATATGTCAGCTACCTAATCCTCTGTGCTGACATAAACTAGATCAATAAGACCTAGTAAAACCCTCTCTCGCACATAGTGATAATGCACCTCAATGTGCTTTGTTCTAGCATGATAGACTGGGTTATTTGCCAAGTGTATATTACTCATGTTGTCACAATAAATGACAACTGGCCCATCTGTAGGCTGATGCATATCATAAAGTAGCTTATGCAACCAAGCTACCTCACATGCAGCCATTGCTGCACCCCTGTACTTGGCCTCTATGCTCGACAGGGCAACTGTAGGCTGTTTCTTGCTGCTCCAAGTGACTGCAGTACTTCCAAAAGAGAACACATATCCACTGATAGATCGTCTATCAAAAATACTACCAGCCCAATCAGCATCCGTGTATCCATGCACTTGTATCTGAACCCCAGTCTCATAAAATAGTCCATACTGCAATGTGGACTTCACATACCTGAGTATGCGTCTAGCCGCATCCAAATGCGGGTTCCTTGGAGCCTGCATAAACTGACTTACCAATCCAACAACATAGCTCAAATCTGGCATGGTAATAGTCATATAAATCAAGCTTTCTACTATGCGTCTGTACATAGTAGGGTCTTTCAAAAGCTCACCTGCATCTGTGCTCAGCTTCACATTCTACTCCAAAAGGAACTGAAATAGACTTACAACCTGTCATCCCATATTTGGACAGCATGTCCAATCCATACTGCCTCTGCAAGAGCTGTATCCCACTTGGTGATCTAATCACCTCAATGCCCAAGAAATAACGCAGCTCTCCCAAATCCTTCATCTCAAACTTCTACTTCAATAGCATTTTCACATGAAGGATATCTTCATCACTGTCACCTGTCATAATCAAATCATCAACATAAATGACAAGTAGCATAATACCTTTCTCTGTTTTTCTCACATAAAGTGAGAAATCTGCCTTGGAAATCTGAAAGCCAATAGTGACAAGATACTGTCCTATCTTGTCAGACCATGCTCTAGGTGCTTGCTTCAAGCCATACAATGCTTTCTTCAACCTACAAACAAACTCAGGATGAACAGCATGCACATAACCTGGTGGCTGCTCCATATAGACCTCTTCTTGCAAATCACCATGCAAGAAGGCATTCTTTACATCCATCTGATGTAAAGACCATCCCTTTGATGCAGCCATAGCAATGACTGCTCTTACGGTTGCCATCCTTGCAACCGGACTGAATGTTTCTTCATAGTCAATGCCATATTTCAACCTATCCACAGGATACCTAGCTCTGGTAGACCTGCGCAAAGTAGATTCACTCCCAGGTTCTCTCAAAACATCCCTGGTCTTCCTTACTCCAGGTGTAACAATAGAAGGAATTCCCAACTCATCATCAATGCTCTGTTCTGAGCCACTGGATTCACCATCCACATAAGAGTGACCTGCATTCACATCAAGCATGGGCTGATCTACCTTCTCTTTTCCTTTTCGTGATACCTGCATACCACTATCTACATTGCTTTGAGAAGACTCTCCTGATCTCAATCTTCCTGTCCATGGCGAAGAATGTGAACCACTGCTAGAGGACGCTCCAGGTCCACTAATATTTTGTGACTGCTACTGTGAATTCTGTGCAGCATTACCATTTTGTGCATCTACATCATCAATCACATTTACTGGTTTATACCAGCTACTCATCTCATCAAAAACAACATCTCTGCTCACTGTAAACTTACGAGTAGAAGGGTTATAGCATCTATACCCTTTTTGCTGCAGAGAGTAACCAATAAAGATGCACTTCTCAGCTTTTGGATCCAACTTGGATCTCAACTCATCTGGCACATGTACATAGGCAATGCAACAAAAAATTTTCAAATGAGAAATATCTGGTTTCCTACCAGTATACCTCTCCTCTGGAGTCATCCCATGTATTGCTGCAGTGGGAGTCCTGCTGATTATATAGACTGCCGTAGCAACTGCTTCAGCCCAGTAAAAATCTGGCAAGTCTTTTTCGTTGAGCATGGCACGAGATACCTCTCCAATATGCATGTTTTTCCTTTCTGCAATTCCATTTTGTTGTGGGGTATGACAGCATGAATATTGCTGCTTTATGCCATGCTCCTGCAAGAACCTTGCAAACTCATTTGAGAGGTACTCTCCCCCTCCATCTGACCTTAGGCATTTTATTTGCAGGCCTGTTTCTTTTTCAACCATAGCTTTAAGAGTTTTGAAATGCCCAAAAACTTCACTTTTATTTTTCATAAAATACACCCAAACTTTTCTGCTATAGTCATCAATAAAAGTGACAAAATAATGACAGCCTCCAAGAGATGCAGCTTTAGTAGTCCATACATCAGAGTGGATTAATTCCAATGGCTTCTTACTCTCTTGAACATGTCTAGGAAATGGTTTCCTCGCCTGTTTTCCAAACTGACAGGCTTCACATACCTTATGCATTTCTGTAACCTTGAATTTAGGCAATCCTGCAACAATGTTTTGGGCTTGCATTGATTTAAGTCGCTGTACATTAACATGACCAATGCGTTTATGCCAGATATCAATATCTGCAACTACACCGGTCCCATGTGCAAACATTGCTGCACTCAATTTAGGCATGTCTGCATCCAATGTAAACATTCTGCCCTTCTTCTTTCCTTTTGCTATCAAACGACCTTTATTTTTCATATCCTCAACAAAGCATCCATGAGGATTAAATCTGACTTGCAAGCCCTGCTCAACCATTTGACCAACAGAAACCAGATTCTTGGTGATATTCGGGACATGAAATACATCGGACAGGTATTTCTTTTTCCCATCCTGCATAGACAAAGGAATTTTTTCAATCTGCACAATAGGATGTGCAGTATCATCACCAATCTCCACAAATCCTGGTTTTTCCATTTTCCTTGCATCCTCCATCCATTCTGCATGACCTGTCATATGGTTTGACGCACCTGAGTCAACATACCATACATCATTGCTTTCTTCTGCACTTGTTACAGAATTATTCATGTGCTGCACCATAAACAAATGCTCATTTCTGTCATCACCCTATCTACTAGAAGATGCATAATTCCCTTGTTGCAGTTTTCCATTCATGATGTCATTCTGCTTTTTATAGCAGTCTTTAGCTATATGACCCATTTTTACACGGTAGTAGCATTCAACATTACTGTTTGCATTTTGGCCTCTTTGCCATCCACCACGACCTCTTTGGCTCCCCCTGCCTCTAGAGTTACCACGTTCTCCTCCATAGGACTGGTTTTCTTGAGTTTGCTGCATATTCTGATTTCTACCACGACCTCCAAATCGGCCTCCTCTACCTCTGCCTCTACCTCTTCCAGCATTTGAGTAGAAGACAGTTTCTTTTGAAGTTCCTCTTGAAGAAGATGCACCACCATTTCTCTGCTCCTCAGAAATTAGAAGAGCAATCAACTCCTCAAAATCAGGAAATCTTTCACGAATTGAAATGGATGTCCGAAACTGTGCATAATCCTTTCCTAGACCATTCAAGGTCACAGAAACTAAATCATCATCTTCCACTGGCGACCCAATGGAAGCAAGTGCATCCGCAATCTTCTTCACCTTCATGTGGTAGTCATTGATGCTCATATTTTCTCTTTGCACATTATGCAACTCTTGCTTGAGCTGCATTTTCCTGGCTTGCGTATTTGTGCTATACATTTTTGACAAAGTATCCCATGCCTCCTTTGGCGTACTTGCATCCTGAATATGCACAATCATAGAGTCTGAAATACTGATAGACAGCCAATACATAACTTTCCTGGCTCTCTCATGCCATGCTTTAAATGCCTGCATTTGTTGTTGATTGGGAACATCAAGAAGAACTGGTTCTTCTTCATTTCTTGCAACAAATTCCCAATATCCTTTTCCCATAAGGAAATTTGTCATTCTAAACTTCCATGCTTGGAAGTTGTTCTTGTCAAGATTTTTAGTGACAATCTGTGAGAGAGAATCAGACGCCATTACAGAACACTGCAAAAAGTTCTGTCACTGCAAAGAACACAGCTTCAGCCTCACAAGGGCTAATCTGCAAAACTGACGAATGTGGTATTTGACCACACAGTCACTTCCTAGTGACGATTTTGTATCAACAGGCAACAAGGATGATTCTGTAACTCCCAATGTCTCTGCACACAAGCATACGATGCAATTTCTACAGTAACTTTTCACTGACCTGTAGAACTGTGGTCGCACAGCATAAAACTGGGCCTTTTCCTGAGTGCGTGCAAAAAACTTCCGCCTCCAAAACAGGCCCCGAAATGGCCTCAAATCAAAAAAATAGGGTCGCCAAGGGCTAAAGCCCTTACTCGTAGCATATACTGCCCTCTTGCTTCACCACGAACGGCGTCTCAACCTGAGACAATGCACTCTTGCAATTTTCGGCTGTGCTACCTGCAGAGATCTGCTCCCAAAACAGAAAATGAAAGCAACACTGCTCCTCTTACCAGAACACCGCGAGCTTGGCTTGCTTTCTTGAGCTCCTTACCACGAACAAGGCTCTGATACCATGTCAAGATTGTGGGAGAGAAGGAAGGAGTCTCACTTGTAGCTTTCTTGCTTGCACAATGGGGGAATACACACAAAGGTGGAGGCTGAAAACAGTTTTCCTCTTCTTAGTTGTGTAAGCCGAAAAGAAGTCTCATACAAAGAAATAGAAGAACCCTATATATGGGTCTCAAACCAAACTCAACTAACTAAGGTGGCATACTAACTGAGCCACGAACTAGAGTAGATAAGGATAGCTGTCATGTAGCTATTATTCATGGGCGGTGTACCAACCGCATCTGCAACTGACACGTCAGTGACATAAATGCACAACGGTCACCCTGGCATATCACGAGTGGAGCTCGATATCTCAACAGCTTGCAGTATGATAAAGTATAGGAATTCAGAGTTGAGTGTCGATGAAGAGCGAAGGACATCTTCGTTGAAGTCTTCAATACCTGCAATTGAAAACCTCTCATAGGTGGTCTCTCCCTAGGGGTAGTGCTAGTCTTCTCTATCGTGCACAAGACATAGTTTAATTAGTTTGGGAGACAGGTCGAACTCTAAGAAAGCTGAGAGTATTGTCATGCACTTGAGGACCCAAACTGTGTATATATTTTGGTGCAGATATTGTGTGAGTGCTCGTGCAGACTTAGATATTACGTAGTTAGAAGACCGCGGGCTAGGTTCTCATAACGATGTGTGGATGAAGCAAAGTTGTCCATGGTGAGAAGAAGTACACGTGAAGGTATATGCGACATTCTTTGCATTGTAACTGCACGACGTACCATAATTGAACACAGGGACACTGCATTATCGGTAGTTGGTCGCTATTGGGCCTGTGTGATGAGGACAGTGTACTTTTCATAGCCATTCGTGTCGTGCTGACCACAATTGATTGTAATGGTAGTAAGGTAGAGTGCAGGAGGGAATCGTGTGAATGGGTCAGGGTGACAAGTCTAACCATAGGCGAGACAAGCTCAATAGGTATGTCCTGCCCTTGATGTGCCCTGAACTATTGTGGGTGATACTAGGGGGCTAGGGAACTAGGGATGGAGCCAGCTGACCAAGGTCACTGGACGCACCTAATTTGAGGACCCCTAGGTGATGTGCTGTGATCGTGGGTGCTTCTTATCGTTTCCTTCTTTTCTTTTCTTTTCTTTTCTTTTTTTTCTATTTTTTTCTATTTTTTTGTTTTTTTTTTTTGCTTTTTCATATGCCTTTTTTCTTTCTTTTCTCTCTTTTTTTTTTGGGTGACTTGCATGAGTACAACCATTGCAATATGTTGAGGCTATCAGCCTTCCAATGGGTTGGGAAATGTCAAGCTTTGAAGGCTCTAAAAATGGATATTACAGTGATGATGGTGCCCTAGCCTCATTGTTAGAGAAGTAGTTGTTGAGATAGGGAGATGTACTTGAGATACTGCAGAACTTCTTTGCGACACGCGATGTTGGTACAATTGAGGTAACAACCATCGTGAGCCCACTGTAGAGTTGACCCAGGAAGAGAGCGCAACTTATGACTATGCTTTGGTTTGTTTGATGTGGGCACTCCCAAGGGTGATTTTTCACATTCGATAGCGTGGCTTTATCCCGGTGCTTTGTGAGGTTGGTGGTCTTACGGTGACTTGGGCATTGAACACATTTGCATGAAGACCGGTGTCATCCTGCATCCACTTGTCACTTCATGAGAGTATATGCAAGGCATGCGTCAAGTACAACGAACAAATGCAATCATGTCAAGATATAACTTTTTCAAAATCCTATGATGCTAATTGCGATGCCTATTCCAGTGCTTGTTAAAGACATGGCATATATTAGCGATAGGTGAGGGAAGTGTGTACAAGTGGGGAGCCGACCCCTTTAATCATTAAAAGACAAAAAGTTATGGCAGGATGGCTTGTTAAGTTGCTTGTATATCATAGGGGCTACTCGATTTGCACGAGGTAGGGTGAGTCCGGGTGGTTAGGCGACTGAGGCTTTACTGGTGAGGGGCTCCTGTGAGGTTGGGCAGGGAAGATATCGACCGCAATAGTTTCCAAGATGCTTTTGAACAATGCATCGAATTCTTCCTTGTCTCGAGCGGCCCTTTCTGCCTTTGAGCACCTGATGCTCGAGCGTCTGTTGAGGGCTTGCACAACCGATGTTGCCACACTTTGTGTGCTTCTTGGAGCTTCTACTCCCCTGGCTTGGGGATTCTTCGGCAAACGTCTGGGGCGGTGTTGCTTGGGACCTCGTTTCTTTGCATATCTTTTGAGGGTAGGCACGTAGCACACCGGCAAATGAGCTTGTGCTGCCTGTTCCCTTCGACAGCGGAGAGCGTTTTTGCAAGCCAGCTGCCCTAGGTGCTCCATGTCTTCTACGTAGGGGGACTTGCAAAATGCAAACTAAGGATTAGGCCTTGATGTTGAGTGTTGAAATGACTTGTTTTTTGGATGATTTTTGTTGTTTTTGAGAGCTGAATGGTTGATTTTAAGGGATGATTGATTGATTTGGAAGTGGATTGAGAGTGTTTTGGATGATATTGATTGTGTTTTGGAAGATCATGATGTTTGTTGATGGTTCTGTGATGTTCTGATAGGATCTGAATGGTTCTGTATACCTTCTATTTTGTTCTGTTTTTGGTCTGTTTTTGTTCTGATTGTCTTCTGTAAGGAGGGATGGAGTATTGATTGATGAAGAATGAGATATTGTGAAAGTTTATTGAATGTTTTGTGAGAGTTTGAAATGGTTTGAGAGTGAGTTATGAGGTTTTGATGACCTTCTGTAACCTTCTGTAGGTCTTCTGTAGAGCTTCTGCTTCTGTTCTGTTTCTGTTCTGTTCTGTACTGTAACTGTTCTGGTACTGTTCTGTAGACTGTTCTGTAAGTGTTCTGTGGAATGTATGTGTGATTTTGGGAAAGTTTTCTAGCCTTGGAAAGAGGTGAATACAAGTGCAAAAGAGCTGAAAGAAGTGGAAGAAGTAGCTGCTGAAGACTCAAGAGAAGACTAGAGTGAAGTGACAGTAGTGAGCTGTGAAGAGACACTGTAGTGGCTCTGGTGACCTTTCATATCAGACATACCTCTTGGGAGGGGTATCCACGACCTAAGAGTGATTATTGAGAGTGATTTTTGAGAGATTGTAGTGAGGATATGATGTATTATTGATGGAGTGTGAGAGAGAGAGTCAGAGATAGCCAATTCTACTCAAACAGAGTGATTGTATATGAGAGATTGAGAGAGAAGACTATGAAGATATTGAAGATGAATACTATGTGATGTATTTCCATTCAAAGATGGTGTATTCCTTTGTTTTCTTTGTTCTATTGATGGATTCTATGAAGATATTGAAGAATATGGTTGATTCTATTAAAACCGTGGGAGATTTACATGATGCTGCATGAAGATTTGTTGTGCCTGGTGTTCTTTTCTTCATTGTGATCATATGAAATATGATAAACAAGCTTGTTGATGTTACAAGATAGATTTTCTTGCAAGAGAATTCCCTTTTCCTTGGTGTTCCTTTCGGGGCTCCATGTTTTTGGTGCGCAACCAGGGAAACTTGCCATCAACAAGCACCAAAAGAGGCTGAAAATGAAGGAAATGGCATTGCCAAGAAGAGAAGAATTCAATGGATGTTTGTGAAGTTCCTTCTTCCACTGAAGAGTTGGAATTCCTCATAATCAAAGCCATTTTCCACAAGAAGTTCATCCCACAATGGCGGAAACACATCACCATCATGATGCATGCTCTATGTGGTGGACAGGTTCCTCTTCCTGTTGAAGCAGCAGAAACTTGCATCTTGGTGGCAAACTGTTTGGGAACAAACTGAAGAACAGAAACAGAGAGAATGAACATCCATGGAAGATTTGGCATTCATTGAGAAGTTTCCAGACAACATCAAGTGGGAGATTGTGAAGAAGCTACAGGAGTCTTGGTCTGTAGAGGTTCACAGAGACAAGAAGGAAAAGAGTTGAAATTTGTTCGTGGATGCTCAACAGCAAGATACATGGGATGCTTGGTGTACTGATAATCTTCTGTTTGTTCAATTAGCAACCCTCTGGAAGTTGGTAGATAGAGTGTTTTTCACAACATACACTATTGAAACCATCAGAAGCTGGCATTACTATGATGATGGCACCACCACCATGCTCAGACGTATGCATTTTGACACCTTCAGAACCGAATACCTTCCTCTGTGCAGTGGTATGAAAGCAGAATTTAGGGACGTTGAGAGGGAAGAAGTAGAAGAAATGTTGGCAAGAGAGTCCTCCAGAGACTGAAGCCTTCTGTTAACCCTCTGTGGAGCACTAACAACATAGTGGAGCCAACCCCCTGATGAATGACGCAATAAAAAGGCAAGCGTTAGAACGAGTCCAGAGGTACGTAAGAAGAGAGAAAGCAAGAATCAAAGCTGAGAGCGAGCTCGCAACAGAAGCCGCCTTGGACGCCCTTGCGGAACTCTTTACAGAAGTCCCAATGGCACATCAAGCCCTTCCTCCTCCTGCTGGAGGTCCACTTCCAAGCCAAATCCGTCCTGGAAATATTGATGACAGACCAGCGAATGTAGTCCCATTGCCAGTTTTTAAGGGAGAGTACAATGAAGACCCTGATCTTCATGTAGCAGAGTTTATGGTAGCGTGTGTGGCTAACAATGCCAGAACCTCTGAGCATTGGTTGGCAATATTCCCCGCCACTTTCAAGGGCGCGGCGTTTCAGTGGTATGAGAGACAAGCAGCAGTAACTTTTGGCACATGGGACGACCTGAAGTTGGCCTTCCTCACTAAATTCAGGCGTGAAGGTTTTGAAGAACGGATGAGAGAGGAATTTATGAACCTAAGTCAGTCCTCTGGAGAAAGAGTAGAAGCATATGTCTCACGAATGGAATCCATCCTCAAGAGGTGGACTAACCATAATCTAGATGATGGCATTCAGAAGGGAGTGTTTCTGAGAGGATTACAACCAGAAGTCCGTAAGTTTGTGGAGCTACAAAGACCAGCCACACTGCAAGCTGCAACAGAAGGTGCAAGACTGTACGATGAAGTGGAAGCTAGATTAGCAATGAATACAGGAAGAGGAGTCCTACCTCCTCTGGTGCCAGGAATGATGTACCCACCAAATGCAGTTCCAAGGACTCTTCCCTACCCCTACCAACAGATGCCCTCGGTATCACAGTACAGTGCACCAAATCCACAGTGGCCACAATCCATGCCTCAAATGATGGTTCAACCACAACAACCATGGTCTCAACCAATTTCCTCAATGACAAGTCAGCAGCAACAGTGGAATCCTACCAACTGGAGCCAACAGCCAACAGTTCAAACAGAAGCTCTGAATCAGAACCAGAACAGAGATCCCTCTGTACCAACCCAACCCGTTTATGCAGTAATTACAGAGACTCCTCAAAACCCTCCTGCCAGTACGTCAGGAGGAGAAAGCTTGAAGGATTATTTATCCAATTCAGTTGCAAACATAAAAAAGGAGTTGATGGATGTGATTACAGAACAACTACAGACGTTGAAAGTGAATACCGCTAGCATATCCAACGTTGCAGGATCAGGAAGAGATGTGATGCGGTCAAATACTTGGTGTGGTAAGTGTCATCAGGCAGGTCATTTAGCCACTGAATGTACACGGAAACCAACCATCCCTGGAGCCTTCTATTCCTACTGTTTGCGGAAGAATCATACAGAGGACATTTGCTCTCTGAAGGAGATGCATGATAGGAGAAGGAAGGAAGAAGACGCAAGATTCAACCTGCTGGAATCCAAAATGACCACACAAGATATTGGACCCAAGCCTAGAGAGTTTGGTCCTAATTTCGGACCCAGAAGATTTCCTTCTCAAAGTTACAGAGGAAGACAGTCTGGCGGTGGTCAGAGATCAGAAGTGGAGTGTTATAGATGCGGAGAAAAGGGCCACATCTCACCAAATTGTCCAAATCCTCGAAGGTCAGTGGACTACAAGCCCTTATGCAGTCGATGCAAAGGAGAAGGCCACACTGCAAAAGACTGTCCAAGCCCAGCCCCTGTGAAAAACAGTGCTACTGATAGTCCGTCCAAGGTCCAAGAGCCTACCTCCAATTTGGTGGAATTGGAAGTTGCTGCCATCACGCGTGCAAAGCAGAAGGAACCACCTACCCAGAAAGAGAATAACCCCCCTGCCAGAACAGTGAAGTTCAATCTTCCACCAGAAGAACAGAACAGAACAGAGCCTAACAGTGCCGTACAGAGCCCTACAGTGCCACAGAAAGTTACAGAGACAGTTACAGAGGCAGGACCAGAGGTCCAGGAGGCAGAAGAGGAGGAAGTGCCACAAGTGGCAGAAGAAGCTCCTGTAATTCCTCTGATGGAAGAAAGAGGAAAAATGAAAATGGGTGTTGCCCCATTCCCTAACCGATTAGAAAAGCCAGTGGATCCTATTAAGGAATACGATCTAGTTAGAGATCTAGATACCTTTAAACCAAACCTCACATTCCGACAATTATTGATGTTGTCTCCCAGTTGCCGGAAAAGGTTCAAAAGTATACTGACAAAAAGACGTGGTTTAAGGATTGCTCCCTCAACAGTAACAAAGTCCAACAAGGCTCCAGAGCCTGTCAAAGAAGTGGACGTGGCTAACGCTTTCCTAGATCCGGGTACTCCAGAGACTGGCGTATGGATAGAAGGTTGCTTCATTGCAAATGCACTGATTGATGGAGGCTCATCAGTGAACATTATGACAGATGTGACAATGAAGGATCTAGGCTTACAAGGTGTGCAACCAACCCAATGGCTCATCAGATTGGCGGATCAGAGTAGAATCAAGCCTTTGGGCATTCTCCCATATGTGAAGACTACAGTGGCTGGAAAAGATTATTGGCTAACCTATTTGGTGGTGAAGCCAAACTCTTATGGCACATCCTATCCTCTGTTACTGGGTAGACCATGGCTTTTTGAAGCCCGAGCAAGGACGGATTGGTTCAAAGGAACTTTGACCTTGGGTAGAGGACCCAACAAAGTGGTGCTGAAACTGTATGGTTCTCAAAAAGGACATGGATCCACCTCCTTGGAATTATCTTCTGACTCCCCTAATGAGGCTACAGATGGAACATCAGCAGACGAAGATGCTGTCAAACAAATCCTTCCCAAGAAAACAGTGGCACATTCTTTAACAGTTAATACTGTAAGCCGACTTCCAAAAGATGCAAAGCCATTATCAATGGGTGAATACTTCCTGCCTGAACCAGGCATGACTTCTGAAATCACTTCTGACAGTGAGATAGAAGCATGGATGTACTGCTCTCCCTGTTATATGGCCACAGCAGAGCCAGAGACAGAGGCCGAAGAGGAGACAGAGAATCTATTCTTCTGTTGCAGAGCTCCTACAGAAGCAGAAGCAGAAGCAGAAGCAGAAACAGAGACAGAAGCAGAAACAGAGACAGAGACAGAAGAGGATGGATATGATATGGACGAAGAAGATTATGAAAGTGAGCCAGAAGAGTCTATCCCACTTGAAGAGGATACATTTGAGGAAGAAGTTCTAGAAGCATCAGAAGCCGATGAGCTCATGCTATGGGACCGAATGGCAATGGTACCATTTGGCTTGGTAAATGGATCTTCTCATATGCAAAACCTTTATAAGAAAGGGATTAAAAAGAACAAGCCGTCTTTCAGCAGTGGCTCATGCCGTCCTAACCCATCCTTGCCCAAGAAAGATGATGATGATGCACCGTGCCAACAAGCACCAATCCCACAAACCCAACAGGCATCAGAGGGTCCGTGTTATGTGACGTTCCTGGATGTATCTTCAGAAGAAGAGTCGTCAAGCCACGAGGTAATTAATTTTGAAACCAAACCCGAAATGGTGCTTATTCCATTCCAACGTCTTAAGGAGCAACCTAAGTCTCCACCAAAAGAGGAAGTTGGTTCTAGTGGGACATCAGAAGAGGATACCACTCCCTTGAAGGAGTCGGATCTGTACCCAGAAGTAGTCTGCGGGACCTTCATCCGTGAAGTAGAAGGTGAAAGGCAGTTAACCTTTGTGGATGCAGAAGGCACTGAACGCCACTTAAAGGTGGGTAGCAGTCTCCCAGAAGAGGAGTTGTCAACTTTGTACAACTTGTTGAAAGAAAATTTGGACGTGTTTGCGTGGTCTTATAAAGACCTAAAGGGGATTGATCCCACAATATGTCAACATCATATTGACTTGGAGCCTGATGCCAAGCCAGTACGGCAACGCCAGAGGCGAATGAACCCGAATTATTCCACATTGGTGAAAGCGGAGCTGCTGAAGCTTCTGGAAGCCGAGTTCATCTATCTAGTGGCAAACAGTGAATGGGTTTCACCCATCGTGGTTGTACCCAAGAAGAATGGCAAACTGCGAATATGTGTGGATTTCCGAAAGCTTAATTCCAAGACGAAGAAGGATCATTTTCCTATCCCTTTCACAGACCAACTGTTGGACACAGTGGCAGGACATGAGATTTATTCCCTTCTTGATGGATTTAGCGGATACAACCAAGTCCAGATCGCAGAAGAAGACCAGTCCAAAACAACCTTCACCACAGAATGGGGGACCTACGCTTACCGAGTGATGCCATTTGGGCTCTGCAATGCCCCTGCTACTTTCCAACGCGTCATGATGGCTGCATTTCAAAATCATCTGCACGACTTTATTGAGGTATATTTGGATGACTTCTGTGTCTATAGTTTGATCAGTGAACACTGGGGACATTTGGAACAATGCTTTGACCGATGCCGGGAGTATGGGATTTCCCTCAACCCCGACAAATGCATCTTTGGGGTCTCTTCTGGAGTCTTGTTGGGCCACATTGTCTCAGCACAAGGGATATCAACAGACCCTGCAAATATCGAAAAGATCTCAGCTCTGCAAGCACCCACCAACCTCAAACAGTTGAGGGGATTCCTAGGCCATGTGGGTTACTACAGAAGGTTCATAGCCCATTTTGCAACAAAGGCAACCTCCTTGCACAAGCTCCTGAGGAAAGATGCAGAGTTTATTTGGACAGAAGAATGTGACAAAGCCTTCCACACTCTGAAGCAGTGTCTGATAGAGGCACCCATTCTGCAACCTCCTGATTGGACGAAAGAGTTCCACGTACACACTGATGCATCAATTGAAGGCTTAGGTGCTGTCCTCTGCCAAAAGGGCTCCTCGAAGTTGGATCAACCGATCTATTATGCAAGCCGAAAAGTCACTGATAGGGAACGGAACTATACAGTGACAGAGCTGGAGTGCTTGGCAATGGTGTTTGCCCTGGAGAAGTTTCGCCATTACCTCCTATCCACCCACTTTAAATTTTATGTGGATCATGAGGCCCTGTCCTTCTTGATGAACAAAGCAAATGTGAAAGGACGAATGATGAGATGGCTCCTTTTATTCCAGGAGTTTGATATTGAGGTGATTACTAAGCCTGGTCGTTCCCATGTCCTGGCTGATCATCTGTCGCGTATCCCACAAACTGCAGACGAGGAACGAGATGATCCAGACCTCCCTGATGCTTCCCTATTCTTGGTCGAAACTGTAACTCCCTGGTATGCGGATATTGCCAATCTGCTGGCAACCCAACAGTACCCTCCTGGTATTTCTAGTCAGGAAAGGAAGAAGCTCATGCTAGAATCAGCCCCATACACCCTGCTAGGCGGTGCATTGTACAATAAAGGCAAAGATGAAGTACTCAGAAGATGTGTTGCAGGAGATGAGATTGGGATTGTTTTGAAGGCTTGCCATGACGAGCCATGTGGAGGTCACTTTGCAGGAGAAGCTACAGCCAGGAAGGCTCTGCTAGCAGGATATTGGTGGCCTACCATTCATAAAGATTCCTATGATTACTGTAAAAGATGTGATGCTTGTCAAAGAATGGGGAAACCCACCAAGACAAGTGCCATGCCATTGCAACCTATCCTTCCCTTGAAGCCGTTTGAGAAGTGGGGAATTGACTTCGTAGGTCCGATCGATCCTCCTACCAGAAGGAAGCAGAACAGATACATCCTCGTATGTACGGATTATGTCACAAAGTGGTGTGAAGCTAAAGCCCTCAAGCGGGACGATGGTAACAGCGTGGCCCTGTTCATGTACGAGAATATCATCACCCGTTTTGGCAGTCCCTTAGAGCTGGTAAGTGACAGAGGCACGCATTTCCTCAACAAAGTCATGGAAGAGTTGACAGAGTTGTATAAGATCCGCCATCGCAAGTCTACTCCCTATTACCCCAGAGCCAATGGCCAAGTCGAAGTCACCAATCGCATCCTTTGCTCGATTCTGACAAGAACGATTGCCGCACATCGTCGTGATTGGGATGATCGACTTACAGAGGCCCTCTGGGCGTACAGAACCTCCCATAAAGCAGCAACGGGACAAACACCTTTCCAGTTGGTGTATGGTACAGAAGCAGTTTTTCCTGTTGAACTGGAGCTACCCTCTTTGAGAGTAGCTATCAAAGAGCGTTTGGGGGATGATGATTCACTGCAACGCCGTCTCCTGCACTTGGAATGTTTGGATGAAATTCGTAGGATGGCTCTACAGTGCATGGAAGCCACGCAAGCTCGACGTAAGGCTTACCATGACAGTTTCATCAAGCACAAGGAGTTCAAAGAAGGTGATTTGGTCCTAGCCTATGATTCACGCTTTGGCAAGTTTCCTGGCAAGCTCCAACAGCGGTGGATGGGCCCCTATAAGGTACTTGCAGTCAACCCTAATGGCTCTGTCCAAATACAGACCGTTGATGCCTCTGATGATCCCTTTCTGATCAATGGATATCGCCTGAAGAAGTACTTCCCTCCTTGGGGATCTTGACAATTACGGACACTTGATCTTTTCCCTCGTTGGTGCGGCATTGTACTTCTTATGATGCTACTTCTGATAGCCGTTCTTCAAACACTCCTGATGAAGTGGACGCAACCCTCTGTCCCCTCAAATCCCCCTTCCAGCCTTGATCTCTTATCCTCTATTTTCCACCAGCATCAGTGGAGAGGTTGGTCTTGACATATGGTTTTTCTACCATTTCCTTGTTCAATATGAAGAGAAAAAAAAAAAGGAAAAAAAAAAAAAAACATATCGGTCATGGGAGAAAAGGACTTAGGTCCCTGTCATGCCGACCTATTCTTCGAGAAAAGGTGGAAACACCCTCGGGAATAGGGAAAAAGAAGAAAAAGAAGAAAAAGAAAGAAAAAAAAAACAAATATACAAATATGTTATGAGAGAAAAGGAAGAAATTCCCTGTCATAGCAGGCCTCATTCCAAGAAAAGGTGATAAACACCCTTGGGCGAGAAGCTGGCTGTGGAAAAGGTGGTAACACCCAGCAGTCTAGAAAGCGGATTCATTGATTGATATCCCTCGGATCCAATTCCGAAGCTGCCTCCCTTGGTACGCTATGTCCGGGGTCTCTCTACAAAGTGACTACCTGTCCTCTAGTAGACGACATGTTCCTATCCAACACAATGTTCGAATTTGATGGCTACCTCCCTGGGTACGCCTCTTCAACAACTGATGACGCGATCTTCATCGACAACCCCTTGAGTGATGTGAGCTTTCATCCTAACCGGATGGGGAATAGAGTATGGTTGCCCTCTGTATCTATCAACAAAGAGTGAGACAGAGGGTGGGGCGAGAGACCAGTCTTTTCTCTTCAAATCGAATGAGAGGTAAGAAGTGTGAATGAAGTGTTGCACGCACGGGATGGGCCTCTCAATGCACAAAGCACGATTTGTCCCTGTGCACTGCACCATAAGGCTCCCTTGCCTTCCTTCTCGCACCGTATGCCGGCACAGGGCGGGATGCACAGTTGCACCATCAAATGCGCACAAGGCATACACCCTTTGCACAAGTGATTGTGAGGATTACATCAATGGGTTTCAGGAAAAGGCTGCCCTCCTGTATCTATCAACAGAGAGTGAGACAGAGGGTGGGGTGAGTGTGACTGGAGTTTCTTCAATCATTTACCGAGAGGTGAGATTGAGGGACGTTACGACACTTGGAGTCAGGTATGTTTCTGTTTCCCTATGCACCCACGGGATGGGTCTTTACCGTCAACACAAAACACGTCACCCTGTTCTGTACACGGCACTGTAAGGCTCCCTTGCCTTCCTCCTTGCACCTATGCCAGACGGGTTGGACGCACTAATGCACTATCAACCGTGCACCCTGGCATACTCTTTCTGCACCAATTCCCCTTTGATGATTCCTCAATCGGGTATGAGATATGGGTTTCAATCCTTATTCCTCAAGTGATATTAGTCATGGGGCGAGTGACTGTTCTTTCATTCCAATTGAGTGACTGTGAGTTGAGTGCGATATCCCTCATCATCGACGAATGTCCTGCAATTCCTTCCATCAGCTACCTCCCTGGGTGTTGCCGTGTGGTCCCTGCCATGACGAACGTGTGCCGAGAAGATGCCTTGGTCCCTCCAGCGCCGACAACAACACTGGACGTGCCATCGATACTCAACCTTGATTCTTGACGCAACGGGCCAAGTTTTTCTAACCCTACAACTTCTGTCTCTTAGTGATGTTCATGTTTTAAGTGTGGGGAAGTTAGTGGATGGTCTATGGCGTGGTCCTAGGTCCCTGTTGCTCGGTTAACCCTATCCGTTAAGGTCTTAAGTGTGGGGACGCGTCCCTGCGCGTCTACATTGCCTACCCATTTGCATATGCCTTATCTTGCTCATGCATGTATACCATGACTGGCTTTTATCCTAATGGGGTTCCTTTCCCACTCGCCCGGTTATGTTCCACCCACCCTTGGGGCTGTTCCCTTGCAGTTTTCCTTCATTCCCTGATTTTGAGGTCCTTCTATGTGAATGCATCCTACAATCACCAAAATCCAAATCCACCCTTATAGCCCTGTTCCTCCCTTTGAACTGATCATTTTTCCTTTTTACCTACCCCTGTTCCGGTGCACGGTTTTTGAGTTATTAATTTTTGAAGCATTTTACGCAATTTAGCCGGTTTTCCATGTGAACGCGCTTTTCTTGCTTCGAAACCGTGATTTGACGTCATAACCCTGACCAAAGCTTTTCCCCTGAGATTTTTCCTTTTTATTCTGCATCATTCCGATACACGGTTTGTCTGTTATTAATTTTTCGGTTTTTTAAGACTTTTTCGTGTGTATTTTTGACATTTTGCCATGTGCACCTGCCCTATTTGTATCGGAATTCCAATTTGATTTGACAGCCGTGCCCCCTATTCCTTCCCCTCCTTTTTTCCTTTTTCCTTCACCCTTTTTCAACTTTCGGATTTTTACTTATTACTTTTTAAATGACTTTTCGGGAGTATTTTTGGAGTTTTTCACATGTGAACCCCTCCTATTTCCGCCGGAACGACGTTTTAACGTGATCACCCTGTGCCACTCCTTCATGCGGACATTTTTCCTTCTTATTGCATGTCATTCCGGTAAACGGTTCGTCCGATATTAATTTCCGATCCCATTTTCGGGTTTG
This sequence comes from Lygodium microphyllum, assembly GCF_053477565.2. Lineage (NCBI taxonomy): Eukaryota > Viridiplantae > Streptophyta > Polypodiopsida > Schizaeales > Lygodiaceae > Lygodium > Lygodium microphyllum. The sequence goes on from NC_141155.1 coordinate 32,295,004, forward strand.
TTTTTTGGGTTTTTCCCGTGTGAACGCGTCTTACCTTAGTCGGAATTCTGCTTTGACAGGATAGGATTGTCGGGCACATCTTTCTGCACAGTTTTCCTTTTTTCCACACTTCATTCCGATGCACGGATTTTTCGATATTAATTTTTAAATTGCGTTTTTTGGTTCGTGTTTTTGTGTTTTTTGCACGTGAACGTCCTTTCCCCCTCCCGGAACCCCCGTCCCATATTTTTCTTGTTTCCCCCCTGACGTCATGCCCACTTTTCGTTTTTACGATATTTCGTTTTGACATCCGGATTGGGAGTTATGAATTTTTCTTTATTTTTACGTTTTTTCTCGCGCCCGTTTTGCGCATGAACGCGCCCTTTTTCGATTTAACGCGTCTCCACGCGCCCCGGTCGTGTCCGCGTACCCCATACTGTCATCCCAGCGTCGTTTCAATCCCGTCACGGCAAATTTTTTTTACCCCGCCCCGCGCACGTGCGCGGGACGGGGATCCGTCCCCTCTTGAACCCGCCCATCCTCCTTTACCCTTGCCCGCCCACCTTTTATTTAAAAAATAAAAACAATTTATTTCAAAAAAAAAAAAATTGGATACCCCCTCCCGCCAACCGTCTCTTCTCTTCTCTCTCTTCTCTCTCTTTCTCCTTCCTCTCTCTTCTCTCTCTCTCTCCCTTCTTCTTTTCTCTCTCTCTCTCTCTCCCTCTCTGCGCGTATTCTTCCTTCTCTCCTCCCTCTTCTTTCTTCCTCCTCTCCCTTCTCTCTCCTCCTTCTCTCCTGCCCGCCAACGCCCTCTCCTCCCTTCTTCCTTCTCTCCTCCCTCTTTTTCTTCCTCCTCTCCCTTCTCTCTCCTCCTTCTCTCCTACCATCGCCCTCTCCTCCCTTCTTCCTTCTCTCCTCCCTCTTCTTTCTTCCTCCTCTCCCTTCTCTCTCCTCCTTCTCTCCTGCCCGCCATCGCCCTCTCCCCCCTTCTTCCTTCTCTCCTCCCTCTTCTTTCTTCCTCCACTCCCTCTCCTCCTTCTCCTCCCCTCCTCCTCCCTCTTCCTCCCCTTCTCCTTCCTCTCCTTGCCGGCGCCGCCACGTCGTCCGCTGACGTCGCCCGCCGCGCCCGCAGCACCCCCGTCGCCCGCTGTCGTCGCCGCCGCCAGTGCCGCCACGTCCCCGCCGCCAGAGCCGCCGGCGCCGCCTCCACCTCCTGTCGCCTCCCTCCACACCCCCACCTCCAACCTCCACCACCTAACCTAGGTTAGTCACTTAACTAACCTCAGTTAGCAACTAACCTAACTTAGTTACACCTTAACTAACTTAACTAAGTTAACACTTAACTAAACTAACTTAGTTAAAATCTAACCTAACTACCTTAGTCAACACCTAACTTAACTAACTTAGTTAGACTTAACTAACCTAGGTAGATTTCCCTGACTAACATGACTAACCTAACTTAAGTGACTTAAGTGCCTTAAGTGACTTATGACTAATGTGATTAATGTGATTAATGTGACTTCATTAATCACAACATTCATTTTTTCATTAAAAAATTTCAAAAAAATTTCTAAAAATTCCTTCTGTCTTTTGTTAATTTTTGGACCTTTGTCTGCTAGGAATTGCCTTTCCTATAATTTTAGAAAAATCCATCTTTCCTAAAATTACCCATAAATTGCCAAAAAAATAGGAAAAATCATTTAAAAATGGTAAAAATTTGTAAAACATTCTAAAAACCTTCTAAAAAATTTCCCTCACCTCCCTTGCTCATTTTCCATTTATTCCAACATTAAAAAATCACAACTAAAAATAAATAAAAATAAATAAAAATAAAAAAAACCAACATAAATCAAATTAACACATCTGCTAAGGTGTTCATTGTTGTTTCATCAGTGCTTTTTGCTTTTTCTTTACTGGGACTCTTCCGTGCGCATTCCTGCATTTCATACACACCCTTCCAGGTATTTATTTTCTATTATTTATTTATTTATTTTCCCCCTTAATCACAATTAATTGTTAAAATAAATTCTTTAATTCACCCACCATGGCACGCGCATTCGCGCTAAACACACATTTTTTTTTAATTAAAATAAACCAGCCGTTCACTTAGCACGCGCTACGTGCGCTAAAGAGGCACTCTAAAATTTTAAATTAAAATCAACCAGCCGTCACATGAGCACGCGCTGGCAAAAAAGTGCTCCACATCACCTTAAATTATAATCAATGAATTGCATTTAGAGACCCAGTCAGGAATCGAAGTCCGGGAATCGAATAAAAGCACCGGTTTAACCTAATAATTGGTAAATACATTTGTAATAAGGAACCGCCGTTTTCTTATTAAGGTTTATCACCTAATAAAACTTCACCCATTTTTAATAATTGATTAAAATCAACCCTTCATTAAATTAAATCCCCCCTCACTGCACTTAATCCCCTTTTTAATGAACCGTTTCGTGGGATGGGTATGCGCAGTCATTAGTGTTATTTTCGATGGTCCAGTCTTGGTTCTCTCATAGAAGTCGTATTGATATGTGTTGGATATGGTATGGTTTTGGTTTCATGTCTTAGTTACGGTTACGGGTACGGTATGTAGTTTTTTTCTTTTGTTGCCTGATACAGGGTTCCGGGTGTTTGTTTGATGCATCGCATGAAGCTTTCAGTCGCATTTGTCTCGAGGTCATGTCAATTTTTTTTCTAGGATGTGGTTTGCCTGGGGTTAGTAGGTCGAGTCACGTTTTGATTGGTAATTCTCTTATCCTTGGTTTTTGTCTGTTGGTCTGCAGGCATTCACCTTGATTGTCTGTGTTTGTGGTGTGTGTGTAACCATCTCAATGGCGCCTTCTCATGCTCCTCCTCCTATCCAGTACGTCCCACTAGTTAGTAGGGATTACTCGTCCCTACTTACTTTTGAGCCCCTCACGAAGGCAGGACTTGCTGCTTTTGTGGCCACTCCTTTTCCATTACTTCTTGAGGATCCATCCGTATGCGATGAGTTCCTGGCCTCTTACAGCAAGAAGACAGGAGTCGTCCAAGGCATGTCTATGACATTGACGTCTCGCGGCTTAGGGAAGGCTTTGTCCTTACCCTCCAAAGGAGAACCTTTTGTGACCACTCGACAGCTCTTCTCTACTGAAGAGATTCTCAAACTGTTGCAGAAGCAGACAAGGGAAGTCCTTGATGTTAAGAAAGTGATAAACTCTTCAGGAGTTTCGTTTTCGATGATCACTGATCCCGTATGGAAGACCATGTGCCAGTTCCTTCAGGACAGGTTCATGCCTGCCAAAACGCCATCCCACTATTTGTCCAAAGAGCTTTTCACAGCTTCCAGGATGGTGCTAAAAGGAGTTGCCATTGATTGGAGCACATACCTCCTTACTAAGATGGATCAGCATTTTGTTAAAGTCACGAGGGGTACTGTTACCAATGTTACCTATGGATCATATTTGTCTGCCTTCTTGACCTATTCAGGTTTACAGAAGACTGTACCTCCACCTCCTCCATCAGATCCAGTACCTCCTCCTCCACCTTCAGAAGAGTCAGCACCTATTGACATTGAGGATGATGATTCTCCGCCTCCCTTGGTCATACAGCGCAAACGCTTGAAGCGGGTAGCGGACAAAGCCCCTGCTGTACTTCCCTCAGTGCCTATCCCTGCTACTTCTGGCAGTGACCTCCCTGGGTATCTCACTTGCAATAACCTATTCAGGGCACATAGAGAAGGATCCTTGGAGATCTCAGTTCCTTCCCTGAACAGTCTCGTTTCAGGAGATGCCATTCCTTTCCTCTGCAAGGATATTCAAAGTTCCATTGAGTTGTCAGTGACAGCCTGTGTTCAACAGCTGTACGCATCTTTCTATGAGGAGCTCATGCAGTCCAAAGACCAATTGCATAAGGCAACATCTGAGTTAGCTTCTGCTAAGGATACCCTAGCAGATCTATTTAAGCAAATGGAACAGCAAACCCAACTGGTTGCCATTCAAAGCGATGAGATTTCTTCATTGAAGACCCAGTTATTCGAGGCTCAGTCACAGGTTACTAGCCTTTCAGCCGAGAAGGAGAGGATGTCCAGCGAAGCGAAAGAATTTCAAATTCTCTTAGATGACAAGCTTTCAGCTTTACAGATGGCTAATGACACAGTGGCCAACCAAGCCTCCCAAATCCAGCAGTTGCAGGATCAGCTTGCAAAGTCCCGCTCTGTTCCTCCAAGCCCTCCTGTTCCATTAATTCCTTCTCTTTCACAGCAGGACTTGGCTGCCTTACAGAGACAGGCTACTTTGTGCCCTTTATTCCAAGACAAAGTGGAAAGATTGCAGTCCAGAATGGACTTGTTATGGTCTACCTTTGAACAATTTCAGGACTTTGTCTTACCTGACCATTCTTTCTTTGTCCACTACCATTTACAGAAGCTGGTCTTCTATATGAAGCTTTCCACGATGGATTTACCTTTTCCAGAGGATGGCTGGAGTGGGGCTTGGTCTGCTGAGTTGTTGACAGAGGTAGTCAGAATGCTCTTTGAAGATTCTGTCACGCTAGACACCATGCTGATGGCATACATGTATCTCCGAGGAGATTTGTTAATTCCAGATGAGGTAGATATGGCATGGTATGTGGGGAATGTGGTCTTACAGGCTGTTCTCTATGTCAATCATTTGGAGTTGCGCATAGCTGATATGTTTCAGAATTATTCCTCCAAAGTAGCTGATTGTCAGGATAATTCGTGGCATCCTATGATTGATTCAGTGGTCCTCAATCAAAGACAAAACACAGCTCCTACCTTTGCCCAGAGTACTAACCAACTGAGGATGGATCTCTTAACCTATCTTTCCAAACATAATCCATTTGATGCTACCTTCTTTGATGCCTATCAGAGACGATCTCTTTTGGGACCTTCTGTTCCTACCCTCCTTTATTATCAACAATTGGCTCACCGTTATGCTATATATTTTTCCCTTTGTCAAACTAATTCCACAGTAATTTTACCCCTTCTTTTCCAACCTTCCAATTTCCCTCAAATTCCTATTTTCACTTACTGTTCCTTTATTGAGGATAGGGTATTTTCCCCTTCTCCACCCTGTCCTTCACCCCTCATTAATGTTCCTTCTACATTTCCTATTTATCAATTAACACCATTCCTTAGTGATTCCTTACAAATTTCTGCCACTCCTTCTTTAACCTTTTCTTCCTTTTATGATTTTTCCTATCCTTCCCTACATTCACTTTCCCTTATTCCATTACCCTCTCCTAACACTTCCATATCTCAACCACCTCAGTTGGTTAGTGACTGTGACGGTTTTGATACTCAGATTTCCAGAAGAAGGGGATGGAGTTCGGATGATTGCCTTACAGGACCGCAGATTAATTGGCCAGTAATTCCAGGGTATGGACAGTTTCAAGTCAAGCTTATCAAAACTATGTTCATTTTGCCCAACAATATTCACAGTCTGCAGATCCCTCAGTGAGATTAACTGCTCACTTTGCTTGGTACCTAGCGTATATGCATAGGCATTCCCATACTAATTCAAAGCCTATCCCAAAGTTGTGCATGAATGTCAATGTTAGCATTGATTCCCAACAGCTGGAGATACTGTATTTTCATGCCCTCTGTTTGCCTAGCAGATACTTAGTCCTGTTGGAAAGGATGTGCTGTCTCCAATTTTTCCAAAATCCTCCTAAAAACTTTGTAGATGAATCCTTATCTATGGATCGATTCAGACAACATCAATCTTTTAAAAGGGATCATCTTCATTGATACCTTTCCAATGTATGGTGCAAGCTTTTTAATGCCAAACTCTTCTTTTTGAAGAAGTCATTCAGATGGTTGTGTTGTGTATTAGTGTTGTGAGTTCATTTATGTCAAACGAACGTGGTGGTTTCCTATTGGATCTTGTGTACGAGCTATGTTTTGGAGATTTGTCGAGATGGGGTCGTGGCTAGAGAGTTGAAGCAAATGAAGATGATGAAGAAGAAGCAAACTCTTATATCCTTTACAAATTTGTGATGATTTTTAGTTTGATAAGAGGTGTTAATGTATACAGAGTTTTCCTTTCTTTGTATTTTTATATCAGAAACAGGTTATCAGTTGGGGTCGTGGTGGATGGATTCTTTGTAAAAAGATATTGAAGATCAAAGTGAAGCTTTTCAATGAACTTGTATTCCCTTTTTCCTGGGTCGCGAGGACGCTTCCTTATTAAGTGTGGGGATATGTTGAGTGTTGAAATGACTTGTTTTTTGGATGATTTTTGTTGTTTTTGAGAGCTGAATGGTTGATTTTAAGGGATGATTGATTGATTTGGAAGTGGATTGAGAGTGTTTTGGATGATATTGATTGTGTTTTGGAAGATCATGATGTTTATTGATGGTTCTGTGATGTTCTGATAGGATCTGAATGGTTCTGTATACCTTCTGTTTTGTTCTGTTTTTGGTCTGTTTTTGTTCTGATTGTCTTCTGTAAGGAGGGATAGAGTATTGATTGATGAAGAATGAGATATTGTGAAAGTTTATTGAATGTTTTGTGAGAGTTTGAAATGGTTTGAGAGTGAGTTATGAGGTTTTGATGACCTTCTGTAACCTTCTGTAGGTCTTCTGTAGAGCTTCTGCTTCTGTTCTGTTTCTGTTCTGTTCTGTACTGTAACTGTTCTGGTACTGTTCTGTAGACTGTTCTGTAAGTGTTCTGTGGAATGTATGTGTGATTTTGGGAAAGTTTTCTAGCCTTGGAAAGAGGTGAATACAAGTGCAAAAGAGCTGAAAGAAGTGGAAGAAGTAGCTGCTGAAGACTCAAGAGAAGACTAGAGTGAAGTGACAGTAGTGAGCTGTGAAGAGACACTGTAGTGGCTCTGGTGACCTTTCATATCAGACATACCTCTTGGGAGGGGTATCCACGACCTAAGAGTGATTATTGAGAGTGATTTTTGAGAGATTGTAGTGAGGATATGATGTATTATTGATGGAGTGTGAGAGAGAGAGTCAGAGATAGCCAATTCTACTCAAACAGAGTGATTGTATATGAGAGATTGAGAGAGAAGACTATGAAGATATTGAAGATGAATACTATGTGATGTATTTCCATTCAAAGATGGTGTATTCCTTTGTTTTCTTTGTTCTATTGATGGATTCTATGAAGATATTGAAGAATATGGTTGATTCTATTAAAACCGTGGGAGATTTACATGATGCTGCAAGAAAATTTGTTGTGCCTGGTGTTCTTTTCTTCATTGTGATCATATGAAATATGATAAACAAGCTTGTTGATGTTACAAGATAGATTTTCTTGCAAGAGAGTTTCCTTTTCCTTGGTGTTCCTTTCGGGGCTCCACTTGATATAGGATAAAACCATTCGCATGAAATGGATTATAGTGTGGGCTATCAAGCGCATATGACATGAAGGGGAGAGATGAGGCACGCAATGTTTGTTGTAGAGGAATGGCCCCCATGATGATGTTCATTTAGCCTCCATCCATTAGCAGATCTTGGCTCATGCTAAGTTACGCGGACTGGTGGTCATGGATTGGAGCAAGGCACATGCTCGAAAGGATAGACCGGAAAGGGGAAGATGTGTAAAGAAAGGGACGGGACCTTGTCTACACCATCAGAGATGTTGGTCAGGTCGTCCTATGGTGGTAATGAGGGTTGCATGCCCTCCACCCGGAGGTGAAATGGTCACACAACTTCTAAATATGTGGTGAGAGGAGGACATGAGGGGCTTAGCCTGTTGATCCCAACTCTTCTCCCTGCGCTCGACTATTATTACTTGTGTGTGTTGATAGTGTCTATACAGGGTCACAAAAGTCATTGTTTATTTATATACATATCTATGAATCCATGTCACTTCATGAGGATAAAAGCCAATTGTAGAACTCCGGATTGTACTGGAGCGTGGCACACGCATCTAGTACTCGTGGCAGCTTACTCAATACCGATAGTTATTTTGCAACATCGAATAGCATGGAACCTTGTCCGAGTCTACTGGCAACATGTAACTCCTCCTCAGTGAGAACCTTATCAGACAGAGAGTTCTCTTTGCTAGTTTCAACTAAGTCGGTACCCCGAATGGCAGTCAGCACTCAAAGGGAAGTTGGTGCCACATAGGTTAGGTCTCTTTGAGACCACCATTTGGCCAATTGCTCCTCTAAGACTGTCATGATCTAGGCTCCTAGTTCGGCCATTGCAATGCGGTTTTCACACCAACGTTGTTCAAATTGACTTTGACCCTCTGACAGTCGCTTTAGTTTCTCAATCTCTAAGAGATTTGGTTGGCAGAGCACATAATTGAATGTTACAATTAAGCATAGTTTATCGGCTTCCTCGTCAGAGATGAGTTGCATGCGTTCATACAGGAGCCTATTATAGTGCTTGTCAAGATGTTCTTGCTCTTCCCAGGACAAGGGAAATGGCAAGTATTCTTCAAGCTGCTCTTTAGGGAATGCGCCCATGTCTGCCAGGACATAGACACATGCGAACACTTTGAGCTTAGCATCCAACTCGGTTAAGCATTCTGCGACCCTTCTATGTTCAACGAGGGCTTGCTCTGTTGCTATCTCATGCAAGGTTCTAGGAGTTTGCCTAGGCTTTAGCATAGCTAGGGGCTCATCCTAGGATTTCTCATTCTGTTAGGGTTTCCATGTTTCTCATGAGGCTTTGCTATTGCGTAATGGTTCTCCTTAGATGTGATTGGTATATATTTGTCACCCTATTGTGACAGCATTGTATCCACTATTGATTAGTCAATGCGAGTTCTATTGTCGATGGATTGATGTTGCATTCAGCCGTTGATGGTAGCGATTGCTTTGATTTTTCAGAGCAGACGGATGTGTTTGAGGTTTCATCGCTATTAGGAGAGGCATCAATGGGCTCATTGGTGGATGGACTCGATGCTTTATTCCTCAGCTCTCTAGCACCCTTTGTCTTAATGTTCTTGGGGTCCACAACCACCTGCATTTGCTGTTTTTTTCTCCTCTTTTTCTTGGTCAGTGAAGATGTATCTCTCAACAACTCAGGACCCTAGACTAGGTCAACCGCTGATGTGCTTGGTTGGGCCTCGACATTCTCTTTCCCTAGTGTGTCCTCATGGGACATAGCCGTGGCCTGCTGAATAGCCTGGCTAGGTTGTGAGGGTACAACTACCTTCCTTTTTGGAGATTCTAGCTCTTCCCTTCTTTTTAACTCCTCCAGCCTAGACTTTAGGCGCTTGGGAAGTGTTGGAGTTGTCAATGAAGTTGGTTGTGACACCTCCTCCACAGTTAAACCACTAAGGACACGTTCCTCAAGGGGCATCGTCATGGCCAAGGGCTGTGACTGCTGTGATCCCTAATTGGAAGTAGTAGTGGCTAGTCCAATGGGCTGGCTACTGTTGGTGGATTACGGTGTTAAGTCCTTAGGTCGATTGGAAGTGGTCGTGTATTTTGTTGCCCTTAGAGCATTCACTTGAGTATCAGTTGAGCTAGCCATGGTGGATTGCACACGCATATCCTTAGGTTGAGAGCTAAGGGTGGTGTCGTGTCCTGCCTCTTGGACATTTGGAAGCTCTGATGTAGGTAGAGATTGGGATCGAGTAGCCGCACTTGACGACTGTTGTGCTTCTTTAGGGGAAGAGGGTGTAGGAGACTTGGGACTCCTAAGTGGTTTTGACTCAGGCTGGGAGATTTGCTCGTGGCTATTAGATGATTTAGCTATTTGCTTTATTAAGCATTTAACCTTGCCATGAGAAATGTTGTACCTATGATGCCTGTTATCCTCTCAGGGAATCAAAGGCTCCTTGGGCACTAGCGGCTTCTGCATATCCTCAATGATTACATCTGGCATCTGCTTGTCATGCACGCTTGGCTGAGGATCTACACTCTGATTGGTCCCGTTTGGTTTCTTGATTTCAACCATGAGGGGCTTAGTCACTCCACTGTTGTTGACTTGAGACTTGGTTTTTCGTTTAGATCTCCTCATATGCTTCTTTGCTCTTGATACGATCTGGCCTTTAGTCGACCAGGGAGGTTTAGCAAGGGGTTTTGGCACCCAAATCCATGGGTTACCTACGTAATACCCTTGAGCAAGTAGCAATGCTTTGGACACCCATCGTGGCGTTGTGTTGACCTTCCATCGATGCCTTCGTCTATAAGGCTTGGGCTTCTTTTGGGGTCTTCTACGATATTTGTAAGTCCAAAGCCCATCCTTGGCATTGTCTCTTGACCTTCTTGTTTCAGGCATGGCCTCACTCTCACTAGTTCTCGTTGTTCAACCTATGCTTGTATCAAGTCTAAGTCCTTGCTCTCATTACTAGGCTTGCTTGCTATGTCAGAATCCTCCTTACCCTTCACTCGAGGTTTGGTGAGGCCACCATTGCTAAAAGTCGTGATTATCCTCACACCTGGTAGTGTTAGGTGTATCCTCTGTGCCATATGGTCGGCTTCACACTTTCCTGCCTTTTTGAAGGGCCTTCCTAGGAGGATTTCCTTTCCATAATTCTCGCCATTTGGAGGAACATAGAATAGGACTAGTAAGCTTTCTGTTTCAATAGTTACAAGGATTATGCACTTCCCTAAAAGTGCTTGTGGGTGTTCCTCGTAAGGATTAAGAGTTGCATCAGTCGGTTTGAGATTTGGTTGACCTAGTAGAGTCCATGCTTCATAAGTCAAGATATTAAAATCTGCTCCTTCATCAATCAGAGCATCGATAGTATGCTCTCTTTTCGCGGTGAGTTTGACCCTAAGATAAGCAGGTGGTACTATGTCTTCGTCTTTTGAGTCTTGGCTTGTAAATTTAATCCTTCTCACAAATGATCTTGAGTCCCCAACTGCAGGACCAGATGTGGATTCTCCACTGATGTCTTGGATCATCAGTGCAATGCTATTCAAGGAGCATCTATCGTCAAGACTATCATATCTAGTCATTATCGCTGTTGTAGCTTGATGTTGTTGCTTTCCACTTTGACTAGATGCAATCTGAATGCAATGTCTTTGTGTTCTCATGGTGTGGCATTTTTTCCCTTGATGGCTAGATTGGCCCATTGATGTTCTAGGGTCTTTGTTTCTCTCTGTTCGGGTATGGGCTTTTGGTTGCTCTTTTGCAAGTGAGAATCCATGCTCGTGTAGAGCCATTACTACACTAGGGTCCAATTTGGAGGACTTGTCACGGTGCACGTTTTCTCTCCAATCTACTTGGCGGAGGTGCTGAGGGGGCAGAGCCCCCTCTGTGGGGGTCCGGGGGGGTAGTCCCCCCGGCCCGCAGGGCCGTTACGGTAAACACCATGCACAATTTGGAGGGAAGTTTATAGCCGAATTTTGAACTACTTGCTCTAAGTTTCAGCCCAGCGATGGATCTATGATGTGTCTTTAGCTCTATGTAGCCTTTGGGGTCAATTTCAGTGTTTAGATGCGTCAAAATTTGTGTTATAGATGCCTGTCCGATTTTGACCATTTTTTGCCGATTTTGATAGGTGTCCGATTTTGAGTGGTCCGATTCTAGGAATCGGATCGGACAGGGTGGTCGGATTCTAGTAGTCGGATGGGGGTGGTCCAATTTTCAAGGTGGTCTGATTTTTGGAGTGGTCCCATACTGACTGGTCCGATTCTGGGAATTGGATCGGAAGGGTGGTCCGATTTTCGGAGTCGAACAATTTTTGGAGAGGTCCGATTTTTGGAGTCGGACCATTCAACTCCAGAGATAGGGCAATCCTATTCAGGGACTCGGACAAACTGGTCCGACTACGAGGCCGACGGACCGCGAGTTGCATGCGACGCCTCTAGAGGCTGACGTCTACTTCACCGAATCGTGCCGTGCTGCCTAATTAGATGCAAAGCCATAGAGGGAAACGCCCGACATACCTGAAAATGGTGTGGCGCTTGAATCGACTAGCACGCTGACGATCTCCCCACCACAGGTCTCTCTCTCTCTCTTTCTCTCCCTGGCTCTCAAGCTCACTCTCTTCTCAGAGGGCAGGATGTCAAATGTGGCCTGTCCTAGTTCCCTGGGTCTCTTATTGCCCCATCCCAGTCTGCTATGACCTCAGAGGTTAGTCCCTCATGCTCTTCTAGCCAGAAATCTAAATCTGTGCCCCTATTTCCCTGTTTTAGCCTGTTATACAGCAACAGAAAACCCTACTATTTTTCTTTTTTTTTCCTATCCTAACCTTATCCTAATGCAACAAAAATCAAAACCAGAGATGGAGATGGATTATCCTACTCCAATATTCAACAACAAATCAAAAACCTACTTGCTAAGGAGATTGAATACCTCTTCAAAATCCCTTGCTTCCTACCTATCTCCCTCAAGCACCGGTTCGGGAAAAACCCTACTCCAATGCTCGATTCGAAGCGCGCAAGCACTTAAGGCTTGAATCCGTTGGTCTCGGCAACGTAACCAAAATGTAAGAGCTTTCGCTCAACCGCCAAGACCCTCGGACCGCTTATTGTTTCAAGCATTTCAAGCCGAGCACTAATGGCTACCTCTCACATAGCCAATGCGCTATCCACATCTATGGGTGTACTGAGCTTACCTCCATGCCAATTGAGTTACCTCCTCTCCCGGTACTCCCGTAGCTCCATGATCCAAGTGCAAGCTTCAAGCATGCTCCATCCTCAAGCTCCACGCTCCAAGCTCCATTGCCGCGAGCAAGACAAGAGAAGAGAAGAGAAGAGGAGAAGAGAGGAGAAGATGGAGAGCTTCTCCTCCTTGGTCCCTCACCCTCACACACTCACTCCCTCACACTCCCTCTCTCAAGTACAAGCTCAAGCAAGCAAGAACAAGAAGAAGAAGAAGAAGAGGAGAGCCACTTTTGGCCACACACAAGAATGAGCTTCTCATTCACTTTTCAACTTTATATACAAAACCCTAAATCCCTTTTGGGTGGTCATCCCCTTATCCCCTTTTTTACATGGCCGGCCGTGGCCTAGGCCCTTTTTCCCATTGTCCTTCCATCTTCCTAGCTTCCTTTCCACCACTCGTCTACATTTACAAATTGCACGGCGGCGCTCCTTGAATTAAACCATGATACCCTTGTGCTCTTTTACAAAAGTATTGACTTATGCTTTTGTCTTCTGCTTTAGCTTTTCCGGATTTTCCACCTTCATTCGTTTGAGGGTTAACAAGGGTGACTACTCATCCTCTTGCAAGTTAGAATTGCGCTAGAACCTGCAAACCTCATTCCAAGGAATGGAAAATCCATCTTGTGATTAAACCACAAAGCCATGCGATGCTGCAACTTGTTGCACAAGTGCTGCACCTAACTCATGGGATCATTTCACCCATTGATCGGCGTTTCTTGGTCAAGTAATTTTGTTTAGACGAGATGCAGGGTTTGGGGTATCTTCTTACCAACCCAACCCTAATTGTACAAGGCCAACAACATTTGGTCCTAGGGTTTCCAAACTCAATTTGAGTTTTAGCATTAGTTCGAACGATCCTCAGGGTAGAAACCCTAAATTGTTGTTTGGATGAGCATCCAGTTAACCCAAAAATTTCGTGAATGTGGGTAGGACATTTGGGTTTGAGGGTTTCGACTTGGTGTCCAAGTTTGATACTTGGCTGTATTCCTAACGTGCCAAGCCCTAGCTAGTACTTGAGGTGTTTATCATGTCGACTAGTTATTCCTATACGAATCCCTTGAGGGTTAGGTGATTTAGATAAATTGATCTACTTGTCTTGGGACAAGGGCGATCCTTTCCTAGAGATGCTAACCTTGTTCTAAAGGTGTAAACACACGCTAGATATCACATTTCATGCAAGTATACGATTTGTTACATCTATGTTCTATAAGGTATGCAATAACCCTTTACTTTTCTTTCTAAAGTCACGACGAATGATAACTTGCATGAAACCTACTAGGGTTTACAACAAAGAATCATGCCTACAACCCTTTTGTCTAAGCTTTAGAATTTCATGCTTTGATAAGCCATGCACTCTTTTCTAAATGCAATTCGATGGAATGTAATTTACGAATATGTAACATACGATCCTTTTCTAAATACAATAGTGCTAATGAAGTTCATGTGACATGCAACCTTTAATTCGTTCAACAAACATCTTTGCAAGGTGCAATGTCCATTGTTTCATTTTCATGCTATGCAACGGAAGTTAAGAATTTCCTCATGTGATTCATAACGAAGGAAGCTATTGACTAAATGCAAGATATTCTTTTCCTTCATGGCCAATGCACTTAACAATTTCCTCTTTAACCCTAGGCAATATGCGTTTTAGACTTCCACTTTGAAAATGCACTTCAAGGCAATTTGCAACTAAGTTCATAGGGTGAGTAAGTGATTTACATTTATAACTTTGGAGATGGAAACGATCCAATTGCATGATATGCACCAATCCTTATCCATCGTTTACAGAGATACTTTCACAAATGTACTTTTATCACTACTACATGAATTAACGATAAGTGTAAAATGCATTCTCCCTATGGAATTAAACATGTATAAAGCATTTCTTTATGTGAAAATAAATTCGTGGAACCTGGGCTTGTGGATTTGCGGTGATGTCCACATGTAAGTTCGGGGAGAAACCTCTCGCGAGTGCGCATTGCATATTCTTGAGAGCCATCATATACGTAGTGTTTATGGACTCCGGTTTGTCTTCGCCCTTGAGCGGCCTACAAATTCCCTACAAGCTCTAAAATCTGGTCCGCTTCTTCCTTATGCGGGAATACCCTTTATAATTGTGGGTTATAAGCACCCGAGTAAGGAGCGCGTACACAAGACTTAAGCCCTTTGCCTTTAGAAGCTTCTAAGAAGATTATAAAGAGCTTCTGTCTTGTCCACAAGACATGAAGTGATAATAATTTGGTGGGAAGATGACGATGAATGGGGGAGATTGACTAGGTGGTGGCAACGTGGAGCTATGGGCGGTAGCCGAGCTGCAACGGTGACATCAGGTGGCAGATCTGGGAGTGACAGCGGTCACGACAGCCTTATCCTTACCCCCTCCTTTGTTCCTCCTCTCCCGAGCTCGTGCCACAGGAGTGTCACGTGTGAGATGACGATAGCAGTGGGGCAGAATCGTCCTCTCCCTCTGATTGTGCAGCACCGCGGCCTTTTCCTTCTCTCACAGATCGTACCCAATGCGACAACTTCCTCCCTTCCTCCACTTGGCCACAGGGGGGTTCTTATAGCTTTAGGGGGAGGGAAGATGATAGCCACCACGTGGATTATGCATGGCTCCCTCCCTCATGCAACCCACACCACTCTACCTTAGGCCGTTCCTCCCCACACTCCCTCTCCTCCAGCCATGCATCGACTGGGGAAAGGGATAATTATAAAAAATTTGACTTAAATTCCATCATTATCCCAATTTCCCCTTGAAAAAGGGTGTTCTCCGGTGGCTTTTTTTAGGGTCTTCAACCTCGACCTTGATTTCACAATGCGGAGGCCTCATTTTTGTGCGTGCGAGGTACGGATTAAGTTGCTAATAATTATGATGTGGGAGATAACCTTGCACAGGTTTTACGTGGCATGCGGGGAGTCAAGTTCAACAATATTTTTGAGCAGAAATATTACATTCTCTTCTCCTTGAAGGAATCAAGATGTCCTCATCTCGAGAAGAATTGGGGGTATTGTTGGTTGAGAGTACTTTCATCGATCCAAGTGGCATCCTCCTCAGGATAATCTTGTTACTAGACGAGACATTCTCTCAAGGTTCTGGATCTCAATTGTCTCTCCCTAACATCTAAGATCCTGTCAAGCCGTAGCTCAAGGACTCCTTGGCTAGGCATTACAACTTATTGGTCATCATCAAGTACATGGCTAGGATTAAGTACATACTTCTTGAGTAGGCTGATATGAAATACATTATGAACCTTTAGGTTCTCAGGGAGTTGTAATCTATAAGCATTGGGTCCTAGGAACTTGAGGATTTTGTAGGGTCTACAATACCTTGGACTTAGCTTCTTACATTCACCTAAGGATAGGGAACTCTTCTTTGGGTGTACGCGAATGAAGACCATGTCTCCTTCAACGAAGGTTCTATCTTGACGTTTCAAATCAGCATATGCCTTCTGTCTATCCTTGGCGGCTTGGATGTCTTATCTTATTGACTTCATTTGGTCATCCATATCTTCCATCATCTGCCTTGAAGCTTCAACCCTCAAGGTTGGATCTGAGTAGTTCAAAGGGCTTCGACAGTTGTGCCCATACAATGCTTGAAAAGGGGTCATCTGGATGCTTTGTTGATAAGAAGCATTGTAGGAAAACTCAACCAGTGGCAAGAAATGAATCCACCTTTTTGGTTCACGGCAACAGTGTGCCCTTAGCATATCCTCAATGACTTGTTTGACTCGCTCCCTTTGACCATCGGTTTGGCGATGGCAAGCTGTACTAAAACAGAGTTGAGTCCCAATGGCTTCGAAGATAGCCCTCCAGAAGTGTGATGTGAAGAGAGAATCATGATCACTAATGATTCTTCTAGGAAACCCATGTAGTTTGAATATCTTCTTGATAAATAACCTTGCAATGTTAGAGGCTTTATAGTTTGTCTTAACAGGAATAAGATGTGCAACCTTAGTGAGCATATCAACCACAACCATAATTGAGTTGTATCCTCCTTGAACTTGGGGTAGGCCAACAACAAAGTCTATACTGATGAATTCCCAGTTCATTTGGGGAATGTCAAGTGGTTGCAACTTTCCTAGCATTTTGACATGTTCCGCCTTAATACATTGACAAGAAAAACACTCAGTGACATATTTGAGAACGTCACCTTTAAGCCTCTCCCAATAGTATATTTTTCTGATTGCATTGAGGGTCTTGGTATAGCCATGATGTCCTGAAAAAGGGAAATCATGAGCTTCCCAAAGTATCTTTTGCTTGAGTGACTGGCTTGCCGGTATACATAATCTCGTTCTATAGTAGACAAGTCCACTATTGATAGAGAATTCTTGATACTTAGTCTGTAGCTTCGGGTCTTGATCCTTGATAGGGATCTCCCTTAGCATCTTTTCATAGGTTGGATCATCGCATGCTTCTTCTCTAGATAGCTCAAGTATTGGGTTGTTTGGCATGGATACCTTTGTGGCTAGAGATCTAGCTGTTTATGGATTTGCAAGATTAGAGAATTAAGGAATGCCTTGCGACTAAGTGCATCGGAAACTACATTCTCCTTTCCAGGCCGGTATTTGATTTCAAAATCATATTCCTCCAGCACTTCAATCCATCGATGTTGCCTCATGTTGAGCTCATTATGGGTAAAGATCCACTTGAGACTTTTATGATCTATCACTAGGGTAAACTTGTTACCCAGCAGGTAATGTCTCCAAAGCTTTAGAGCGTGGATGACAGCTAACATCTCTAGAACATGGGTAGCATAATTCTTCTCATGGCTCTTTAGTTTTCCTGAAGAGTATACTACAGGGTGACCTTCTTGCATAAGCACACATCATAAGGCAAATGTGCTAGCATCAGTTATTGCTTCAAACTCCTTACCAAGATCTGAAAGTTTTAGGATAGGTGCTGATACCAAACTTTGCTTTAGTCTATCAAAGCTAAATGGTTGAGCAGTTTACCATGCAATCGATGTTTGCTTCTTCAGTAGATTAGTCAGAGGTACTGCAATCAAAGCATAGTTTTTGATAAAGACCCTATACCATCCTATCAATCCAAGAAAACTGCGTATTTCTTTGACAGTTGTTGGTATTGGCCATTCTAGAACATCTCTGGTGGCCGGATCCATTGAGATTCCTTCCGTTGACACGATGAATCCCAAATATTCAATCTGACATTTGAAGAATGTACACTTTTTCATCTTGTCATAAACCTTGTGTGCCCTCATTGTCTCAAGAACAATCCGAAGCTGGGGCTCATTATCTTCCTCCTATTTGGAGTAGACTAAGGTATCATCGAAGAAGACAAGTACAAAGTCATCAAGATATGGCCTAAAGATATCCGGCTTTAACCTGTTGAAGGTGGCAGGTGCATTCATCAGCCCGAATGACTTGAGTAGAAACTCAAAGTGTCCATATCTTGTGTTGAATGCAATCTTTGGGATATCTTCTTTCTTGATCCTTATCTAATAGTATCCAGACTTGAGATCAATCTTGGAGAAGATCTTCGCACCTTGAAGACGGTCAAGAAGTTCATCTATTCTTGGAATAGGGTACTTGTTCTTAATGGTTGATTGATTCAACCCTCAGCAATCAATACATAGCCAAAGCGTTCCATCTTTCTTCTTCTCGAACAACATTGGAGCTTCCCATGGCAAACTGCTGGGACATCCTATATAGCCGTGGTCTAACAGTTGCTTGAGTTGCTCCTTTAGCTCAATCGCTTCCGGGATGGACAACCTATATAGCCTCTTTGAGATTGGTGGAGCTCCTGGCACTAACTTAATTTCATGATCAACTTCCCTTTGAGGCGGAAAATATGTCAGCTCTTTAGGAAATACATCCGCGTACTCCTTTAGCCATGAAGGTTCTTCACTAGACTCCTGCTTCTGATCTAGCTTATTAAGCTTAATCAAGTAGACGGGTAGTCCCTTTCTAACTCCCTTTATAATCCGAGATGCTTTGGCCAATTGAATTTTCGGCTTTCCAACCTCTCCTTGAGTTGTGACCAATTCCCCTTCAAAGTTTCAAAAGGAAACTTGGCCCTTTCCACAATGAATGTGGGTGTCATTAGGTTTAAGCCAATCCATCCCGAGAAAACACTCATGGATACCTAGGTTCATGACCGTGAATCTGACCGAAGTCGATTTTCCTCCGAGGAAGAATTCCGCCTTAGTAGTTTACCTGGTACAAGTGACCTCACGACCATTTGCTAATTCCACAAGCAAGGTAGGTGCTTCTTTTGTGGCTATTCCTAATCTTCTTGCACAAGATGGTGAGATAAAGGAATGTGTATTGCCACAATCAATCAAGGTTTTGAAGCCTTTACCTTGATAATCCAATGGTGTCTAGATCACCAAAAACTGGTGATTCGGGCATTTCTTGTGAAGCGCCACATGGACTATTGCCCTCTCAAAGTTTGCTTCCATGGTCGAGTCTTCTTCTTCGCATATCTCCCTGTTGGCAACACAAGCGGTTCTTCCTCTGCCCCGGGTGGCAGCTTCTTAGCCATGGGCTGTTCCTTGGAATGGTCCTTGACGTTGTCCTCCACCAAGTTTGGGACATTGCGTTTTGAAATGACCAGGCTCGTTGCAATGGAAGTAACTGAGATTGTGGCCATTACCTTGGGTAGAAACAAAGTTATTGACATGGTTCTTTCTTTCTTTCTTTGTCCCCGGTTTTGACCTTGAACTCTCTTTGCTCAGGACCTATATACTCCTTTGTTCTGATCCTTATAAGACCAAGTCTTGTTACTTCTTGGCCTTGCCTGCACCTCTTGAATTATGGGTGCAGCTTGAATGAGTGCGTCCTGAAGATCTCTTGGGCACATTGATTCGAGGCGGGTATTTACAGGTGAGTTTAATATGGCACAAAACTTCGACACATGTTGTATCATATCCATTTGTGGCGCATACTTCAAAAGAGAGACGAACTTTGAGTAGTATGCGTCAAGGGTCAGACCAAGCTATTTCAGCTCATAGAACTCATTCATCTTTTGCGTGCGATACACAGGTGGTAAGTATCTTCCTTGCATAGATTTTTTCAGCTTTTCCCAGGTAATAGACCCTTCCAAGAATCCTTGGTCTCTACACCATTTCTTCCATCAAAGTTTGGCTTCGCGGGTGAGCTTCAGCTTGGTGAGCATTGCCTAGTTGGCGGGTGCAGTACGACTGCTTCAAAGTAATCTTCCATGGACTCTATCCAAATCTCAACATCAGCTTGGACAATCCTTCCTTTCCTGTCAAATTCTTGCAACTTGTTCTGCTTGAGAAGAAACTTCTTCTCCTGAATCACGGCCGTACTTGGTGTAGGAGCCGGACTAGGAATCTGTACTTGGGGTTGTGCCTGAGTAAGAGATTCTTAACATTAACAACTCACTAATCGTTACTTAGATTACATTTCATATCCAATTTAGCTTTCAACCAAGAGACCCAATCACTTAGCTTTTTATCAATACTCATAGTCAAGACAATCATTGATAAGAAGAAGTCTTATTTCATTCATATGGGCATAGCCCTTTCAGAGAACAATATTTCTTGGGATGGTAGAGCAAGCTGATACATTAATTTGGGGAGAATAAGGTTGTGTTACATTTAGCTACAGGAATTGGGTAATAGTATGGATTTGGGTCATGGATCTTCAGGAATCGATAAGTCATTGGAAGATTAGGGTATCCTTTCCTTTGGTACCCATTCTTCTCGTAGTGTCCCAACACCTTGATCCTGTCGGTAGGGATTATGCGGGTCACTTCCTCATACACATATGTGTTCAGCTTGACCTTCCGACCTATGATATGTAAGGTTGCGTTTATGTGAGCCTCAACAAAAATAAACAGCTTCACGATCTCCAGGTCCTCCAACCACTTGATTCTCTTTAGGTTGGTTTGAAGGCACGCAAATCGGTGGGCAGCTATGTAATAGATTCTTGAATCACCCATCCATCTCTGTTCCACGTAAAGAGGTGATGGATTGTAATTGCGGTCTAGGATGTTCATCATATCGATCCTTTGTCGATAATCCGAGGCATGCATCACGGTCATAAACATGACCTGAAACACCACGAACCTGTTCCATGCTTCATGACTCTGCAACACAGCATCGATAGGTAAGGAAATGTTCTTAACAACAACATTTGTTTTACTTCTTTCTATTAGGTTTTCTTATAAAGACAGATCCTTCGTTGGTTCACTTTGATACCAAGTGTAACGTGTCCGCCTGTTTGCTTGCAGGACACATCTTAGCAGCCCATCAAAAAGAGGGTCTAGAAGGCTCCAATCGGCACTCCCATGGAATGTTACGGGGTTTGCAATTTAGGTCTTTCCGAGTCTACCACGTAGCGAAAGTATTTCGGCTGTTCCCACTTAGGACCGACCTGAATCAGGGTTTCCTGTTGTGGTGAAATTCCTAGAGAGTAACTAGCATCGAACCCCAGGCAAACTACTTTACGCAGAAACTTAAGGATCAAAGCGAATTCATGCTGCACTTGGTTCAAGGAGAATGGAAAACGAGAGGGATGCAAAGCTCAACCTCTCTGCCCATAAGGCATAGTCCCATTCCGTTCCCCTAAAATAGCATAAATCAAGGTTTTAGTAACCTAGATTCTAGGTCAATGTTCCTTGCTGTACATTTCCTTCGAGAGAAGTTCCCTACTGTCCATTTCGCTTGAGAAAAGTTCCTAGCCAACCGGGACCACCCATCCGTAGGACGGACCCATGGCCACATCCACCGCACTTTCCTCAGGGTTACTTCAGTTGTCTAATTACCTACCACATTTAGTTGGACACACATAAAATAGCTTCCTTAATTAGCCAGTTAGACACTGGTTCCTTCACGTAATCTTAGAACTTGACATAGAAAAATAGTGCCAAACAAGTTTCTTTTCAACAGGTTATCTTACTTATCTTTGGAATACATCCATAAAATCTAGCCCGTAGGCTAATCTATAATTCGCCCGAAGGCTATCCAGCAATCCATAGGTATTACTGATCCAAGATTTTGCCAGTAGACTAGTATGCGGGCCTCAAGATCCAATCTCGAGTCGCGTTGGCATCTTGTGCAGGGCGCGAAAAGCAAGGGATTTACGGCCAGAACCCCCTTGGCACCCAAGCATCCTCCTGCTCCAAGTAGTGCCCAATAGAGAGACCTCTCGCGGTGGGTTCGATCCACATTCCTGGTGCGGCTAGCAACCCCCTTGGTTAGGGTCAAACAGATAGTCAGGGGCAATTGATGCTGCCTCTCCCTTCAGGCCTTCAACCTGAAGCATTAATTAACTTTCCATCTTTTAGTTCCTTGAGCAAACAATGTAAACAGTGCTCCTAAATTGTTACAAGCACAATCAATCCAATGGTGGTTTATTTGGTCAACTGTTAAGGAGTGAATCCTTATCTCCAAATTCATCCAGCATTTGATCTGGGATCAATTGCCACTTGGCATGATCCCCAAGGGTTTGTTTGTTCACCCTTTTGTCCTTGGGTTAGGGTCCTACCCTGTTAATCCAACTTAACCAACACCTTAGGTTTCATAAATTAATAGTAAATCCTGGCGACCATGTCGCTCTAACTTGATTCATCCTTTGCTTACCAAGAAAATATAAATCTTCCCTTAATTTGGTAAATCAGCCCAAAAAAGGTGATGTAGCAGGATGACTACTCATCCTCTTGCAAGTTAGACTTGCGCTACAACTTGCCAACCTCACTCCAAGGAGTGAAAAATCCATCTTGTGATTAAACCACAAAGCCATGCGACGCTGCAACTTGTTGCACAAG
Source organism: Lygodium microphyllum (assembly GCF_053477565.2). Classification (NCBI taxonomy): domain Eukaryota; kingdom Viridiplantae; phylum Streptophyta; class Polypodiopsida; order Schizaeales; family Lygodiaceae; genus Lygodium; species Lygodium microphyllum. The sequence continues at coordinate 32,317,266 of NC_141155.1, forward strand.
TGTCGCACCTAACTCATGGGATCATTTCACCCATTGATCGGCGTTTCGTGGTCAAGGAATTTTGTTTAGACGAGATGCAAGGTTTGGGATGTCTTCTTACCAACCCAACCCTAATTGTACTAGGCCGACAACATTAGGTCCTAGGGTTTCCAAACTCAATCCGAGTTTTAGCATTAGGTTGAACAATCCTTAGGGTAGAAACCCTAAATCATTGTTTGCATGAGCGTCCAGTTCGACAAAGTATCCCATGCCTCCTTTGGCGTACTTGCATCCTGAATATGCACAATCATAGAGTCTAAAATACTAATAGACAGCCAGTACATAACTTTCCTGGCTCTCTTATGCCATGCTTTGAATGCATGCATTTGCTGTTGATTGGGAACATCAGGAAGAACTGGTTCTTCTTCATTTCCTGCAACAAATTCCCAATATCCTTTTCCCATAAGGAAATTCGTCATTCTAAACTTCCATGCTTGGAAGTTGTTCTTGTCAAGCTTTTCAGTTACAATCTCTGAAAGAGAATCAGACGCCATTACAGAATACTGCAAAAAAATTCTTTCACTACAGAGAACACAGCTTCAGCCTCACAAGGGCAAATGTGTAGAACAGTGGTCGCACAGCATAAAACTGGGCCTTTTCCTGAGTGCGTGCAGAAAACTTCCGCCTCCAAAACAGGCCCCGAAATGGCCTCAAATAAAAAAAACAGGGTCGCCAAGGGCTAAAGCCCTTATCCGCAGCATATACTGCCCTCTTGCTTCACCGCGAAGGGCGTCTCAACCTGAGACAATGCACTCTTGCAATTTCCGGCTGTGCTACCTGCAGAGATCTGCTCCCAAAACAGAAAATGAAAGCAACACTACTCCTCTTACCAGAACACTGCGAGCTTGGATTGCTTTCTTGAGCTCCTTACCACGAACAAGGCTCTGATACCATGTCAAGATTGTGGCAGAGAAGGAAGGAGTCTCACTTGTAGCTTTCTTGCTTGCACAATGGGGGAATACACACAAGGGTGGAGGCTGAAAACAGTTTTTCTCTTCTTAGTTGTGGAAGCCAAAAGAACTCACATACAAAGAAATAGAAGAACCCTATATATGGGTCTCAAACCAAACTCAACTAACTAAAGTGGCATACTAATTGAGCCACGAACTAGAGTAGATAAGGATAGCTGTCATGTAGCTATTATTCATGGGCGGTGTACCAACCGCATCTGCAACTAACACGTCGGTGACATAAATGCACAACGGTCACCTTGGCATATCACGAGTGGAGCTCGATATCTCAACACACGTAAGGGCAAAGACAAACCGGAGTCCATAAACACTACATCTACGATGGCTCCCAAGAAGATACAAGGTGCACCCGCGGGAGGTTCCTCCCCGAACTTACATGTGGACATCACCATGGATCCACAAGCCCAGGTTCCACAAATTTATTTCCACATAAAGACATGCTTTAAGCAAGTTTAATTCCATAGGGAGAATCCATTTTACACTTATCATTAATTCATGTAGTAGTGATAAAAGTACATTTACGAAAGTATCTCTGTAAACGATGGATAAGGATTGGTGCATATCATGCAATTGGATCGTTTGCATCTCCAAAGTTATAAATGTAAATCACTTACTCTCCCTATGAACTTAGTTGCAAAATGCCTTGTCATGCATTTTCAAAGTGGAAGTCTAAAATGCATATTGCCTTAAAGAGGAAATTGTTAAGTGCATTGGCTGTGAAGAAAAAGAGTATCTTGCATTTAGTCAATAACTTCCTTGGTTATGACTCCCATGAGGAAATTGTTAACTTCCATTGCATGGCATGAAAATGAAACAATGGACATTGCACGTTACTTGCAAAGATTTTTATCGAATGGATTAAAGTTTGCATGTCACATGAACTTCATTAACAATGTTGTATTTAGAAAAGGGTCGCATGTTACATATTCGTAAATTTCATTTCATCGAGTTGCATTTAGAAAAGAGTGCATGGCTTATCAAAGCATGAAATTCTAAAGCTTAGATAAAAGGATTGTAGGCATGATTCTTTGATGTAAACCCTAGTAGGTTTCATGCAAGTTATCACTTGTCATGACTTTAGAAAGAAAAGTAAAGGGTTATTGCATACCTTATAGAACATAGATGCAACAAATTGTATACTTGCATGAAATGTGGTATCTAGCGTGTGTTTACACCTTTAGAACAAGGTTAGCATCTCTAGGAAAGGATCGCCCTTGTCGCAAGACAAGTAGATCAGTTTATCTAAATCACCTAACCCTCAAGGGATTCGTATAGGCATAACTAGTCAACACGATAAACACCTCAAGTACTAGCTAGGGCTTGGCACGTTAGGAATGCAGCCAAGTATCGAACTTGGATGCCAAGTCGAAACCCTCAAACTCAAAGCACAAATACGCAAGCTAGGAAAATGCAGCTCAAGCAAGAGTTGCATAATGTGCAAAGAGAAAGTATGAGCATCAATGACTACCACATGAAGGTGAAGAAGATTGCAGATGCACTTGCTTCCATTGGGTCGCCAGTGGAAGATGATGATTTAGTTTCTGTGACCTTGAATGGTCTAGGAAAGGATTATGCACAGTTTCGGACATACATTTCAGTTCGTGAAAGATTTCCTGATTTTGAGGAGTTGATTGCTCTTATAATTTCTGAGGAGCAGAGAAATGGTGGTGCATCTTCTTCAGGAGGAACTTCAAAAGAAGCTGTCTTCTACTCAAATGCTGGAAGAGGTAGAGGCAGAGGTAGAGGAGGCCGATTTGGAGGCCGTGGTAGAAATCAGAATATGCAGCAAACTCAAGAAAACCAGTCCTATGGAGGAGGACGTGGTAACTCTAGAGGCAGGGGGAGCCAAAGAGGTCATGGTGGATGGCAAAGAGACCAAAATGCAAACAGTAATGTTGAATGCTACTACTGTGGTAAAATGGGTCATATGGCTAAAGACTGCTATAAAAAGCAGAATGACATCATGAATGGAAAACTGCAACAAGGGAATTATGCATCTTCTAGTAGACAGGGTGATGACAGAAATGAGCATTTGTTTATGGTGCAGCACATGAACAATTATGTGACAAGTGCAGAAGAAAGCAATGATGTATGGTATGTTGACTCAGGTGCATCAAACCACATGACAGGTCATGCAGAATGGATGGAGGATGCAAGGAAAATGGAAAAACCAGGATTTGTGGAGACTGGTGATGATACTGCACATCCTATTGTGCAGATTGGAAAAATTCCTTTGTCTATGCAGGATGGGAAAAAGAAATACCCGTCCGATGTATTTCATGTCCCGAATATCACCAAGAATCTGGTTTCTGTTGGTCAAATGGTTGAGTAGGGTTTGCAGGTCAGATTTAATCCTCATGGATGCTTTGTTGAGGATATGAAAAATAAAGGTCGCTTGATAGCAAAAGGAAAGAAGAATGGCAGAATGTTTACGTTGGATGTAGACATGTCTGAATTGAGTGCAGCAATGTTTGCACATGGGACTGGTGTAGTTGCAGATATTGATATCTGGCATAAACGCATTGGTCATGTTAATGTACAGCAACTTAAATCAATGTAGGCCCAAAATACTGTTGCAGGATTGCCAAAATTCAAGGTTGCAGAAATGCATAAGATATGTGAAGCCTGCCAATTTGGAAAACAGGCAAGGAAACCATTCCCTAGACATGTTCAAGAGAGTGAGAAGCCATTGGAATTAATCCACTCTAATGTGTGGACTACTAAAGGTGCATCTCTTGGAGGCTGTCATTATTTTGTCACTTTTATTGATGACTATAGCAGAAAAATTTGGGTGTACTTTATGAAAAAGAAAAGTGAAGTTTTTGGGCATTTCAAAACTCTTAAAGCTATGGTTGAAAAAGAAACAGGCCTGCAAATAAAATGCCTAAGGTCAGATGGAGGGGGAGAGTACCTCTCAAATGAGTTTGCAAGGTTCTTGCAGGAGCATGGCATAAAGCAGCAATATTCATGCTGTCATACCCCACAACAAAATGGAATTGCAGAAAGGAAAAATAGGCATATTGGAGAGGTATCTCGTGCCATGCTCAACGAAAAAGACTTGCCAGATTTTTATTGGGCTGAAGCAGTTGCTACGGCAGTCTATATAATGAACAGGACTCCCACTGCAGCAATACATGGGATGACTCCAGAGGAGAGGTATACTGGTAGGAAACCAGATATTTCTCATTTGAAAATTTTTGGTTGCATTGCCTATGTACATGTGCCAGATGAGTTGAGATCCAAGTTGGATTCAAAAGCTGAGAAGTGCATCTTTATTGGTTACTCTCTGCAGCAAAAAGGGTATAGATGCTATAACTCTTCTACTCGTAAGTTTACAGTGAGCAGAGATATTGTTTTTGATGAGACGAGTAGCTGGTATAAACCAGTAAATGTGATTGATGATGTAGATGCACAAAATGGTAATGCTGCACAGAATTCACAGCAGCAGTCACAAAATATTAGTGGACCTGGAGCGTCCTCTAGCAGTGGTTCACATTCTTCGCCATGGACAGGCAGATTGAGATCAGGAGAATCTTCTCAAAGCAATGCAGATAGTGGTATGCAGGTATCACGAAAAGGAAAAGAGAAGGTTGATCAGCCCATGTTTGATGTGAATGCAGGTCACTCTTATGTGGATGGTGAATCCAGTGGCTCAGAACAGAGCATTGATGATGAGTTGGGTATTCCTTCTATTGTTACACCTGGAGTAAGGAAGACCAGGGATGTTTTGAGAGCACCTGGGAGTGAACCTACTTTGCTCAGGTCTACCAGAGTTAGGTATCCTGTGGATAGGCTGAAATATGATGGATTTACAGCCATTCACTATGCATATATGGTCAAAGTGATACACGAACCAGAACCCACTTCTTTTGAGCAAGTCATGGGAAAAGAAAAATGGGAGAAAGCCATGGATGAATAAATGGATGCCTTGGAAGCAAATGCTACATGGGAATTGGTACCTTTGCCTAAAGATAAGAATGCAATTGGCTGTAAGTGGGTTTATAAGGTGAAGCATAATGCAGATGGTTCTGTGAACAGATACAAGGCAAGATTAGTAGTCAAGGGGTATGCACAAACATATGGCATTGACTATGAAGAAACATTCAGTCCGGTTGCAAGGATGGAAACCGTAAGAGCAGTCATTGCTGTGGCTGCATCAAAGGGATGGTCTTTACATCAGATGGATGTAAAGAATGCCTTCTTGCATGGTGATTTGCAAGAAGAGGTCTATATGGAGCAGCCACCAGGTTATGTGCATGCTGTTCATCCTGAGTTTGTTTGCAGGTTGAAGAAAGCCTTGTATGGCTTGAAGCAAGCACCTAGAGCATGGTCTAACAAGATAGGACAGTATCTTGTCACTATTGGCTTTCAGATTTCCAAGGAAGATTTCTCACTTTATGTGAGAAAAACAGAGAAAGGTATTATGCTACTTGTCATTTATGGTGATGATTTGATTATGACAGGTGACAGTGATGAAGATATCCTTCATGTGAAAATGCTATTGAAGTAGAAGTTTGAGATGAAGGATTTGGGAGAGCTGCGTTATTTCTTGGGCATTGAGGTGATTAGATCACCAAGTGGGATACAGCTCTTGCAGAGGCAGTATGGATTGGACATGCTGTCCAAATATGGGATGACAGGCTGTAAGCCTATTTCAGTTCCTTTGGAGCAGAATGTGAAGCTGAGCATAGATGCAGGTGAGCTTCTGAAAGACCCTACTATGTACAGACGCATAGTAGGAAGCTTGATTTATATGACTATTACCAGGCCAGATTTGAGCTATGCTGTTGGATTGGTAAGTCAGTTTATGCAGGCTCCAAGGAAACCGCATTTGGATGCGGCTAGATGCATACTCAGGTATGTGAAGTCCACATTGCAGTATGGACTATTTTATGAGACTGGGGTTCAGATAGAGCTGCATGGATACACTGATGCTGATTGGGCTGGTAGTATTTCTGATAGAGGATCTACTAGTGGATATGTGTTCTCTTTTGGGAGTGCTGTAGTCACTTGGAGCAGCAAGAAACAGCCTACAGTTGCCTTATCGAGCACAGAGGCTGAGTACAGGGGCGCAACAATGGCTGCATGTGAGGTAGCTTGGTTGCATAAGCTACTTTATGATATGCATCAGCCTACAGATGGGACAGTTGTCATTTATTGTGACAACATGAGTAGTATACACTTGGCAAATAACCCAGTCTATTATGCTAGAACAAAGCACATTGAGGTGCATTATCACTATGTGCGGGAGAGGATTTTACTAGGTCTTATTGATCTAGTTTATATCAGCGCAGAGGATCAGGTAGCTGACATATTCACGAAGGTATTGGGCGGCGCAGAGAAGCTGCGTAAGTTCAGAGACCTGCTTGGTGTGCAGGAATTGGGATTGAGCTTGAGGGGGAGTGTTGAGATATCGAGCTCCCCTCATGATATGCCAGGGTGACCGTTGTGCATTTATGTCACCGACGTGTTACTTGCAGATGCGGTTGGTACACCGCCCATGAATAATAGCTATATGACAGCTATCCTTATCTACTCTAGTTCGTGGCTCAATTAGTATGCCACTTTAGTTAGTTGAGTTTGGTTTGAGACCCATATATAGGGTTCTTCTATTTCTTTGTATGTGAGTTCTTTTGGCTTCCACAACTAAGAAGAGGAAAACTGTTTTCAGCCTCCACCCTTGTGTGTATTCCCCCATTGTGCAAGCAAGAAAGCTACAAGTGAGACTCCTTCCTTCTCTCCCACAATTTTGACAACGCGGCCTATGAATTCCTTGCAAGCTCCAAAATTTGGTATGCTTCTTCCTTACATGGGAATACCCTTTATAATTGTGAGTTATAAGTACCCGGATAAGGACCGCGTGCACAAGGCTTAAGCCCATTGCCTTTAGAAGCTTATAAAGAGCTTCTGTCTTATCCACAAGACGTGGAGGGGTAATAATTTGGTGGGAAAATGATGACGAATGGGGGAGATTGATTAGGTTGTGGCAACGTGGAGCTACGGGCGGCAGCCGAGCTGCAACGGCGACAGCAGGCGGTAGATCTAGAAGTGGCGGTGATCACGATAGCCTTATCCTTGCCCCCTCCTTTGTTCCTCCTCTCCCCAGCTCGTGCCACAGGGGTGTCACATGTGAGATGACAACGACAATGGCAGAATCATCCTCTCCCTCTAATCATGCAGCACCGTGGCCCTTTCCTTCTCTCACAGATTGTACCCAATGTGGCAGCCTCCTCCCTTCCTCCACTTGACCACAGGGGTGGGTTCTTATAGCTTTCGGGGGAGGGAAGATGGTAGCCACCACGTGGATTATGCATGGCTCCCTCCCTCATGCAACCCACACCACTCTACCGTAGGCCATTCCTCCCCACACTCCCTCTCCTCCAGCCATGCATCGATTGGGGGAAGGGATAATTATAAAAAATTTGACTTAAATTCCATCATTATCCCAATTGCCCCTTCAAAAAGGGTGTTCTCCTGTGGGTTTTTTTTTAGGGTCTTCAACCCCGGCCTCGATTTCACAATGCAGAGGCCTCATTTTTGTGCTTGCGGGGTACGGATTAAGTTGCCAATAATTATGATGTGGGAGAAAACCTTGCACAGGTTTTACGCAGCATGCGGGGAATCAAGTTCAACAATATTTTTGAGCAAAAATATTACAATACCACATGAAGTTCATGTTATGTGACATTTTTGGATGCATCTTCAGAAGATGGATTCTTGAGCCAAGAAGTAACTCATGCCCAACCCAAACTTGAAACCTCAATGACACCCTTCCAGCCTTCCAAAGAGTGACTAAGCAGCAATTAATAGACAACAGTAGTTCCAATGCATCATCAGAAGTTGAGACCAGTCCCTTCAAGAAGTCAGATCTTTACCCACCAGAAGCAATCCACGGGACTTTTTTTTGTGAAGTGGAAGGTGAAAGGAAATTGACATTCTTGGATGCTGATGGTACCGAAGGTCACGTGAAAGTGGGTCTAAGTCTTCCAGAAGAAGAACTAGTGGTCCTAGGAGACCTAATAAAGGAGAACTTAGACGTATTTTCTTGGTTGTACAAAGACCTGAAGGGGATTGACCCTACAGTTTGTCAACATCACATTGATCTTGAGCCTGATGCCAAACTGGTGAGGCAAAGTCACGGGCATATGAATCCCAATTATTCTACTCTGGTAAAGGATTTGTATAATAATCCATTGCAAATGTAGTTATTGTCCAAAAATTATCTATGAAGCAATATAAAAACGCTATGTAGTCTAAAGAATCACATTATAAAATATTTTCCTAATAGGAAAAGGGATGGTAAAAAACTTTTGTCTCATGCTACAATGAGAGTCCTTTTAGATCTTAGTCTATGTATGAAAATTCAATTTTATAATTCAAGAAACGAAAAGGATGTGGTTGTAGCTCTGGGATTTGAGAAGGTGGGAGGTTGAGGTGGTTACACCTCCCTCTTCTTTTATCTTCTCTCTCACAATTCATTTCCCTCTCTCCCTCATTTCACATAACTCTCATTTCTCATTCTTGTTTCTCTCTCTTGTGCTCCTTTACAAGATCTTATGGAGAGTGAGGAAGAGGAAGAGAGTGAGGATGGTTTTCATTTATCTATTTCTTGTGTGCCATATCCTTGTGTGTTTTGAGGCATGCTTCCTAGTGAGAAGAAGAGGGTTTTCTTGCAGGTTTTTATGGCCAACAATGTATTTGTAGCCTCTACTTTGCCGATTCAGGTCACTGTTGGTGCCATGGCAGGGTGCTCTTCAAGTACCAAGACTATTGTTAAAATATTGAGAATGCATGCTACGGAGGATCACTGATGAGCAAATAGACAATCATAATGAGGCAAAAGCATTGACAAAGAAGAACAACTAATATTATCCAAGCATAATGCAAGTACAACTGATTGATAATTACTAATAGAATGAGTGTGGGGATGAGTGCCTTTTATAGGCTCATATTAGGTGGTATTGGTAGGTGGAGATAGGTGGGCATAATATTCAACAACTCTGGTTTTAATAACCATGCATACATAACGTAGTCTAAGGCTTTATTTGCAGTTTGTTTCTTTGCCTTGTCTATTCCAAACAAAGCTAGTGTGGATGTGATTACACATTTTTCAACACTCGTCCTCAATCACAACCAGAAAAGACACTGAGTATACACAGGTTGTCGTGAGTAGAACCTTGCTAAGTGTAGACATGGAAGAAAAAAAAACAACCATACAAATCTAGAGGCAGTTACAAGGCCTCACTAAGTGTGTAGAGGCTGTAGTGTGCGGAGGTTATATGAGGAGTATAGGAGCTTATGATGGGAACATTAGGCAATTCCACATTTTTAACCTTTTTAAAAAGTCTATCAGAAAATGAGCTACAAAAGAGGGACTGGTGAGTCCTATCCTTTTGTTCTTGGGGTTCTTCTTCTCCTTCTTCTTCAATGTTGTCTTCATGTTCTTTGACTATAGCAAGATATACTTGTTGAGACCTTTTCTTAGCAAAGCAAAATTTCTCAAATATGCCCAGTTTTCTACAAAAAACACAGACTATGCTCTTCTTCCCTTTCACATAGAGGAGTTGTTGGTCTCCTCGATGCTTGTTTCTCCCTTATTCTTGATCTACTTTTCCTCTTCCAAGAGAGAGGCTTTGATGTCCACAAATTTTGGCTTTGGCATGTTGATTAATGTGGTAGACACATTATCAAACTCAAGTGGTAAACTTTTGAGAAGCACTCGAATGCAAATGTCTTCATCCATCTTCAAGTTGATTCCTGCAAGTTGTGTTAACACGCTTTCCATATAATTCAAATGAGTTGCAAGTGAGGTATTACTTCGCATGTCAAGCCTTAAAAATTCAATCAGTAAACCATATTTTGAGGATTTGGAATGAGCTCCAAATAAGGTTTCTAATTGATCCCATGTTACATAAGAGGTTTCACAATCATCAACATGATGAATGTAGCTATCATCAAGTTTGAGATTGATAATAGCTTGAGCCTTATCATCATTTTTATCCCATACGATTGAAAGTGCAACTTCCCTTGGTTTCTTCTCTTGACCACTTGTGATTGACCACAAGCCATTCTTCATTAGGATTTGTTTGATCCTAGTTTGCCATGTATGGAATCCAACACCATTGAATCGAGATGTTGGTGAGTCCTTTCCCATTTTGAGATTGCCAGATCAACAGCAAATTAGCTCCAAAGAATTCAAATTCCAATTGAGCACAAGTGCCAAGAAGCACTAGGTGATTATTATCAGGAGATATTAGGTGATTGTTATGCCCTTGAACTTGGAATCTTTAAGATCTTGTAAATCTAATTCCTAGTCTTCCCCTCCTTGATTTAATGCTAGAGTTGCAAAAAAAACTGAGAATAGTCCAACAGAAGTGTTGAATTTGAGTGTGTCAAAGGACGTAGGAGGATTAGTGTTAATCAACACTAGTATTAAGAGATACAATGCAGTTGGCACTTGATGTTGAATCTTCTTCTTGCTAATTCGAAGTGGTAACATAGCTAGGAAATAAGCTTTGTAGTAGATTAGAGGGTTAGTGACATTACTGAGCCAAAGGAAGTAGGAAAATGAAGAAAAAATTAAGCTTTGATATTGATGGCTATGGATTCTGCATTAGGGTTTTTAGGGAAGCTTGGTTTTTTAGCTCCTGTGAACTGAATACTTGATCATTTCCAAAACATTATTGATAGAAATGAAGCTCAAGAAATAGGTTATCAAAGCCTTATGATACTTGTCAGCACCACAATACGTGCATGCCGATTGAACTATACGAACAGTAGAGGGTGAAGAAAACAGTAATGTTGAGTAAAGGCACAATATTGGAGCATGAAGTCAACAATATTGGACTTTGATGAGATGACTAGGAGCACCCTATGTCAAGGAGTATTTTTCTAGAAGAAACCACAAGCTAAAATGGCCTAGATAGGGAGATTCAAGTCCTCTACTGAAGGTGGGTAGCTATGGAGGTAGGTGAGAAATTCATGGGAAAGTGGAGGGAGCCAAAAATTCAAACTCGAATGACTCAATTAGTGACCTAATGACTCACGAACTTAAAACCCGCTCTGATACCATGTTAAAATATTGAGAATACATGCTATGGAGGATCATTGATGAGCAAATAGACAATCATAATGAGGCAAAAGCATTGATAAAGAAGAACAAATAATATTATCTAAGCATAATGCAAGTACAACTAATTGATAATTACTAATAGAATGAGTGTGGGGATGAGTTTCTTTTATAGGCTTACAGTAGGTGGTATTGGTAGGTGGAGATAGGTGGAAAGTTACCATGGTATTCAACAACCATGGTTTTAATAACCATGCATACATAACCTAGTCTAAGGCTTTATTTGTAGTCTGTTTCTTTGCCTTGTTTGTTCCAAAAACAAAGAGGCTATGGTGGATGTGATTGCACATTTCTCAACAACTATTGGAGGAGAAAAATCATTCATTTTCTTGAGCATCCATATTTAGAGCACTGCTACCACCAAGGCAAAGAGATTTGGTGGAGTAAGGTTTATCATGTTAGTGAGTGGTAAGATGAACCTTTTACGTGGGACATTAAGGTCTACTGCCACCATTGTCATAGAGTTCTTACTAGCATCCCTATTGAGTTCAATGATGAAGGAGGGATTATACATGTTTTGTATTCTCTCTCTTGGTTAGACTTTGATTATCATAAGCTACTGAGTAGGTTGATTGCCATGGCATGTTATATCAATGAAGCCTTGATTTACAAATTGTATTTTGATGGAGATTTTGGAGGACCTGTTAAGCATGCCAGTGTTGTGGTTGTCATAAAATATCCCCATCATTGAGTGGTTTTAAAAATGGGAGTGTATTTAGGAACCACTTTAACAAATAACATGGCGGAATACAAGACCTTGTTTATGGGGTTAAATCTAGCTACATGTGGTTGTATGCGCGAGTTATTGGTGAAAGGTGACTCTAGTTAGTGATTAAGCAATTGAATGGGATCTATAGTGTGAGAGATACCATTCTAAGGATGTACCATTGTGCAACCTTGGACACCCTTGAGATCATTGAGGCAGTGACTTGCCAATTGATTCCTCGACAATGGGATCGCTTTGTAGATTCCCTAGCTCATTATGCCTTTGTTGAGGATGCATTTCTTAACTAAGGTCATGAGGGGCTTTTAAATTTTCCTCTTGATGTTAGTCTACTGCTACTATGGGGATTTCTTGTTAACATATTCTATTTTGGTCACCGGTGGTTCGTATGGGTTACAAGTCTGATAGCGATTAACCATATTCCTATTCTGTCATGGGCACATAAGATCGTTCAATGGCATATTCATAGGACATCCCCCCTCATTATTTATGTAGGGGGTTAGCTAATAATTTGATGCATGAGAAACCCATTCCCTTGGTCTAGTTTTGTGCTTCAGTATGGTCTATGTGTGGTCAAAGGGTTTGTTTTCAGCAGTAGAATAATGAATGGTATGCTTTATGACTATATTTTTATTCGGCCAAGAGATCCATTCCTATTGTCTTTAATGTTTGATTTTGTTAGGCCAAGAAGATAACTTACTTTTCAATGAAATGGTCTGATTTCCTTAGGCAAAGAGGGCCATTTGTTTAGTTGGTGCGGGTATGGTTAATGGATTTTTATTTTAGTGCTAAACTAAACACATTCGACGGAGCACCTAGAGAGAGCCTCTTACTACGCATAATCTTCTTGTGGCCAACAAGTCTAGGTCATATCCTTTATGCATTATCAAATGTTTTTGTGAAAACCAAAAACTCCCTAGTAAAACTATAATAGATAGATTTTATTTTTGGTAGCTTAGTTGTCTATGCGGTTGCTTGTTTTGTTGTTTCATAGTTGGATTTTTGGTATTTGTCTAGCTCAGGATTTTTTTTGGTCATTTTATTTAATTTTACGAGTGTCGAAATTTGATAGCCTTGGTCGAGATTTGTATTTTTTTGGACAAGTTGAAGTTAGAGTTTTTTTATGGTTGCCGAACATTGTGGAACATGTATGTTTTCTTGTCGAAACTTTTGCACATCATGGGAATTTTGGGTTCAAGAGAACTTCATGTTGCAATTTCGGATGCACTGCACGTAGGGGTCATATCTCCTTATCTTTTTAATAACTTCCATGCCAAGGGTTGGGTTGATGCACATTTTGCACCATTGTTGAACACTAGCATGACACGAGGTCCGTTGCAGCTATATGTAGTAAATCATAGTTACACATGCACTTAAGAGAGCACCTTCAATGAGCAAGCATAGTACTTGCAGGCACAAGAGTTGGGATTATGCACCACCAAGTTAGGAACCTCTAGTTGAGTGGGAAAGGTGATTGGGTGAGCTTGAGGGTCATGAAAGACACCGCTAGTTGTGAGATGGACTATTTTCTATGTCAACATCTTGAGAACCATCATCTTTCTTGAGCAACGGGGAGATTTCGGGTGGGAGGGGTGGATTACGACTTTTTCTCACTGAGTGTTGAGAGGTGAGGATAAGGATCTTAAATAATCAAGGAATTGTGTTTGCATGTTGCATGATGCTCGAGAAAATGTAGATTGGCTAGGCATTATTTTCCAGTGCATCCATTATTCTTCCTGTGAAGCATCACTTGATTGATTGCATAGCATGAAAACAACATTACATATCTCTCAAATCATGAATGCCTGGGCACGAAGATCTATTTCATAGCCAATTCTTGCTAGGGCACATTGCATGAAAAAACAAGTTCATATGAAGAGAATATCCGTTTTGAAGATTCCAAGGGTGTGTACTTCATAATGGAGTTTATGGAAGAAGGCATGTGGAGAATTATCAAGGAGCTTGAATATAGAAGGTATGGTTTTTCTCTAGTGATTAAACAAGTATCATGCTAAGAAGTCACGAGCATGCAAATAATAATATGAGCTGGTATATTTGGTTGTATACCTCAAGAAAGTGTGGAGTGCATTGTAAAAAATTGTCATGGAAAGTGGTGTAGAATATAGAATGGAGTTTTCATGAGAATATTGTAAACATTGTTGCAAGCGGCGTTGACATTCATCCCATCTCTTTTGCACGGAGCAAAAAGCCAAGTAGCTATCTCGGGGGGGGGGGGGGGGGTCACTCATGAATATATGTATATATAACGTGAGTTCAAAATAAGGGGTTTTTAAAACACCAATTTTATACATGTTTTACATACAGAAGGGTGTCATAAAAAGGGGTTACTTACAGATTGAATAGAAAAGGGTTGTGTTTTATTCAAGAAAAATTCATAGATTAGGATATTTATAAATAGGCCATAAACGCACGTTATATAGAGAATATATATATATTGAACCCCCTGAGATAGCTATCAACCTTATCATTATGAATAAGCGGGAGGATGTTGCCACTCCTGTGGTTGATGAAGAAAGGCTTCATCGAGAGTATGAGATAGAGGACCTATGGAAGTAAACATAGAAGTAAAGGTTCAAATAAATGTTGATTCTTTGAGTGAAGGAGAGCATAGAATTACTCACTGCAGCAGAATCTTCTTGGATAAGGTTTGAAGTGCACCATTGTCCTATGGTCTAGATGATTTGATTATGTCGATTGCTTGAGTTTGACTTGGAGGCATATTTTTTCAAACATTTAGGGGCTGGTGATAGCAGGCCTAGGGGTGGTAGCGGTAAACAAAAGGGTAGTGATGAGATTGAGAGTTAGACTTTTTCCACCCCGCCACTAAATTGTAGGAGCTATCCATGCATCCTCTAGCTACGACAATGAGATTGAGATGGAGCAAGAATTAAAAAGCTATATCCCATGTGAGTATCGTGAGCAGAAAGAGTGGTATTGTAACATTGTAGATTGAAGACATTTCTAAAATGCAAGAAAGTCAACAGAATTCTCAACAAATGTAGAGATTCCATATCGGATTTTGAAATGTGGGTATAAGTGGTGGCATATTCTGAAATATGGTTAGGATACTGACTTGTTCTGATTGCGAGCAGATTCAGAGGTTAAAATATTTAAAGCCTTAAGTTTAAAATATGTAAACCTTATAGAAAAATTTATAACTTATAAGGCTTTCAAATTGACTTTAAGTTTTAAAAGCATGAAAAGCCTCTATGATTTTTGAAAAGTAAAAACACAAACATGTGATATGGGATACAATTTCTTGTCATGTGAGAGGAAGGTCCCATACAGGAGTATGGATTTTTCTGTAGAGGATCGTCGAATATTGTGGAAGTTTTTGGATGCTTCAAAGTTGACACTATGTATCAAACATTTTAGAGGTATGAATAAATTCTTTGTTTCAAACTCAATATTTTTATGTTAGAATGTTGTTGATGCTCTATTTTGAGCTTGATTTTAGACACATTTGAGCTATAAGAGACATTGTGTGTCATTGGGTTTTGTGTGTGGCTTATGCGATGTTTGCAAAATTTTAAATTTTTTTGTATTTGTGTTGTTTATGAACAACATCGATTACCCTATCCAACACTCCTTAATGTCTCATTATTGAGTAGTGATTGAGGCTTGATCTTGATCACCACTCGCGTAATAACGTTCTTTCCTTTTATGCTTTGTGTGTATATGTATGTGGGAAATTTTTCCTTCGTTGGGGACTACCATTCATTCCATGAAGTTCTAGGGTTAGGCTAGGTGTGCCTTGGGAGACCGGAGCAGTTGTATGCCTCCTATAAAGACATTTCTAAGCACTTTACGAGCTATTTTTGAGGGTAGTTCTAGTGACCTTAATCTACTAACCTACAATGTAGCTCTTTTTAGGAATCCCTATTAGTTGTGAGACATATAAGAAAGCCTGCTAAATAAAAGAGAAGAAACAATGAGTATAATATATATATATATATATATATATATATATATATATATATAGTACACAGGTGTGTAAAAAGTGGTTCTAGTCCCAAAAAAAAAGTAAAGAAAGAAAAATTCCAAGAGAAGATGATCATTGCCTTAGGAAGGCCTAGCAGGTTCTTAGGGATGAGTTAGACTAGGAGTCAATGCCTTGTCTTCTTGGGGGTGACATTTAACCAAAAAAAATATAAGGATGGTTGGAGCAAAAACAAAAGTGAGTGAAAGAAAAAGGATTTAGTGTCGCCTTATGAGAGCTTTCTAGGTACTGAGACTAGACGTGAGACTTATGGCATGTTCTCCTTGTGTCACAATATGCTCAGCTCCCTCCTTTTTACATGCATGAGTATAAAGTATTGAAGAAAAGAAATGTGATAAATGAAAATGTATGTGAATTTTTATAGACCAAGCTACAAGAATCCTTGCCTAGTAGGAGTTCCTAGTCCAGTTGTGCTACGTCATGTAGGTAGGTCAGACCACCACTTAGGATGACTTCTTTGATAGTTCTTTTTAGTTGTTCTATGTTAGAGTAGTTGGTTAGTGACTAGCTCTGAATCTCTATGAAACTCTACTTAGCCTATTCCTTGTGGAATTCATGCCTTGATTTGGTCATGGGGTAGAGTGAGAGCTGTGTTTGTGCTTTGTGTGTGTATCTTATTTGCAGTAGCTTGATGCTCTTTATGTTTTTTCTTTGTGTAGATCAATTATTGGTTCACAGGGTTGAGTGTGTCTATCCTATGGTTGCCAATAAGAGCCAATTTTAAAGCCAAACTTCAAGTGGAAAGGTCGCCCAAGACCCTCTAACAAATACGATTTTAGTAAAAAATAAAACAGCCATAGATCTAGGAGCTGGACTTTTCTTAAATGCATTTTGACACTAAGAATCCAACACAAGTGTTCGTTCGTCAATCGGAGTCTATTTGACCCCCCCATTTAATGGCCCACAAGGTTTCACATTATAAAGTAGCTACTATATCTTGAAGCTTGAGATCATGTGACCAATGCTCAGATGATAGATTTCAATGCGAGGAAGCCACCTGTCCAATTAGATTGCTATTTTGAGGCCATTTGTCCCTCTATCCATATCGAAACCACTTTCGGTCAAGTGCAAATATGAAAAAGTGAAACTGGATAATTTAAATGTTTAAGTTTAACATTAAGAAGGAGAAAAATCATCAAAATCACACAACATAGGGAGGCACGCTTTTCTCGACACCCCTCTCTCCCATTAAAATTTTGATTTTTTATGACTCGTGTGATTCTTTCCATCCTTTGGGTCATAAGATCTATCGATTCTTCACTTCGCAAACACCTTAGTTCTCATAAAAAATGATGCAATTGATGAAGAGATCGATTTTTAATCTCTCTTGTCTCGCCTTTGTTCCTTGTTCATATGGCTATTTATGAGAGCAAGAGAGGGAGGGTTGATTTTATGAATCGAGGATGAACGATGGTTTGAAAGCATAATGGTAACTAGATCGGGTAATTTGGATGCATCAACGATGGCTAGAAAATATCATCTCAGTAGCTCCACTTTCTCGAAGTACGAAACTTACATATGTGGATGAGTAAGTGACTCGTATTTAATTTTTTATGATGAATCTTTAGTGCATATGATGGAAAGATGATTGTAAACGGTTGAAATATATATTTTGATGTTTGTAATTTCAAAATTTCATTCATTTTTAAAATTCATGTTGAAATAATTAAACCATAAATTCAAAATACGATTTTTTAATTTAAAAATTAGATTTTGGAGATCAAATGATATTCATATAGCATGAAAATAAATATTCTGATAGATTATACTTAAATGAGTCAAAAAATTTAAAAATCTCAAAAAATAAATAATTTATATTCAAATAAATAGAAAAATTCATAAAACTTGCTCAAAATATTTTTTTAAAGAAAAAATAGTTATTACGTGTTAAAAAGTACAAAAATTTAGGGGAATTTTGGTGAATGTATAATGAAGGTGAAGTATGAGGGTTTATCTCATTTTTTAATTTATATATTAACGTGCATATTTAGGGCTCATTTATATGAAAAGTTAGCACAAAATCTCTCTACACTTGTGCAAGCAATCTAAATGTAAACTGTAAGAGGTATGGGACTAAAATGGAAAGATATTTGATTGAGTTACTAATTTATTTGCGTATCTTAGCATATAGGCCATGGTTTGTATAAGTTTAAGGGGTTCAATAGTACATATTAGCTTGCTCTTGTTCCCTAGCAACATATCATGTTGCTAGTGGAAAGAAATCATGAAAAGATTGTTTGTGCACTTCACATTGGCTGGTTTTTAGTTAATTGTTTGAGTGGCACAAGGTGTCATAAACTTTGCATATGCAATCTACATATGGTATCAGAAGATAAATTCATGGATGCATTGCAATTCTATGTCCAGGTGGTGACCAACGATTGAGAGCATAAGATTCCTCTTGGCTATATGATAGTGTGATATCTTAGAAAACCGATTAAATGAGAAATATATACAGTCTTATAGATCCTTATGTTTATATTATGGGAGGACTTTGTTATGTTCATATTCTATATGTAAGATGGCACATCTTAGGGCAAATCCCCGAGGTGTAGGAGAGTTGTAGGAGCTAGAGCACTCTATTGGAGGGAGTTCTTTGTGTATGTGAATCGAGGTGCTAGTCACTTATATGATAGGATATAGGTGACTAGCACCTCGATTATGAGAGAACTTTGTTACATTCGCCTTTTATGTGTAAGATGGTGTATCTTGGGACGAATCCCCGGGGGTATAGGGAATTTGTAGGAGCCACAACACTCTACTAGGGAAGCTCTTTGTGTATGTGAATCGAGGTGCTAGTCACCAGTCCTAGGGCTAATTTGGCTAAACCTTGTATCTACTTGTCATTTCCATAGTTGCACAATATCTATTTGAGTATTCAAGTAACCAATGCATTACAAATCAATAGCTTTGTGCTCTTTTGACACTTCTTAATATCTCTTAAGGACTTTAAATGCTAATCACTCCCCCTTCATATGCATCATCCTAGCACTCATGATATAGGAGATCATCTTCTTTAGCTACCTTAGTGAGGCTTTTCTCCTTGTGTGGCCAGGAGGTGAGTGCATGTTACTGGGGCATTACTACTTTGGTGTGGGAAGGCTAAGGGGTTTTGTGCAAGTAGGCAGTCTTTGATTTGGGCCATCCCCATAAGCCCTTTGGCATGTAATGTGGTTTTTCTTCATCGATATGCTCTAGATTTGAGTGTATTTACTCATTCTCAAAAGTTTGCTCTTGGTTGTTACCTCTATCCCCGCATTTCTCACTCATGGAAGTTACTATATGTATATCCTCTACATCACGTGCGTTCAAGGTCTATTTATAAATATTCTTATCTATGAATTTTTCTTGAATAAAACATAACCCTTTTCTATTCAATTTGTAAATAAACTCTTTATATTACACCCTTCTATATGTAAAAAATGTATAAAATTGGTATTTTAAAAATACCTTATTTTGAAGCCACGTGATGCACACATATATTCATGAGTAACTTACGTGAGATTTCTCATCCCCACTGTCTTGTTTATCACTCTTCTCATTAGTACAAGCTCTATCTCCACCATGATTGGATGGCATTTAGGTCAAATGGATGGAATTGTCTGGCATAGTCTTCTCTCCCATTATCACACATGACGTTGTTGGCTAGAAGGCAATGGCTAGAGGCAATAGAAGAGCCTCTATGGCATGAGAGATTCAAGATAGTTTACACTTTCCATTGTGAAAGCACTTCTTGTTTGTCGCATAGATTTAAGTCAAAATGAATGAGGTAAGACCTTATCTTTTATCTTGATGCAAGATATTGCATTAGCTATCATGTTATATATGGCCTCATAATCCTATCAACTAATTCTACTTGTATCACAAGCGATTTGGACTTATTCCACCAATAGATTATTAGCAAACACCTATAGGAGCGTCATTTAAAGTACAAAAGTGAAGTGCTTGATGTACAAGATCTCTCAAAACTACAATTAGTTGTTTGTCTTTTAAGAACACCTTTAGAGGCTTTATTTCTAGATCCTCCCCTTAGTCTCTGACATTATTAGGGAATGTAGTATTTTTTATTTTCTCTTCATGGTAGATTACAAACCTTGATGCTTATACATGTCTTTTTTAATGCTCCATCATTCAAGGATAGTGATATCATTGGTAGTACTCGACATTTTCTTTCCCTGTAGCCATTCACAGTTTGTTTGTACCTCTGTAGATTTTCCTTTCTAATGTCCTTATTCTTCTCTATTTGCAGTGCAGATGATTTGAATGAAGCATTTTCGTCCTCCAAGGTCAAATTTCTTTGCGTGTCCTCTATCATATATTTCTCCTTATCATTGAACTACTTTAATTCTTCTTCAAGCTTCTACACTTATTGCAAAATAAACAACCTTGAGATTGTAATAAATATTGATGGGCACTATATAACATTGATTGATAATATTGATGCATATTAACATTGATGTGTAAGCATTTGCAAAAATTTAATAGAAATTTTTCACCATTCGCAAAAAAAAGTGAGTAAGGAAAAATTGAATTAAAAGAAACCATCTACCCAAAGATCAATATTTTTCTTTCCCTCTCTAAATGTTATTAGGAATCAATTGTTACACCTCAACCGCATTTCTTGCTATATAGTTGGTTGTAGATATCATGTCTACTATCGCATTCCTTTTACTTGGAATATATCTAAAGTGTGGGTTAATTGACTTTATATAAGCAATCCATCTTTACATGGCTATATTTGAAATGGATAACTAGTAATCATTTGTGGCAAAGGCAAAAAAATTGTTTCTACTATCACTGGAGCATCAATAAAGTACCTTTATCACAATTTAATGCAAAAAAAAGCCCTATACGTCTCTTGATTTGTGGGTATCTCCTCTGTCTTTCATTTAAAACTTTTGCACCAAACCTTACTACATATTATTTCTCTGCTTTATCATCTTGACTTACAACTAACCAATTATAAATGGACTACTATCCAATGTAATAATGATGGGTTTCTCATCTGTATATTCTTCTTTTCTTAATGTTGCTATAGTCATCAAAATCTTCTTAATTATACTCATAACTTTGGTATTTTTTCGTCCCAAAAGAAATTATCTCCATTTTTTAACAACTCATATAAGTTTTTTTCTATGTGAGAAAAATGAGGAATCTAAATTAAATGGAATACACAGGCTCCAAGAAACCTTATAATATAAAAAATTGATAAACATATCTCTTATGTCCTCTCTATTGCATCCAATTTGCAAGAGAAGGCCTTCTTACATAAGGCCCACACATATGACCCACAACTAATACTTCATGTTGATACAAAACATTGATTTCAAACGTGAGAGAGTTAGATTCACTTCTTCTAACCTAGTAAGGATTTTCTCACAATTTGATACATGATCTCTTAAAATATTTCAACATCATCCAACTCTTCATCCTTATCTTTCTCTATACATCCCTTAATGGGCATATCGTCCAATAATAGCATAGTCAAACTTGGAATATAATACTTGAGTACATTCTTCATGGCATTCATCATATGAGCCATATATTTTTTAGTTCCGCATGGCAATGTACACATATGAACCAAGACACATAGAGTATTCATTGTAATCAAGTTTTTGTCTCCAATGCAAGCTTGAACTAGTCATATCTTGAGTATAGATCACCCAAAGAATAAATATCTCTGCTATGAATGCTTTTTCAAATTCATCCACCACTAGTCCTACATTCACACTTTGGATGGTCATTTTGTTCAATGGCTAAAATTTGTGTATAAACCTAAATGTAGCATCCTTCTTAGGCATTCTGGGCCACCCATTACAATATAATATACATAAAGACTCTAGAACATCCCTTCTCATTCTTTTATTTAGTAGGTCTATCAGTTTGGGCAAGTGAGGCCTAGGCAAAAATATACATTGTAAATTCTAAAATATATATGTTATGATAGAAATCACCTTGGGTGCTACCACTCCTAGATTCATATAACCAATTTTATGTTATTGAAAAATGAATACCGTACCATGCCTTTATAACATCTCTATGAAACTCTAGCTCCATATTTGTGTAAAAGAAGCTCTATCTCTCTACTAGAATGAGAGAATTTTTATTGCTAATCATCAGTTTTCAAAGAGATTCCTTTGTAAATTTATGGCCATAACAATAGGTTGCAATATGACCTATTTTTTCACAATAATGACAAACAATATGACAATTTCTAGTACCTCCATTATGCCATCCACCTCTTCCTCTAGAGATCCCCTTGTCTCTAAAGCTTCCACAACCCCCTAAAAATTACATTTCAACAAACTACTTAAGTTGTTTTGCTGGTCATCTCACCAGTACATCCCATACCATGGCCACTTAAAGAGGATTCCACATCTCCTTCCTGAATCTCAATTAAATGATTGGTCCTATTCACCACTTCTTTCATATGATTCACCTTGCATAATGATTTCTTTAGTGATCATGAGAGTGACCAACTGATTAAAAAACTAGAATCAACTTCCATAGATACACAAAAGTGACAAACGATTGCAAGGCCTTCTTATTATTAAGGCAACCCAAGGTAGATGAAGCCCAGTCATCATCATCAGGCATTCCATCAATAGCTACAAAGACATCAGTAATGCTTCTCACTTTCAAAGAATACTCATTTATGGACATTGTCCCTTTCTTCAAAGTATTCAACTCTTACTTGAGTTGAATCTTCTGTGCCCCAACATAGTGTTATTGTCTATAAATGTGATATTTTGGCATTTTTTATATGCCCCAACATAGTGTTATTGTAGGATTACTTAGCTTTGGCTTCTTGTTTTCACCTGAAACAAACTTATAGAGGCATTTTCCAATAAGAAAGTTTTTCACATAAAACTTTCATGATAGATGGTTACTCTTATCCAACTTCTCAATGATGGGGTTTCCACTGTTCTCTACCATTATCACAAATTTGATACAAAACAACAAGAAAGCCTTTTGCAACCTTTTACAACAAGTGTACAACAACACAAGAATAGTCGCTTTCAGTGACTCCTCAATAGTACATATAGTCTACAAATTTTTAAAAAATAAAACTTGTATTTTCTTCCTAGCAAACACCTCCAAACCTATATATTTCAAATTTGTACAGTGTACACCCACTTTTGACTGACACAATGGAAACCACAGTATACGTTGAAACTTTTATTCCGCAACCTTGGGTGTCTAAAATGGGGGCGGAATGGCCTCAAAGGCCAAAAAATCAATAAAAAAGCTTTAAAGGTATTATTTGTAAAATATACAATATTGTGCTTGCACAACAAGTCTCACAGCAATTTGAGATTTTTACTCTATCATCGTGCTTCCACTACCTCCATAGTGCTATTCAAGAGAAAGAATTCAAGATGTGAGAGATTCTTACCCATTTCTTGCTTGCTCAAATAATTCCTTCTTCTCCTTTAGTTCAGCCTTCATCAAAACCAATCTCTCTTAGTGAATCCACTTTGATACCGTGTGATGAATCGTGTGGTGGAGCAACTTGCTTATTCTGTGCCAAACACAAACCATTCACACAAGAGGAAGCTCACTCAAGAACAAAAGAAGACAGATGGAGGTTAAAATGTTTTATTGCTGGTTTGTTCTTCTTCTTTCATACACAATACAATGCACACAATGTATAGGTAAGATACAACATAAAGGAAATTGGCCTACTAAGTCAAAAAATGCATATTTGACCATACTAATCTACTCGACCCATAACTGTGCGAAGTGTAGGTAGGTGTAATAAACCAAATATAATAAGTGATAAGTCAATGGCCATGTGAGGATCATAATGACCATTGACATGCTAACTGTAGACATGTAGAACCATCTAGCCATGTGGTCCACCATCAATATCTGTATATGTTGAGCTTGTCATCTCAACAAAGAGTACTTTCTTGAAGACTTAGGGATGATGACTCATAACTCTTTCTGAGAGTGGGTTCATAATCCCAATATAGGCCTAGTCACATCTAAACTTCTATGAGAGTTTGAGCTTAGATTCATTCAATTAGACACTACGGAGTAGCCACCTTTGTATATTAAGAAGTCTTAACTGCAATGGTGGCATAGCGCTTAATGAAGCGTCTGTAGAATAAAGAGAGACCAAGGAAGCCATGCAAGGAAGTGGTGGTGGAAGGAGTGGGCCAATCCTTATTACATTGCACCTTTTTTGGGTCAGCTTGTATACGATTTTTTCTCACAATGTCCCAAGTACTCCACAGATGTCTGCATGAATATGCATTTTCTCTCCTTAGCAAAGAATCGATGATCTCTCAATATGTCAAACACCCTCCCAACATGTGTCAAGTGCTCCCTAGATGACTTGCTCTAAATGAGGATGTCATCAAAGAAGACAAGCACGAACTTGAACAGAAAGGGCTGCAAGATTTTGTTCATGAGGCTTTGAAAGGTGGCAGGGGTGTTAGTCAACCCAGAAGGCATCACAAGAAAATGGTAAAGTCCACGATCAGTCCTGAAGGCCATTTTGACCTCATCTCCTGCCCGCATACGAATCTGATGGTAGCTAGAGTGCAAGTCAATCTTAGTGAAAAAGCATGCCCCTTTTAACTCATCCAGCAAATCATCAATCCGTGGTATTGGGTAGCAGTTCTTCACTGTAATTTTGTTTGAATCCCTGTAGTCAAGGCACATGCAAAAGGAGCCATCTTTCTTTTTGACTAACAGGACACGAGATGCATAGGGAGAAGAAATCGGTTCAATGAAACCCATCTCCAACAACTCCTTGATTTGCTTTGCAATCTCTTCACGCTCACACTTGGAGAGTCTATAGGGGGGTTTGTTCACTAGTTTGGAATGGGGATCTAGATCAAGTGGGTGGTCCACTTGTCTCTTGGGAGGGAGGGATGTAGACATCTAGAATAAGTCAGTGTATTCCTCAAGTAAGGCCTGCAAGGCAAAGTCATGTGATACTGCGGAGGGCTGATCAGAAGTGTCCTTATTTAATTGCAAAAAAAAGATTTGTGAGCATTTCTTAAACTCTCGTTTAAGTTGCTTTGTTGTAATGAGCTAAAAATCAGCATGATCTCAAACTCCCTCTGGGTGGATGGGCTGTCTATGCATCATAAACTCCATGTAAAGCTGAGAGAAGTCCATGGCAATTTTCCCCAATTTTTTTAGCCAATCACAGCCCAAGACAACATCAATGGGGCCCATATCTAGGGCAATCAGATCAATCACTACCACATAATTTTCAGCCAAGCATAAGGGAAATGCGGGACATACATGTATGTTGATTTCTTCTTCCCCATTTTCTACTTGGACCTTCAAGGGGTGGTGTAATTCCATAGGGGTACATCTCAACCGATCAATGGCTGATTTATTGACAAAAGTTTGAGTGCTTCCACTATCCGCAAGGATAAAAGCATTCTTTCCATTGATACTGCCTTTAATGCGAAGGGTATTGGGGTTGCGAGAACCCATTCAAGCATCCAAGGAGATCGAGCAAAGGGAAGTGGGAGGTGGGTGGGATGTTAAATCAAGTATCTGTGAGGGAGCACTGCCCAGGTCAAAGGAAAACCCATCCTCCAAGTCATAGAACTGCTTATGATCAACATCCTCTGTGGGCTCAGTCTCGTCAATGGCCAGGTCATCCTCTTCATTGTGCCAGTCTTCCATGATATAAATGCTATGAACTTTGACCTTAGCTGTCTTGTACGGGAATTTGGAGGCATGATTAGCAGTATACTTATCTCCACATTTAAAGCATAGGCCCTTTTCTTTCCGTTCCTTCACAACATCTGGGGAGATGAATCGTTGACTATTGGATCCATGGGAAGGTGGTGACGCATTCGATTGCTTATTTTCAACATACCTATTTTCAGTAGTAGAGCTTGATGTTGTCCCAAAAGTGCCCATTTTTCTTTCAACATGGAAGGTGGGGTAAGTGGGTACTTTGGGGCTATTATTAGGCATACAAGTGCATCAAAAACCACCTCTGTATGGGGCTGATCATGAAGGGATGCGGGGAGGTCCAACACCTTGCTAAAAATGCTCATTCTTACGGTACTTTCTTGCATATATCTCAGCCAGTTCGATTGCATCAAATAGTGTAGTGGGTTTTTGGGCCATGACATCAACCGATAGACTCGATTCTAACCCATAGATGTACTTGTGCAATTTATCATTGTCCCTAATGCTTTCCACATACATGGTTAAGTTCATGAGCTGATTTTGGTGTAGTCCAGTAAAGTGAGTTACATTGGTCAAGAGTGTACCATCATCTTGCCAACCATTCTTTTTCCACCAAGGACACAAAAACTTGGACCATATGCATTTTGAAATTTTCCCAATCTATGAACTATTGATTCTCCCGATTGATATAATGCCACCAAGTGTGGGCAAAACCTTCCAAATGAAGAGAAGAAAAAAGTATTTTCTGATCATCAGTGCGGCGGTAGATGTTGAAGTAGGACTCTAACTTGGATGTCCATTCTTCCAAGTCAAATGGTGAGGGGGATTGCCCATTGTACTTTGTTAGTATGATCTTGTCACGCAGATCATAGGGGCCATACTGCCCATGAAATCCTTGATGTCCATGCATCCTGTGGTGGCCATACATGCCTTGTTGTCCATACATCCCTTGTGGTGCATTCAACCCATGTTGTCCATTATGGCCATGCTGTCCATGATTGCCAGGCTGGCCTTTTGTACCATATTGTCCTTGATGTGGTTGATTCATATGTGGTGCATGGGGGATCCTAGGTAGTGCGGGTGAAATTCGACCGAAGGTGAGAGAAGGCTTCAAGTTAATGTTGCTGGCATGGTGGACGGAAGAATTCAATAGGGGCTCATCATGCGTATGAGAGGGTTCCCCGATCTCATAGGTAGAAGGGGAAATTCCCTTAGCACCTAATATACCCTGTGGGCCATGGGATAGTTCCTGATGTGGAGGGCATCTAGACTCATGTCTAGAGTCATTGGTCTTCTCTTGGGATAAAGCCGTCGCTAACTGAGCAACAAGAGCACTGAGTTGTTCCAAGGTCTGTTGGGTCTTTGAGTTTGAGATAGCCATGTGCTCGATCACTTTATCAAACTTGGACATCATTTGGTGGTGGTTGGTGACCATATCATTGTGGCATTCCATATGACGGAGCTCATGTTGGTAGAGGGTGTGATTGAGAAGGGAATATGGGTCCATTTCAGGCATTTTCTCCTGTATGTCACCATGGTAATCTTGCGCTGAGATTGGTTCCTCATTCATGGAGGTCCAGGACTCTCTAATATCCCTCTGTAGTTCCTCTTGGACCTTGCTTTTGCCTTTCTAGCCAGCCATCTAGGTGCAGTCCACAGGACCTGTTGTCAGTAAAAGAGACGTAACTCTTTGTAGGAAACTCTGATTGATAAGGTTTTGGGCTCAAGTCAGAGGGGGCGATGGCCTCTTCAAGATGAGCTATTAATCTTTATGATAGAAAATGATCAAAATTTTATGTAGGGTTTTTACAATGCCTGTCCTGGAGCATTCTGCATCCTGTCCATAGTGACCCTAGTGCACAAAAATAGGCATAAATTTCACACCAAAGCTCCTTGATTGGGAAATTTTTTATTCAAACCAGAGGGGACAAAGCCCTCTTCCAGATGAGCTATAGGGTTCACCCCCAGATTTAAGACAGAATTTTCTGCAATGGGATCTTTGTGACAGTCCTGTAGGACTGTGACCAAAAACACTGCTTGTCCCTTAGTACCAATGTCTTACATGGATAGAGCTTAGATCAAGGGGCCTGATCTGTCACATGAATAGCATCTTGAGCATAATGAACCTAATCTCAAGCATCATTGCATACCCATGAACTCTGCCATTCATCCATAAGTACATTCACTGCCATACATACATGGGTGCCATTAGCATTGTGGAGTGTCCAAGAGAGATCATTGGGGCAGGGGAGTGGAGCTCATGGAAGTACCTGCACCTGCAAAATAGTATTGGGCTCCGGATCACCGAGAGGTGGGCAAAGTTCCCCCCGAGCCGAGTTGTGCACCCCTTCAGGGTCTTAAATGGTAAGGGAGGGTCACCTCTCTTTGTCTTACCACCTCGCCTGGCATCATCCTTTTTCCTCAGTCTGAGTATACATGGCAAACATTTTTAACTAGCAATCAGCATGAGATGCATTGGAAAGAAGACATTGGTCCTTTTCTTGAGATGCAAGGAATGATGAAGGTTGAGATAGGAGTTACCTTGGCAGTCCAATGACTCACTAGCTGCTACTTACCCAATGTACAATGGCTAATATTCATTCAAGCTCATAAGACAAGGTAGGCGGTTAATGTCAGCCATTACAATGAAATTCAGGAAGAGGTATGATGCTTGTATGCAATCTTGAATCTCTCCAACAATGGATTAAGCTTAGCAAGTGGCTAAATTGAGAGATTAAGATCAAAATGTCATACTCTTTAATGCTTGGGACGATCGTTGAAGCCCAAATCATCATGATGCCACTTGCTCCATTGATCGAGTTCAGTTGTTGGTTGGGCATCCTTGGAAGAGCGCTTCAGCATTTGAGTGCTCTTGCTAATGAAGAAGGCTCCCAAGCTTATCCTTGAGCTTGAGCTTCAAGAATGGGAAGCTTCAAGTGAAGCTTTCATGGCTGCATGCAAAGCTCCCATGCATGCTGAGCTCAATGGCATCCGGGCAAGAGAAATCCTTCACGGACTGAGGGGGTTGTGGGGTTAAGCTCTCCGGGTAAGAGAAATCTTCAGTTATAAGAATCCATGGCTTCCCCAAGCTATTTCAAACAGTCCCAGCTACTGTCCATCATGGGAGTTGATTGTCGGAAGCAAAAGTTCCAAAGGGGGAAGTCCAATGTGCTGAATTAGTGCCCTGGAGTGGCAAGGGGGGGAGGGCAGCAAGAGGAGGAGTGGCAAGAGGGCTGGGGAGGGGCACGACACAGCCAGTGCAAAATGCGTCGAAAATTATGGCGCTGTCCTGCATGCCTCCTGGGCAAAAAATCCCCCCAGTCCACCACTTGATCTGAAGCTTGGGTGGTCAAGGAAGGAGTCCCAAGGCTGGTTGATGTCGGGGAGCACCCTCACGTCAGATTTTTGGGGGTTTCTTTGGGCTAGCATCCATGGCAGCTTGAAGGGAAGAGAGAGAAAGAGGGCTGAGGCAAAAAGTGACTAATGAAAGAAGCTGAGAGGAGGGAGAAGGAGAGCTGAGGCAAAAAGTGACTGAGGTTTTGCCCTCTTCCAACTCCTAGGACTCTAACTTTCCCTGGAACCCTTAAAATTTGCATTTAAAAGAAGTGACAACCTGCTATTTTAACTGTTTTACCTCCAGATAAGTCCGAGTCTCCAGCCATAGCTTCTGCTTACTTCAAAAAGATGAAGTTAACTACAGTCCTTCTTGCTATACTTGTACCTGTAAGCTGAGTAACTAGAGTTTTTGGGATTTGAAAAGGGAGAAAGGGGAAAGAGGAAAAGGACCAAAGCCTGAAGCTCTGATACCACTTATACTGAAAGAAGCTGAGAGGAGAGAGAAGGAGAGATGAGGAGAGAGAAAGAGAGAAAAGAGGAGATAAGGGAGAAGGAAGCCATGGAAGCTGGAGATGAAAGTGAAGAGTGTGATTTTCATAATAATTGGTTGCCCTAATCTGGGGCTCTTACACCTTAAATACCCTGGTTAGTGTGACGGGGTGTCTAAACCCTAGTCGGTGTGTATCCCGCTTGTTACAAGAGCAAAACTCAAGATATTTTATGAGATGCAAGAGTAGGTTTTGATTATTTAAAGCCTAAAAATAAAGGATGAAGACTCATATCATGTCCATTTCACAAGGTCTCCAAGGTTGAACTTACCATCCATGGTTTGGAAGGGAAGTAGTTTTCAAATCTTTGGGTCCTCATTTTTCTTTTCCACTCACACATAAGTATTTCTTGCTTTCTTTATTATTATTTGTGTTTTTCTTTAACTACAATACTAAACCTCTTGCTTGCAAGTTTTTGGTGGATTCTCATGTGGAAGCAATGGCCCATGTTGGCATTTATGAATATAATGATGAGGATAAGCTTAGAAAACAAAACAATATATATATGGATCTATAGGAGGTATTTGAGAATGGTGATTGACCTTCAAGCTCTTAATTGGCACTAGCATTTCAAAGAAAAACCACATCATCTTACACACTTATTTGGCAACAATGAGGATCCATCAAAAGGGGAGATAATATAGCTTCTACAAATCTTCTTCTTCTCATTTTGTACTTGATTGAATTACATTAGGGGAAATGGGAATGACACTTGTCACCATAACAATGTCATTGCAATTAGATATAGCATCTACACATAAAGAAAAGGTTATGTGAAAATAAGAGGTTTGGCAAGAAAAGAGGAAGATTGCAATGTAGTTAAGGCGTCTTTTGAAGTGTGAAGGATTTTTTGCTAGGTCCCATTTCAATTAGAGTCCCTATTGAATAGATATTTGACATTTGATAATTGATTGTTCCCTCTCCTCTCTCTCTCTCTCTCTCTCTCTCTCTCTC
Organism: Lygodium microphyllum; assembly: GCF_053477565.2. Taxonomy (NCBI): domain Eukaryota; kingdom Viridiplantae; phylum Streptophyta; class Polypodiopsida; order Schizaeales; family Lygodiaceae; genus Lygodium; species Lygodium microphyllum. Next base: position 32,347,657 of record NC_141155.1, read on the forward strand.
TCTCTCTCTCTCTCTCTCTCTCTCTCTCTCTCTCTCTCTCTCTCTCTCTCTCTCTCTCTCTCTCTATACACAAGAATCTCATGACAATGATATATACTTATCTTAGGCTTTCTCAAATCCAAAATCCTCTATAAAATTTCTTTTGAGTCTTGGTGCAAAGCTCTCTTATACACTCAATATGTGAATATATAACTCTCTTTTCAAAAAATTTCTACAAGGTGTTGGGTTGCAAAATACAAAACTCTATTGACTTATATAAAGGATGTCTTGCTTATGCAAGTGATGATCTTGAGACTAATCAAGTTAATTAGATATATACTGAGGTGAAATAATCACTATTCTTTAAGGTTCCTTCCATTGGAACATCCTGATTTGGTGTTTTAGGTATCCCTGATCTATTAGATGAGAAAGGGAGAAATTTTCTACTTAGACAAGTTAAGCAATGTCAACTCAATCCATCAGAATATCCAATTTAGATTAGAGGACAAGACCACAATAGAAAATTTCCAAGCATACCTTTAGGAATATATGACCGCTATTAGAAATGGACTCATTAGAAAATCTACATTGTAGGGAAGGTTAGGTCACATTTAAATATCTCAAAAAAAAGGTCCAATCATAAGGGAGGCGAGTAAACCTAAGATCTAGTTCACCAAGACTAGTCAAATCCTTAAAGGATTAAGAAAAGGACTTCATATTTACATGATCAAACTTAATAAGATTGAGGATACCGAGGATGAAGATGAGTCCTCATGGCTAAGTGAATTATTTGAATGTATTTTCTAACGAGTTAAAAGAGTTACATCCTAAAGGGGATGTGGGTCATGAGATCAAACAACTGATCCCTAGAGTCGAACACGTAGTAAGAAGGCTCTATAAAATATCTATTTTTGAAAAAATGGAATTGAAGTAGTGGTAGAAATAGCTGCATGATTAAGATTTTTCTAATCATAGCAACTCTACCTCTGGTATTAGTGTTCTACTCTATAAGAAAAAGGACATTGTCGCACGGGATTCGCATGGGGGGTTCCTAAAAGTCACTCGCCGTAGGGATGCTTTGAGATGAGAGAAGAACTCAAAAAATTAAAACTTATTCAAAATAATTTTGAATGAGGAAAAAAAATCCTTGAGTTAAAAAATATAGGCAAAATACAAGTTCATAGATTTTGAACTAAGAGAGAAGAGAAGAAGATGGAATGTTGTGATTTGTGGAAAGATCTTCACGGAAGGCGAGGAGAATCAAGATCTAACCCACTAACTCAAGCCAATCTTCATAGCAATTCACGATGATGGAAACTTTGATGTAGAAGAGGGGATTAAAGCTCGTCCTCAAACCTTTTCTCCAAAATTCGATGGCGGTCTTCGAAGAAGGCTAGGGATACAAGCTCAACCTCTAGCCTCCCTTGATTTGATGAGGGTCCCTCATTCTCTCCTTATCTTTCCTTTTATAGTTTTTCTCCACTCCCTTTCACTCATAAAAGCTTAAGGCGTTCAGCTTTAAAGCTTATGCCTTTTTTTACTATTTTTCAATATTTTTGTTTTTTCTGCCCTATTCTCTTCTACAACTTGTTTGGATCATAACTTCATCATGCGAACTTCAAATATAGTCGTCCGGGTACTCAAAACGATCAAAACGCATCTAGTCGACAAGCCAACACAGGCAGAATTGCAAAAATCTATCAAAAATAGATGAAAATATTGATTTTTATAAATCACGCTATTTTTGTTTATCTTTTTTCTTGGACAACTTATTCCCTTCAAAAAAAGTCATAGTATATGTTCGGATCCATCTAAAGTGGAAATGAAGTCATCTAAACATGATACTAGAGATTTTAGGTTTTTCTAGTAAACCAATCTTGTTTCTTGTAAATCATGTAGAGATTCTGTATTTTTTCCATGTGTGGATGTGCAACACTACGACATCCGCCCCCTCCAAACCTGCACATCCTCTGGCATGTGGTACCAACTTATTTATCACTTGCAACTTTGTTCCCATCAAGATCATATGTGTAATCATTTGGGTAATATGACAAGTAGGTAAGTTGACATAGGATATCAAAGCATCCTTTTAGATCGTATGGACAAATCAAAGCATATAAGTTTTCATAGATCATCAGATCATTACAACATCCAATGGCTTTTAGATATTCTTTGACTTGTTCATCATTAGACCATCCCATGACTCCAATCTTATTCATGTCCATCTCCATAAATTGCATAAATATTGGCAAATCATCAATACTGTCCAAAGGTAACTTGACCTTCTAGTCAACACACTTATATTGTCTATGTACTCTGGCTTCTTTGCTACAACTTGCAAATTTCACCTCTTGTTGCAAATACCCTAGAAAACACAATTTTTTTTGTATATAAACAGTATCCAATTCTTTTGACTGAAAAAAATCAGCCATATCTTTTTCAGATTGCTTATGAACAACCCAACAGTGAGGCTCACAGTTTACTTCAGCTATAAATCCTGTTTATTGTTGTAAATCAGAACTTTGTAAATCTTCTTATAGAAATATTTCAGAAAAAAACATTGTTTGCTGAGAATTCTTAGCACCTTAATTTTCTTGCAACATGAAATCAACAATTTCGCAATTTATTGCCAGAGAATCGACCTATAAGATATATGACAACTCTTGATTTTCAGTTTTCAACAATGCTGAAAAATTCTCCATAGTGTTCGAGCATGATAACCCATCATAAAGACCATTGTTAATCTCCTCATCGGTATCGATCTCCTCAATCTTCTTCAAGTCCATAGTCGTCTCAATATCAAAAAGCATCTTGAATCTAGATTACTTTTTCGGCTTCAGATCTTTTGTCTTTGGGGCTTTCTAATCTTCTTGTACATTTGGCTTCTGAACTTCAGTCATACTTTGCTCTGGTTCTAAATAAGAAGGCTCGAAAATTGGATCATCTCTTTTTTGCTTTCTCCTCAACAAGTGCTTCGACTCCCTAAGATTTCACCATCATGGAAGAATTTGTAGGGGTATACAAAGTTGGGGCTAAATCTAGAACTTGCTGGTACTACTCCCTTCTAGTTATCTTGTTTTGAAGGTCTCCATCATATCTTCAATAATCGATTTTGCAAATGGTGTAACAACTGCAGCTGGAATACACATAGGAGTAGGTGTATACACACGATGAGAAATAGAAGAAGAAGTGGCTGGAACAATAAGAGAAGTAGGTGAAGTCGAGATAGGAGAAGACATCGCTGGTGATGGTTGCATGCCATTTTGCAAGTGAGCCTTCCATCTCTGCCTTTTTGTCAATGTAGAGACTACATCAACAGCATCTTTCTAATCCGTCTTCAATCCCATAGGCTGTGTACGGTCTTCAAGAAATTCTCCCAAGTCATCCTAAAGTGCAAGATCAGTCACTTGCAAGAATAACTCCACTTTCTTCGAGTTTAGAGCTCTTTGCTCTAAAGCATCCAATTGGTTCAATCACTCTTCAAACTAGTGCAACAACTCAGAAAAAGCAACAAGTCCTTTATTGGGCTAATAGACCCACTCTCTGAATGTTTTCTGTGTAGCAATACCATAATCCTTCAAAAAATATTTGTCTTTGAGCACTTTCTTGAAAACATTCTAGTTTGAGTCTTGCACAAATAAATCCATCACTCTAACCTACAAAGCAGGCATGACAAGTCATAGGAAGTAGTTGCTCTAGTTGATAGGAACTTTGAAGAATGGCTTTAAGATAGGCTAAAACTTTCCAGCCATCAAATAACTTACACTCACTAACCAGAGCCGCGATCACTTTGGTTGCACTATGCATATGCTCTTATTCTTTAATCCTTATCAATTGTGGTGCAGCTAGTTTCATCGATGTTTATTAAAAGCTTTCGCCACCCTATCTCACATCAGAGAAATAGATGTTTATGTGGTAGGTCACCCATTAATAAGTGTGTTACAATTTTAGCATAGAATTCATCTTCAACGACTTGTTTAGCCACAACTTTTGTTATGATTAGGAGCTTCCTCTTTTGGAATAGCGTCGAATGTAGAACACCTTTTACTCCTCGGCACATAGAAAATTTTGTTCTATCTTGTGATCTTACGCCACAAATGCAGCCCATATTCCACACTGCTTCATTGTTCAAAGACGACATTCCAACAAGCGATGGACCTTCCACAATTAGTAAAAGAGAGCATACCAGAAAGTATAAACTCATCTCTATCATTCACTTCAAATGCAAGATCTCATATGTCACTTTTGCCAATTCAGAATCAACTCTATCCTTGCGAAAGGCAAATCAATCTCTCTCAAAAGGAGAGATTCTACCACCATTCACCTCAAATTCTGTGTTAATCTCCTTCTTTGGGAAAAGAAGAAAGAGTGAGTTAGGAGCTTCACTTAGACCGCATAAGCTAACTCTAATGTAGGAAACTTTAACATCAACCCATGATGTATCCCAAAAAGTGGTCTTGCCATGCCCATTAGAAAGGTTATAATATGTATACAAGTTAGGAGGGTTCTGTATCTCTATTTCAAATGTGGCTTCTGGGTACAATAATATTTGGGTCTCTATAAGTTCATCCATAGTTTTTCTCACAAGAGAGTAAACTTTTAGTCAAGTTTATGTTATTCCAACGGAAAAACCCTGTCACTTGAGTCTTCAAAAACAGAAACCTTTATGTGAAGCTATTTTTCCATGCATTGTGTGTTGACAGAGAGAGAGAGAGTACGAGAGAGATACACAAGACATGCTCCTAAAGAATGATTCATATTGATGTAGAGTTAGTATATATAGGTGAGACCCAAGTCAAGTGAGAGATGATATATATAGTTGTAACATCCCCACTCAAACAAAGGTCTCTAGCTGCGAGTGAAAAAACCCTTGGGGAGAACAAGGGAAAAACCCGAGCCCCTACACATACTTACGATACAAAAATGATTTACTATAAAGTTTTCTTGAATACAATGATACATGCCTCAATTAGTGAGACAAGAACTTGGAACAATACGAAGTGCATGTCTTAATGAACTAAAGCGAGCTTCACTAAGAGCTTTTGTGAAGATGTCTGCAACCATTTGATCATCATTGGGACAATGCTCCACCATAATGGAACCTTTCTTGACATGTCGAACATAATGAAAATGAATAGCAATATGCTTTGATTTACTATGTTACCAATAGCACTTTGGTTATCGCATCGAAAAGGTGTATTAGATGATGAAGGAATGTCCCAAATCTGCAAGCAGTTGTCGAAGCCAAACTAGCTCACGAGCTGCTAATGATGCAGCAACATATTCGGCCTCAGTTGTAGAAACCGCAACACATCGTTGTTTCTTGCTGGACCAAGAAACCAAACCTCCATTTACAAAGAAACAATTCACGCTTTTAGATCGCATGGATAAGTGTGAACTTGCCCAATCAGCATCTGTATATCCAATAAGGTCAAGAGAAGTTGAAGAAGATAAAGAAGAATCCTCTTGACGATGATAAATAAGACCAAATTCCTTAGTACCCTTGAGGTACTTAAGAATACGTTTTTTAGCACTCCAATGAATAGTGGAAGGGGAAGAAAGATATTGTCCCAAAAAGTTAGCTGCAAATAAAATATATGGTCGTGTTTAAACCAATAAATTGAAGACAACCAACAAGATTAGCAAAAGGTTGATGAATGGATGATTCTTCATTGCGTGTTGTAGATGTACACTTGGTAGAGCTCAAAAGAATGGAAGTGTTGGCAGAGTGCATATTTGTTAACCCAAACTTCTTAACAATATCATTAATAAACTTTGTCTGGCGAAGAAGAATAATTCCTTGTTGTCGGTGTCGTTGAACTTGAATACCCAAACAAGAATGTATCTCACAAAGATCCACCATTTCAAATGCAGTCGATAAAAGCTTCTTCATAGCATCCAAGAAAGCAATATTATTTGACACAAGAATAGTATCATCAACATATAGAGCAAGAATAATAAAACATTTGTCCTCCCTTTTCATGTAAAGATTTGGGTCAGCAAAACATGCAACAAAACCTTTAGATGTGAGGAACTGATCAATCTTAATATACCAAGCACGAGAGGCTTGCTTCAATCCATATAATGCACGATGAAGCTGGCATACAAGATGCTCCTTTCCTGCAATCATAAAACCTTTAGGTTGCTCCATATAGATTTCTTCTTCAAGATCTTCATTGAGAAAAGCTGTTTTAATATCCATTTGGTGAATTTCTAGATCAAATAGTGTTGCAAAAGCCAAAATCATACGAACAGTTGTGGAGCACACAACGAGAGAAAATTTTTCTTGATAATCTACTCCTGCAATCTGTGAGTAACCTTTTGCAACAAGTCGTGCTTTGAACTTATCAAACGAGCCATCAGCTTTGGTCTTGGTTCTATAAACCCATTTACATTTGATAGGAACACGATTTGGGGGGAGTTCAGTAAGAATCCATGTACCTTTGGAGATTAAAGAATCGTACTCAGCTTGCATAGCTTCTTGTCATTGATCCCTTTGAGACGAATTGATAGCTTCCATATACGATATTGGATCCTCTTGGAAAGACATAGCATCATCAAAGACATCATATTCAATAGAATAGAATCCATGCTCTATCTCAATAGGAAGATCGACATAGATCTCCAAATTTTCATCAATCTTCTTTGGAGGTGAAGGAGGTTTATGATCATCAGAATTAGTAGACTCACAAAGCAAGTAAGGAAATGCACTAAGCAAAGACTGTGTATCATCTGAAACATCTGACGACCATGTGGCACCCATAGTCTTCTCATCAAATATAGCATCACGACTAATGATAACCTTTTGAGTAGAAGGATCATAAAATTTGTAACCTTTGGAATGATCTGAATAACCAAGAAAAATAACCTTCAAACTTGGAGGATCCAACTTATGTCGAGTGTCCTTGGGCACATGAATATAAGCAATGCAGCCAAATGTGTGAAAGTGAGAGACTGAAGGTGTCTTCCCTGTCCAAATTGTTATAGGAATTTTACCAACAGGTGCAGTTGTTGGAAGATGATTTTGAATAAAAACGTCTGTTAGAAGTGCTTCAGTCCAAAACTTTCGAGACAAACTAGAGGTATAAGCATGCAACGTATAGCATTAAGAATAGTGCGATTTTTGCACTCAGCAACACCATTTTGCTGAGGAGAATAAGGAACTGTAAACTCATGATGAATACCTTGATCCTTACAGAAGTCATCAAATAGATTGGATAGATATTCACCGCCATTGTCACTGCGAAGCGTCTTTATAGAGAATCCAGTTTGAAGCTCCACACTTATCTTGTATTGTTTAAATATAGATAAAGCCTCAGACTTATGTTGAAGAAGATAGACATGTGTGTACCGTGAGAAATCATCAATGAAAATTATAAAATATCGATATTGAGTCTTTGAGGCAGGAAAAGGACCGCAAATATCGGTATGAACCAAATCCAAGAGAGCACAGGAATGTGATGAAGTAGAAGTGTGGAAAGGTGAACGATGGTGTTTTCCAAGTGCACAGTACTCACATATTCCCATAGCTAGATGAGATTTAAGATCCATACCTTGCACAAGACCATGACGATGAAGATCAAGAATTTTGGCAAAATCGGAGTGTGCAAATCATTGATGCCATAATTTGCAATCTGCATCTCCAGGGGCAGTAACAACATTTGCAACTGTATCATTCAATGATAGCTCAAATAGATTACCATGTCGAGGAGCCACTACTATAGTATGTCCGTCTTTCTCTATACGACATTGATTATGATCAAAGCCAACAAACAAACCAAGATCAACTAGACGAGCAACAGAAAGAAGATTTCTTTGCAAATCTGGAACATGAAGAACTCCTCTTAATATTCTAGTGGATGAAACAATCCCTAGATATAAATCACCCACTCCTTTGACTTGACAAGTCGTATCATCTGCAAGGTAAACAAACTTCTTGATAGGAAGAGAATGATAATTGTGAAGCCACTGCGATTGGTATGTCATGTTTCCAGTGGCACCTGAATCAACGATGAATAGAGAACCATCATGAACATGAAGTACCTTTTCTGGAGAGATATCATGATGGACGAAATTGAGCTTCTGATGAGTATGATCATCATTAGTTGTAGTTTGTTGAACAATATAAGCTCGAGAACGTTCTTCATCATATCTGCGTTTATAACAACGATGAGATGGATGATTTGTATGTGCACAATAATCACAAGGAGGAAAACTTTTGGACGAGCGAGGTTGCTTTGTAGTAACTCCATGCTCCTCATCATATTGACGTGCCCAGCACAATCAGAAGCCACATGGCCTTTCTTATCACAATAAGAACAATGTTTGTTAGGATAAGCAAGATGAGAAGATTTACTACCTTGATTAGAGCGTCCACCCTGCTGAAAATGTGAAGCGGGACGCTTGCGAGCAACAAAAGCAGCATCAAAATCCCTTTGTTCACGAGTAACCAAAAAGCATTAGATTTTTCCAAACGATGCTCATGACGTTGAGAATATTCAATAAGAGATATACATGCTTTGTCAAAGTGGATATCATCCTTGTTAGACAAAATAGTGATGATATTGTCATATAAAGGATCTTTGATGGTATGAAGAAGTTGAGTAACAATCTGATTTTTAGCAACAGGAGCGCCGGTAGCACCAAGCTGATTGATAATGTCTTTAAAAGCCTCGATATGAGAGTGCATAGAAGTACCAACCTTATATTGAAGATTCTTCAAACAAGTTTGGAGATATAAAATTTTAGTGAGACTGATTTCTTCTCAAACGTTGAGATAAGATACTCCCAAACAGCATGAGAGGTCTCTAGATGAAAGACATCCAACATAAGTGAGTCAGGAAGTGCGGACAATATATAACGATGAGCCGCTTTGTCACGATGAATCCAATCAGTATGATCAATTTTCCATTATTCAAATAATGGGCCATCAATAATCACAAAATTGTTATTTATCACATCAATAGGTTGAACTGGGCAAGACAGGTCGCCCAAAACAATATCAAATAATTCGTCACCTTCAAGAATTAGCATCATCTTTGCTTTTCACCCAGGAAAGCCTTGTCTTTGGAAGAAGGGAACCGAACATTGGCCAGACGGATATTCGTTAATAATTATGCAATTGGCGATGCCTGTATGTCGAGAGAAAACAAATAAGATGAGATTGTAGAATCTGCAAACCATGATCAAGACGAGCGTAGTTGAGACGCATGACAATCAAAATAGGGAGATGCACGTAAGAACAACGAAAAGTATTGAGTGACTAAAAAGAAAGTCCGAAATACAGAGATGCAACGTGCAAGACGAGATAATGCGTATATGAAAAGTGCTATTTCGGTCGAGTAAAGAACGTGAATGATAATAAAACATCGCTAAAAATAGCAAGATGTTTGCTTGTCGTAATCAATGTCATTAACGAAGACGAGTGATTAACGAACTGTAATTGGGGATTAACGAACTGCAATTAGAATTACAGTTTTAAATAAAGAATCGCAGATTCGAGCAGAATTGTTTTCTTGAATCCTGAGCTGTCATAACTTTTGATTCAGAACTCGGATTGACAAGCGGTTTTGTTTTTAAAGACAAAATTAACTAATACTTCTAATTTGAACAAGTTCATGTATCAAATCATCACTTGTGCAAAGAATTCAATCAAGTATAAACAACTTATCTTCCTTGTTCGATATACACAAGACATGCTCCCAAAGAATGATTCATATTGATGTAGAGTTAGCATATATAGGTGAGACCCAAGTCAAGTGAGAGATGATATATATAGTTGTAACATTGTGCCCTATCATGAACATTCTTTGGGAAAGAACTTCATGCCCAATCACTCATGTAGTTTGCAAATTAGAATCCATGTTCTGCAATCAATCGAGCGATGCTTCACACAAAAATTATGAATGCATTGAAGAAAATGTGCCTAGCCTAACTACAAGTGCTCGTGCATCATGAAAATGCAAATACAAAAAAATACAATGAGAGATAAAATCCTAATGACGCTGACCAATGTGTTCAAATTCTTGGTGGGAAACTCCACCCTTGGATTTGTAGTGGTGGACCCACAACGTTATGATATTAGTAGCTGCTATCATCTTTTGTTTCCTATTCATCACTTGCCTATGATCAATGTCAAAATCTTCACTTCATTAATGGCAACCAACATTGCATATGTTGCCATCTTCTATAGCAGCGACAAATCAAATCACCTTTCTACTCAACATATGTTGTTTTTTTTTGCATGTCAGAATACCGTTATTACTTGCAATGCCTAAAATTCACATCATTCATATGCCGCCATGTGTACCCGCCATTAAACAAACTACCCACTATCAACAACAACGCCACCTGCCATCGTCGCCTTATAGGGCTCTGCGTTGTCATGCCTTCTTGGAATGTTCCACTAACTACTCACAATCTAACAAGTTATTATGACATCTGCCCCCTCCAAACCTGCACATCCTCTAGATGGGTCGCCACAACTACCCATCCTCATCACCACCAAGCTCGACACAATCAACGCGATCTCCTCATCTTCTGGAAAATCATATGCAATATCCACATCCTCATCTACATCATCTCCTACCTCAAGTCCATCATAAAAGTTATCATCCAACTCCTCAATTGCATGGGCTACATCATCTCTTCTCTTGAACAATTTGATTCTCTTTCCTGCAATTGGAATCTACAAGGCCATACCATCAAGCTCCGCTAAGGAATATGTAGTATTGTCATGGACATGCTACACCAAATAAGGCCCAAACCATTGTCTTAAAACCTTGCAGATAGCACTATACTAGTTTTCTAGATTGGTGTCATAGACCAACACCCAATCTCCCTCAATCTCTCTAGGTCTCAATTTGCGTCTACTATCAAATTGGTCTTTGCTACAAATTCTGGCCTCTTTGAGCTTCTTAACAACTCTCTCAATATCTTTAGATCTCCTCTCCAACTTATGAATACAAAGAGCCAAAAGATCCTCTCTAGTCATGTCATCCTATTGCCATGGTAAAGCACTCCAAGTGAGAGTGCAAGTTTCTATAAACATGTCTGGTTTTTGTCCATACATCAACTCAACTGGCATATAACCTATGGTTACACTATGGGAAGTCCGACCAGCCCATAAGGCATAAGGAAAAAAGCTAGGCCACTCTCCATCGCATGCTTTTGCGAAGGCTTTCACAATCAGGGGATAGTCTCTTTCACTTTTTCCATTGCCTTTTGGATTATATGCTGAAGTCAAAGAAAGTTTAAGACCAAGGCGAGAGAAACAATCCCTAGCCTCATCAGCATCCAACTCACCTCTATCTGCAATATTTTTCTGATGCAACCATACCTGCAAATAACATCCTCCAACAAAAACTTATAAACCACTGAAGTAGTCTTCTTCCTCAATGCTCTTCCTTTCACTTGATTTGTGAGATCCTCTTGTGCCAAAACAATGTAACATATCTGCCACAATCCAACAAGCATAATAATCAAATCAAGAACCCACTTGTAGTGAATACATAGCGGGTAAGTAGGGTGAATCTCATATTTATGCCTCACTGAAGAAAACAATTGACAATCAATGCATGTCTAAACAAACTATGAGATATCTCTACACATGTCTCTCCACTAGTAAGGCTCTCTAATCGTCTCAAAGGTCACTCAAACAGCTCTATGTCCAGCCCAAGACTTTCATGAAACTCTTTCACAATTCACACTTGTGAAGCTCAGTCACATACAACTCTCAATGGCTATCCTCGCTTTTGTGGATGCTTCCAAACTAGCCCACTCCGCAAGAGGAAACCATAATCTTTTCTCCTGGTCTTCTTGAAGTCCGCATCAGTCTATCCATCCTCTCTAGACATGGTACTCAAATAATGACCAATCTACAAATACTCTCTTGTATACAAAGACTCATCAAAGATATTCAAAGCATATACATGACAAGTATGATCATCATGCATGGCTAAAATATTAGCCCCATCATCAACATCATCAAGGCAAAAAGAATCCATACCATCATACCTCGCCTATGAAAGCATATCGGCTACTGGTTTGTCTCTACTTGCTATGTTCCAGAACTCAAGACTCGTGGATTTTATGTACCCAATCAACCTAAGCATAGCAATGTCTAGAGTCAAACAACTCGTGATCATAGTCAAGTCTCAACCACCACAGCAGCACCAATGAAGTACTCTTTATCATTTGTGAGAGTCATGACAACTCCCAAGAGCTCCCTCTTAATCTATGGATACCTGTGTTGTTTCTCATTTAGGACTTTTGCCCCAAAACGAATAGTATACCTCTTGCCATCTGCATCATCTTGGCCAATAGCCCATCTAATGCTGATAGGACTAGTATCAATAGAGTACAATAGGTCTTCCACACTCATAATCTTCATTTCCAAGAGTTGGATCAACTCTCAACAATCTCTTCAGCTTCTACATAGCTATAATGTGTCTCATGTCTCAAGAAAAACATTTCCCTTTCCTCAAGAGCTGGTAGAGATCATGTGCAATATGAGAAAAATGTGGAATCCAAATAAGATAAAATATGCAAGCTCTAAGAAACATGTGAACCTTCAAAGTAGAAGATCAAGTCTCCATAATATTCTCTATGGCATCAACCTTCGCATGAGAAGGCCTCTTGCCATAATAACCACACATATTTCCAACAATCAAAAGCTCTCTGTGACCAAAAATAGACTTCAGCCCCAACAAGGTTAAATTCACTTCCTCGTGCTCTCACCTACAAAGAATCCTCTCAACATCTTTGATATGCACAGCCACAAAGTACCTACATCTATAATCATCTATAGTCTCATCATTTTCTTTCTCCAAACAACCATTAATAGGCATATCATGAATGAAAGGCATGGTAAGTTCTAGAATAAAATCCCATATGACCTTGTTCATCCCATTCATCATATGAGCAACCGAATTAGTAGCTCCCTATAGAAGCATACACATCCGAACAAGGCCTAAAGGTGTCTTCATCGTAGTTAAATCTCTGCTCTCAAGGGCAAGCTGGAACTGGTCATAGGCAGAATAAAGATCACCAAGAGAATAGAAAGCACATCTAATAAAAGCCTCTACAAACTCACCCACAATAGGTCTTGCACTAACATTTTTTATTGTGACCTTGTTCACCGGTTGTAAGTCCTAAATGAATTTGAGTGTCGAATTCTTTTTGGGAACTATGAACCATCTATTAGAATACAAAGCTTAAGATGGTTTTGTTATCGCGATCTTGATCCACTCATTCAAAAGCTCCACCAATTTGGGCAAGTGAGACCTAGGCACAGGGATAGGCCGTAGATTCCAAGGGACATGCAAAATGGTAAAAATAACCATAGATGTCACAACCCTAGGATCAATGCATCCAATCTCATGTGGAAAAAAAGTAAAGGCTCTCGTGTGTGTGCTCAACATCTCCTCAAAACATCTCACCTCTGTTGGAAGTAAAAAATCTTTAATCCCAATCTTCACCTCTTTTAGTGTCTTGACTAAAAATCTGTGACCAATACCTATACTGAATCTTGTAAAGGAGGCTAGATAGCAACTCTCCTAATCATCTCATCACTGTCCAAAGGTAGCATTCCTATAATTTCTCTAACCTTCTTATCAATTGTATTATATTTTGTCTGTACTCTAGCTTCTTTGCTACAACCTGCAAATTTTAGACGTCATTACTATAAATACCCTGGTAAACACAAATTTTATTGTGTATAAAGAGCACCCACTAGATCTTTTTTTTGAAATATTCCAGCAAATAATACTTTTTGCTGAGAATTCTAAGTACCCACATCAGCAATTTCACAATACATTGCTAGAGAATGGACTTATAAGACATATGATAACTCTTGATTTTCAATTTTTAGCAATGCTGAAAGATCCTCCAAAGTACCTAAGCATGATAGCCCATCATAAAGACCATCTACCTTGTCTTCATTTTGTAAAACACCTGCAAGCTTCAATTCTTTCACTATTCTCTATAAATACTGGTTTGCGGCTCTAGGCATGCCCAAAATATACTTAAAACACAAAGTACTTTCAACAGATACACCATAAACACCTGAGGAAAAACTACCGCTACCAGGAGAAGAGAGATTTCCTTATCTCGTACCATCGTCCTCTCACAAGACAATGATACCTAACAAAAATCTGGGTCTTCTGCAAGAAGAGGGGAATCCTTCAAAGAATCCTTAGTCCACTAATGATTGACACAAATTGTCATAAACTAGAAAACCCTCTTTCCATCCTTGCTTTGGATCTGCATACAAATGGACCCATACTCCAAAACCTCAATCTCCATTCGAATTCTTAAAACACGTGCTACTATTTCTTGTTTATAATTTTTGCAATTCATACCACTCTTACCGAAATTTGGTTTCATAGACTTCTATGTATCTCCAAAAAATATCATATTGTCTTTCCAGACTACTAATTTCAGCCTTCTTGTCTCTTCAAAATCTTGACAATCCTTCCACTCATCATCTAGACTATCACACCACATGCAATGATGGACACAATCATTCGTGGAAGAATTTACATGAGTAGAAGAAGTTGGGGCAGAAACTGGAGCTAGACTAAATGGCTACTATTCCATGTAAAAATTACATGGCGCGATAAACTGAATCTGAGAAAGAGATAGAGATAGAGAATACACAATAGATAAGAGGAGAATTAGAAAATTTCTTTAGCTCTAAACAATTGAACAGAGATGGCTTTGTCCACCCGTGCACTTCCACAGTGAAGCTTAGATGGCGATCTAGACAGAAGATAGGTGAAGAACTTAAGGCTAGCTGGAACAACTCTGATTGGGTGAAAGATAGATAATCGATGACTGTGAAGGGGTTTAGCTTTTATAGCCCGTGAAGATCTTACCCCTCAACTTGATGCAATGTGCCTTAATTTGCTACCAGCTTAACTACTCTGTCCAACCCAAGGATTAGACCCACAATGGTTACATTTTTGCCATCCAGTCACATAGACCTCATCTGATATACAAGTCAGGACTTAACCAATGTCCGGGCTCACATTTGGCTTCTCCTCATAATGGGGGCCTTACAACTTTGAGAACCATGGATCATTGGTGGCACCTTATAAGGGTGGGGCATTGTGCATATCTAACATTCCATTCTAGTCATCTTGATTTGTAGGTCTTTTAAGTTCTTTGAAATCTCCTCCACCATATCTTCGACAATCAATTTTGCAGATGTTCTGACAACCGTAGTAGGAATAGGCATAGGCATAGACAAAGGATGAGAAATAGGAGAAGTAGTGGATGGTGCAACAAGGGAAGTAGGAGAAGTCCCTTCTACAGAGACAAAAGGGATTCTTTGGTGAGTGGAGGTTTATCTTCTGTGTAGGCAAAAGGGAAAAATCATTGTAAATAGCTTTGCAAAATATGTTTTGCCAAAATACTATTTTCTTTGTCTTTGTATTGTGCCCTAAAAATTATGTAAAGGAACATGTGATAATGGGTTAATTAATGAAGGTGCTTTCATATGTCATAACTTAATGTGACGGATCCATCCTACGGATCGGTAGTGCCGGTAAGCTGGGAGTTTCTCCCAAGAGATTCAAAGAAATTTTAATTAGGAAAAATTAGGTAGAGTCGAGCATTGACTTACCTAGGGTTAGGTCTTAAAACCTTGATCATAAATTATCTTCAAGGAAAGGTGCGACAACTGTGCTAGAACTCCATTAAGGTTCCTTGAATCCTAACCACTTATATAAAAAAAAGTGTTGCACTCCATGAATCAAGGGTAACCATGATCACTCCAGCCAGAGGAGAAGCCTTGTGGGACACCTCCAATGGAGATAACTGATGTATTGAGATCTCAATTGTCAAATTAGGACTTCGAGCTTGCATGTTGAAACCCTCATGGGGACAGCTGGTACCTTCCATTACGGGGTGGAATCTGGGAATCCTAGATAATAGACCTTGTGCATTCTTGTGAGTACCAGGTGAAGCCGTCTAGGATAGTTCCTCGATGGACTACTAAAATGTGTTGTCAGTTAGGCAAGCACGTGACACATGGTATCAGAGCATAATTGCAATTAAAAATATCTATGGTTTTTAAGACCAAGTGTTCTAAGTAATAATCAATCTCCTAGTTGTTAAGGGATAAATGTTGGTAGAATAATGAAGCTTGGAACCAGTTCCTTGTTGTTCAAGAACTGTACACATTTGCGCTGAACTCCAAGGATGATGAGTGGAGAAGAGAAATGATGAGGATACTCGATCGCATACACAATCCATCCCCTATGAAGATGAGTGTTATTGTTACATCGAGGTTGATTGATTCTTCAACATGCAGACTTATCTGAAATGCCTTGAATGGATGGAAAATTTAAAAGTGGTTGAGGCCTTTATCTTTTTTCTATCTAGAAGGAATTCACTTATGATTACTAGTGATCGACAGATATGTCTAGATACCGTTATGTCTATGACAAGGAACTAAAGGTAATCCTAGTTGATAATATTATAATCCAAGGACGTTGCAAGTGTTGAGATTACTGTATCCATGGTTTTCGAGATCTGTCATTTTCACATTATATGTTTCTAAACATAGACAACAATTGGCCTACTTTCTTCTACATAAATGTAATTGATATCCATCCTTGAAAAAGAAAGATATAATGATATCATATTTTAAAAATTGTACATAGCATCCATCCTAACTTATTGATATTGCTAATGTATCTCTACTTGTAAAAATCTACCATTTGTAAATATCCCTTACCTTTAAAAATCATATCATATGGCTCTTGATAATAAAAGATAACAACGGCTAGATTTTTTAAAAATATTGTGCTCTTTGACTCATCATTGTTTTACAAAACTAGTAAGATATGTTAATGTGGAAATGAAGCTAAAAAGTTTAAGTGCTAAATTAATTCGTGAAACTTATGATAACCTAGGTTAATACAACTATCGCTAGTTTGACCAACATTCAAGAGAAGAAGTATCTCCTTAAGCAAGTTAAGCCACCGGATTTTTATAGCAAGGGAAAAGATGTTGAAGCCGAGGAATATATTTGGATTGAGAGCATGGAGGATTACTTTACTACCATGGGAACTACCCCTACTAATCAGGATATAATCTCCAAATTGAAACTGATCAATGAGGCACGCCTGTGATGGAAACAGTGGTGTAAAGACCAGGGACTCGCTGAGACAAATATTACCTTGGAAAAGCTTAAAGAATCTGTGTGTGGTGGATTTTTGCCACCAACTTATCACACACTAAAAATGAATGAGTTCTTTAACTTAAGGCAGCTAGGAGTGAGCCTAGAGTCATATGACTCAAAGTTTATCTCAATGCTTAAATATGTGTCTTCTATGACTATTGCTTAGTAGGTGTGTAAGTTTTGTCATGGATTGAATGCTCCTCTAAAAACATGCCTTGAATCTATGAATTTGAAAAAATGATCTTCATGGGGCTATGTTAAGTGAGCCCAAGGTCAACGTTCACCTAGTCAAGGAAAGAGTTCCAAAAAAAATTCAATCGGAAACTTCATATCTACATGAAGTAATTCAAGAGTACCTAGATGTTTCCACTATAATGAGCCAAGCCACTTTAAAAGGCAATGCCCAAATCTTGGCCAAATTCCTCGCCAAGGATAGTACATAGGTTAGAACCAAGATTCAATTGAAAGAGGAAAAGCATCTTATATAATTCTTAAAGAGCTTGAAGAAGAGGGAAACCCAACTATGGAAGTCGATATGGAGAGGGCATCAATTCATGCCACCCTCCATAAGAAAGGCCCAAATCACCAATTTTTAGTGATTCAAACACCACTACAATATCAAGGTAAGTCCTTTAAAATTATGATTGACTGTGGAAGCACACACTCATTCATGTCACCAAACTGTGCCAAGAAATTAGGTATAGAAAGAATACCTACATCTAGGTTTGTTGTGGAACTTGCTAATGGAAAAGAAATCATGTCTACTCAGCAAACTTGCAAAGTGACATTTAGTCTGGAAAGCAATCTCTCTAAAATGGGATTTAGGATCATTAATTTAGGGGCCTATCAATGTCTATTGGGTATGGATTGGCTAATCCCCAATGACGCACATATTCAGTGCAAAAAAGGCCAGGTGACTTTTCAAAACCTAAAGGGGGAAAAAGTGATGACTAAAGGTGAGGCAAGAAAACCCAAGGTTCAACTAGCCAAATCATCTCGCATAATAAAAGGGTTAAGAAAATGATAATCAGTGTATCTCATAAAATTAAATAAGGGTGAGCAAAATAATCAAGACAAGGGAGAGCCATAATGGTTGAAGGAATATGATGACATCTTCCTAGAAAAGTTGACTGAACTACCAGCCACTCCAATCACCAAGACTCTGTATAAAATGTCTATCCCTTGAAGCAATTGAGCTGAAAGAGAAACTCAAGCAATTACTGGATCAAGGATATATCATACCCAGTAATTCCTCATGGGGAGCCCCAGTATTTTTTCAAAAGAAAAAAAACAAAACTCTTTGCCTTTGCATTGATTATCGAGGTCAAAACGAGGTAATAATCAAGAATAATTATCCAATCCCAAGAATAGACGAGCTAATTGATAGGCTAGAAGAAGAAAAAATCTCTTTCAAGATTGATCTCCAATTTGGTTATTACCAAATAAGGATCAAGGAAGAAGATACTCCCGAAACTGCCTTCAATACCAGATATGGTCATTTTGAATTTCTTGTAATGTCTTTTGGTCTAACTAATGCCCCTACTACATTTAACATATTACTGCATGACATTTTTTGATATGATCTTGATGAGTTTGTCCTGGCCTTCTTTGATAACATCCTAACATACTCCAAGAGAGACGAAGACCATGAACTGCAATTGTGAATTGTGCTGGACACAATGAGGATGCACAAGCTCTATGTGAAAGAAAAGAAGTTTGCCTTTTTCAAAAGATAGATGGAATATCTCAGATTCATAGTATCTGTTGAAGGAATCTCTATAGACCCAACCAAAGTTAGAGATGTTCAAGAGTGGAAACCTCCGACGATAGTTAAGGAAGTGAGAAGTTTTCTAGGGCTAATTGGATGGTATAGAATTTTTATAATGTGATTGCTTATGGATTAAGTCGTAAAGCTTCTCTAAATGCACTTATCATGGAATAGCCATCTAGAGGAGAGATTTTAGCTACCATGATACTGATGCCTAGGAATCCAACCATTGAGCTAGCCAAAGAGGAGGCAGACAAGGATCCTAAGTATCAGCTAATGCTTAGAGAAATCCTAGCTAAGGACATTGATCCTAAGCTTAGAGTTAAAAACTAAAAATTCATTGTGGATGATAGACTTGTCTATTTCAGGACAAGGCATTGCATTCCTCTTAGTCAAGTGATGAAAAAGAACATATTATGGGAAGCCCATGACTCCCCTTTCGCAGGACACCATGGCTATGAAAAAACTCTTAATGCAGTGAGGAAAAGTTACTACTGGGAAAGACTGAAGCATGATGTACTAAGATATGTTACTGAATGCCAAAATTACAAGTACAGGTGAAAGTTGAGCATGTCAAAGTGCCAGGCAAGCTCCAGCCACTTAACATTCCATAGATGAAATGGGAGTTCATCAATATGGATTTTGTAGTTGGCTTATCTTTTTTTCAAGGAGTTATAATTCAATCATGGTTTGTGGATATGGTGACAAAGGTCACTCATCTTATCCTAGTTAAGACCAACTACAAAGCTTCAGATATTGCACAACTATTTGTGAAAGAAAATTTTAGGCTTCATGGATTGCGTAAATGGATCATTAGTAATTGTGACTCTCTGTCTATGTCACATTTCAGGAGGAGCCTATTTGAAGCAATTGGAACCCAGCTTTGCTTTAGCACAACTTACCATCCCCAAACTAGTTTTAAACAGAGCGGGTTAATCACATCATTGAAGAAATACTAAGAGCTTATTGTTCTAGAAGAACTGACAAGGTGGATACAATATTTTCCCTTAGTAGAATTTTCCTACAATGCGTCATATCACTAGAGCATTCAAATGACTCCATTTCAAGCATTGTATGGGCAAGATTGTTTGATGCCATTGAATTTCTCTAATCCAACTCTAAAGATTAAGGCTTCTAAGAAAATACTAGAAGACATGGATGATCTTGTCAAAACTATTAGACAAGACATCCAAACTATGAAAGATTGCCAAAAAGCTTATGCTGATCTAGGAAGACAAGAGCATAATATCTTCCAAGAGCAAGACATGGTTTTCATCTTTGTACAACCAAAGAAGAGTTCTCTGTCATAAGGAAAGTTCAAAAAGTTGAGTCCAAGGTATTGTGGACCATACAAGGTTCGCCAATGCCTAGAAACTACAACTTCCTGATCATGTGAAAGTCCACAATGTATTTCACGTTAGTCTTATGAAAGCTTATGTGGCAAATCGAGATCATATTCTTGATGACTAGAAAATTGTAATGCCTAGTCAAGGAGCCCTTGAACTCCAACTTGATAAGGTTCTAAATGTAAAAGAGAAACCTCTGAGAAAGAGAACCATTAGAGAGCACCTTATCTAGTGGAAAGACTATCTTGAGGAGGATGGCACTTGGATACAAGAGATAGCTCTAGAAAACAATTGTCCCAGTTCTTTTTTAGAAGAGGACATCTTGATTCCTCTAAGTAGGAGAGGATGTAATATTCCCGCCATAGTGCTTCATATCAACAAACAAATTCGGGCTTCAGATGTTTTCAAAATTACTCGTCAAGCTATCACATAAGTGACTACACGTAATTTTCTTAATATCGAGTCTCACATTCAAACGATTCTCAAATCTGACACAAGAAGATGCCTCAATGTTCCCAGCCAACAAAAAGCAAAGATGCCTCATAAATAATATTACGACGACTTGATCATAATTTTTCTCGCATTATATTTAGCATTTCCAATTCCATTTAATGCGTCAAGGATAATATTGATTTCATAACCACAAGATAATTTGCAAAAGCCTTAATGGATAGATGAAGAACACGGAAGAACAATCATGATATTGAGTAAGTTAAGTATCAAAGAGTATGATATGACTTTATAAATTAGATAAGTCATGAGGTAACTTGGCCAAAAACAACCAGACGAAGTCATTTTGAAGGAAAAAAAGAGGCTTTTGAAAAATAAAGCCAAAATTCATGACCTTTTTTACACCTGGAGGGAGAGAAAGCATAAAATAATCATCTCCATGTCACCATCCAACAAGTAGGCAATAAAAATGTATTTTTAATAAAGCTCACTTGGCTCTTGACAAGTAGCCAAAAGAATCAGTTGATTGCATGTTCCCCCTCATGCCTATAAATACACCCCCTCTCCTTCACAAAGAAAGCAAGAAGAAAAACCTCTTCATGATAGAAATTTTCTCTACTTCTCTTATTCATTGAAGCTTTGAGCCTCAAAGTGGAAAATACCCCCCTTCTACTTCATTTTCATTTTCTCTACCTCTTGTTACACCTTTATCCCATATGATCATACCACTAAGTGAAATGCTAACAAAATTTTCCTAGATGGCCAACAGCTCTCTCTAAACTACCACGTCAATTTCTCCTGACATCCATGGCTCCGCGAGGTCGCAGAAATGTAAAAATCCCATTTGAAGCAAGGGAAGCAAGAAACACAATCGATGGAGAAAATGACGCGGTAGGCAAAACCCCCATTTCAGCAAACGTGAGAGAGGTAGCATCTTGCCAATTTGGAAAAAAATATTTTTTTATAAGCTTATCACTATATTTGGCTTTAAATGATTATAAATGCATTCCAAAGAAAATGCATATGAACTACCACTTAGAAAAATAATCCAAGTAATATAATAATTAGCTATTCAGTGAAAAGACTCTTTTACTTGGAAAATGATTATATATCTGTCATTAAGAAAATATCTTAATTGTGGTTTATTTCATGATATTTATTATTATCTTATTAATGACGCATGTGATTATAATAATAGAAAAAAGGTAGACATTATTAGAGAAGGAAATATTTTATAATTGTTTCTTAAAAGTGACTATCTCTTTTTTATTTTTCTAATGATAAATAAATACATATGTATTTTATAATAGTTTAAAAAAACCATTTAGATAATATCATGAAATAATAAATACATTAAATCAATAGAAAATTGTATAGGGAAAAATATACTAGGTGTACATAAATTAGGTGCATAGTATTATAATTCAATGTTTAAAAGATGAAACAAAAATTACAATTATGATTTTTTCATTGCCTAGAATAAAGTTTTTAGAAAAGCAATCAACATTTCACTTAGGACATACCTAAATGAAAATTGATCTCTCTAGATAACGTTGAAATCGGCAAATGGTTGAACATCAAACCATAGAATATGAGTAGAATAAAATAAAACTTATTTTTCTATTGAAAACACACGCAATGTTAATATTAATGATTATATTAGCAAAAGCATCAATATCATGAGTTGACCACGTATGAATCAGCGAGAAACCCTAACCTAAAATATCGAGAATGTTAAAGCAAAGAAAACTATAAAATACTCAATAACCATGAAACTATCCATATCAAGAAATTAAATAAATATCAAAAGTTTGTAGGACTTATTGGACATTGATAAGAATTTGTTGATACAAATTCTAAAGTCTAAACAGACTTGGAAAAGCATTTGAAATCCTGTTAAAGGCAAGGCAATGCATGAATTGCTTGCCATAGGTATAAATACCAATATTATCTTTTAGGGTGGAAATACCAAATTTCTCATAAGAATAAAATGAACTTTAGATTTAGGAAAGAACTCGCAGATCCCAAAAAAAGAGTTGCAATTAGGAAGTGAAACCCTAAGAATAAGGTTGGACCTTAAAAGAGAAACCCTAGATTTGGGTGGGGCTGCTTCTTATGCTAAAAAACACTTGTTTATTTTTTCTAAAAAAATTGTGTATGCATTGATGGTTGCATAGGAAAGATTGATTGTGCTTGTAGTAGTTAGATTTGATTGTAAATACATAATCAGGATAATAAGAGAAAAGATTGCGTTATGCCTCCCCCATGGCTAGATGCAGAACCCAGCTCCAAGGGGGATTATTTTTTATTGTCACAAGGAGCTTTGGACCGGCCCCAATAGCGAGAGATTGCTCGGTGAGGAATCTGTTAGGCAAGAGGCGGCAGGAGTGCTAAGGGATCTAGCCTTAAATCTCTTGATCACTCGTAGGAACTGCGTGACCCTCACACCAATCACGATGGGATCCTGGAGTCCCCCATACTAGTGCAGGGACAAAAATCTTGGAGAGTTGCTTTTCTTCCACATATACATAAGGGATTTTTTAGTGAATAAAGGTTTATCTTCTGCATAGGCAAAAGGGGAAAATCATTGTAAATAACTTTGCAAAATATGTTTTTCCAAAATAGTATTTTCTTTGTCTTTGTGTTGTGCCCAAAAAATTATGCGAATGAACATGTGATAACTTGTTAATTAACGAAGCTGCTTTCATATGTAATAACTTAATGTGATAGGTAATTACAAAACTAGAAAAACCATTGTTGGAAGTGGGCGGGCGAGATCCTTGAAAAATTCGTCGTATAGATGGGTAGTCCCAGTAAGCTAGGAGCTTCTCTCAAGAGATTGAACAAAATTTTAATTAGGAAAAATTAGGTAAAGCCAAGCATTGACTTACCTAGGGTTAAGTCTCAAAACCTTTATCATAAACTATCTTAGGGGAAATGTGTGGCGGCTGTGCCACAACTTCGTTAAGGTTCCCTAAATCCTAACCAGTTATTGGAAAAAAGCATTGCACTCCATGAACAAGGGTACATAGGATCTCTCTAGTCAGACAAGAAGCCTTGTTGGACACCTCTGATAGAGCTAGCTAATGTATCAAGACCTAGATTATCAAATTAGGACTTTGAGCTTGCTCGTTGATCCTTGTGGGGACGAGTGGTACCTTGTGTTATGGCGTGGAGTCTGGAAAACCTAGATGATAGACCTCATGCATTCTCGTGAGTACGGAGCCAAGCCGTCTAGGATAGTTTCCCGATGGACCACTAAAACCTGCTGCTGCCAAGAAATTGTTTGTGTGTGGTTCTTCTTTTTTCTCCCCTTATTATCCTCTCCCTAGGATTTTATTTTAAAAACTTATGTTATTAACTGCTTGTTCACCTGGGTCCCTACATAAATTTATTCATGCGTGATCCTTGTAGGAATTCACATGTAGTTCAATGGAGGAACTATTATGACATTCATAACTACACATGGGAAATAAGTGATGCATGTTTTAGAAAGAAATCTTATTGGCATAACTAGGGGGAAATATAATTGTTAGGGAGGGGGACAAAACATGAGAGGAAAAAAATTATTCATTGATAAGACGGTGGCATTACATCCTTGTTTCCTTAAGAAACTGATATGTCCTCACCTCGAGAGAAACTCAAGGTGGTCTCTCTTGAGGATAGTTCCTTGATCCCTGTAGTCTCCTGTTCACAAAAGTACTCTTTCCATTAGATAAGGTACTTCTGAAGAGTACCATTCCTAAGAGGTTTTTCCTTCATCTCCAAAATTCTATCAAGTTGAGCTTCCCAGATCCTCTAAGTTGGCATTATAATTTTTCCATCATCTAGGACATGATGAAAGTTGGAGAAATAAGGCTTTAGAATGCTTACATGAAAAACTATGAACTTTGAAATGAGATGAAAGTTCTAATAATTTCTACTAAGAATTTTTACAATCTTATAAGGCCCATAATATCTTGGACCAAGTTTTTGGGATTTCCCAAGGGATAGGGAACAAGAAATATTACATGAAATACTATGAACTTTGACATGAGGTGAAAGTTCTAATCATTTCTACCAATATTTTGGACCAAGGTTTTTTGAATTTCCCAAGGGATAGAGTTTTTAAACTCTTGAGGATACTCCAAATTACATGATCCTTATGGTTAGATCAAAGAGATTGAGAGGGGACAAGCAATCTTACCTATACAATGTGTGAAAAGGGGTCATACCAATACTTTCTTGGTAGGATACATTTTAGAAAAATTCTACCAAGGTAAATATTTAATCCATCTCTTGAGTTCCCTACTACAATAGGCTCTTGCAATGTTTTCTAGCACTTGATTAACCCTTTTAGTATACTCATCAATTTGAGAATGATAAATACTACTCAAATAGAGTTGTTTGTTGATGGCATGAAAGAAACATGTCTAGAGTTTAGAGATGAGTCTTGAATCTGTGTTGTTGACAATCCTTTTTAGTAGCATGTGCGACTCGAAAATCTCATTTTTGAACCTAGCAATGTCAAATGCTTTGAAGGTGGTCTTCACAGAAATGATGTGCGTGACCTTTTTCACAATATTCATAACTATTGGGATTGAATCATAACCTCCAGGCACTATTGGAATTCTGATCACAAAATCCATACTAATGAAATCCCGTTTCATTTGAGGAATGTGGAGAAAATGCAGCTCCCGAGGGATTTTTGAGCCTTTTAGCCTTTGCTTTTTCTAACAACTCAAGCATTGAGTTCTTGGGGGGTCCACTTATAAGAAATTATCTATATAGCGTGCATTCAAAGGATATTAAGGAATACTCTTTCTTTACATGTTATAACGACTTAAAATGTCCATAACTCTTCCTTACATCATTGAACACTTTGCCATAGCCAAGGTGTCTTGAAAATGGGGATTCATGGCTTTGCTAAAGAATCTTCTTATTTAGTTCTTCACTTTCTAAGAATACAGAGCCTTGTCTTGAAGTAGACAAGTTCTTCCTTGATGAAAAATTCTTGATACTTAAGTCGTAACTTAGGGATTTTCTACTTAACTTGGACATCTCTTTGTAACTATTGGTATGTAGGATCCTTGGATGCTTCTCTATTTTTGTTCAGCCTATTGATCTTAAGGTCATATTCCTATACGTCTTTGGTCCTCCACCTTCATTTTCTCGTGTTCAAATCTAGCTCATTTAAGACTCTTACGATCGATGATCAAAATAAACTTGTTATGAAGAAAGTAGTGTCTCCATAATAGAGCATGCATAATTTACAATAACTCTAATTTTTTTGTGGCATAGTCCCACTCATCTATATTTATCTTCCTTGAAGAGAAGGCCATTAGGTGATCATCCTAGATAAGTATATAGCCTAATGCTAGGAAATTAGCATTTCTCCTCAAATTGTTTGTTTAGAACAAGAGTCTTTAGGATGGGAAATCCCACCAAACATTCTTGAGCTTCTCAAAGTTGGACTACTTAATTTGGGATCCACACAATACAAGCTTATTTCTTTAGTGAGCTAGTGAGGGGTGCACCTATCAAAGCATAATCCTTGATGAAAACTTGACACCATCTAGTCAAAACAAAAAAGCTTCACACTTCCATATCTTATTTAGGAGGTGGATATTCCTGTATCACCTTGATCTTGCTCCAGTTTACTATAATTACCTTCTCAAATACTATGAATCCAAGGTATTCTATTTGCTTCTTAAAGAACACATAATTTCTCTTCTTGGCATAGAGCTTATATATTCTCAATGTTTTAACCACAATTCTGAGTTGTCTTTCATGGTCTCCAAGTTCTCCTTTCGAATAGGTTAGGATGTCACCAAAGAAAATGCGGATGAACTCATTAAGATAAGGCTTGAAGATGTTTCACAACAGCTTATTAAAGGTAGTTGGACCATTAGTCTGACAAACTTAAGTGGAGGGAGTCCAAGAGATGGAGTAAGCCAAGGTGAGGAGCTACATGCTCACCTCATCTTCATTATTCTCTTTTATCTTCTTTTTTTCTTACAAGTCTCAATATAACCATAGATAAATCTTATGTTATTTCCTTATTTCTCAACACTCCCCCTCAAGCTCAGAATGAGCTTGCAAAGGTAATACTCCAAGTGCACTCCGAAAATACTCAAACGTATCTTTACCTAATTCTTTGGTAAATATATCAGCAACTTGGTCATTTGTTTTCACATGGACCAAGTGAATCTCTCCATGAATGACTTTTTCTCTGATGAAGTGATAGTGCACTTATATGTGTTTTGTCATTGCATGGTAGATTGGGTTTTTCGCTGGGTTTTTTGCCAACATAATGCTGCTAACATTGTCAGAATACATAATGACTCCACCATCAATCTCTATCCCCGTGTCATATAAGATGACTCTCAGCCATGTCTGCTCACATGATGCCAATGCAATGCCTCTATACTCTGCTTCAGTGCTTGATAGAGCAACTATAGGTTGTTTCTTATTGCTCCAACTTACCATGGCTAATCCAAATGAGAATGCATAGCCACTAGTAGATCTTCTATCCATAGAGCAACTTGTCTATTCTGCATCTAAGTATCCAGACAATGTAGGCTTGATTCCTTTTTCCTAAAACAAGCCGTAGCCAACTATCTTCTTCACATACCTAAGAACTCTTCTCACTACATCCAAATGTAAGTTGCATGGTTTCTGCATAAACTTACTTATCAATCCAACAACATAACTCAAGTCTGGTCTTGTAATGGTCAAGTATATACAAACCATCTTTTTGAACATAGTGACATCCTCAACATAAGATCCATTATCCAAATCAACTTAAAATTTTGATCCAATGGTGTATCAACCGGTTTGCATTTTGTCATGCCATATTTTTCCAACATCTCTGATGCATGTTGCCTTTGTATCATCCATATACCATGAGGAGTGTCAATAACCTCAATACCCAAGAAGTATCTCAACAAACCACCTTCTTTTGGGAGAAGTCTCTCCCATTCTACATTCAAAAAGTAGCAAAATTGGATAAAGACTGGATTCAGAGTTCCAACCTATTGTTATAACTTCAATTTCAACCGAAACACCAAGTGGATTGCATATCCAAGAAGCAACTCTTTGAGTGAGGACAAGAAGTGCTAGCCTTCAAGACTCGGGTGGGCAAGCATCTTGGAAAATTAAATATACGATGGAGTGGCTGTCTTTGTATCTCTCATGCAACTCCACCTAAATCTTGTTACCTTACAGATTTACACAAAAATCTCATTTCACATCTAATTAATGGATTTTGTTTGTAGCACAATTGTGTAAATAGATTGGTGTGCCCTTTTTTTATGATTCAAGAGGGCCCTCAAGAACCAAAAGTTTCCACTTCCACACTTAATTTTTATTACTTCTAGTTTGGTTTTGAAACTCTGATGATTATCAAAGTCTAAATTGAATATGATCAGACTCAAGAAGAGAAATATCATGCCTTATGAACACCCAAGGCATGAGAAGGAATAACCTTGATGTTAGCCTTGTTTAGTCAAGGGGAATAAGCCTTGAAAGAGAAGCCCATATCCCTTAGTGATGATGAAGCACTACAAAGACCCCCTACCCAAGAATTCCAATTGCCACTTCCTTTGAGGACCCAAACCGCAATCAGCAAAAGGAAATAAGCCATAAAGAATCTCGAATACACACTTCTAAGGATTTAATGCTATGTAGTACTCAGGATAATTCTTAAAGTACTTATGGAGAACAATGAGTGGTCTATCAAAGTTGTGGTATAGTTGTCCCCAAATCATCCATAAAAACCTTAAGTTCTTCGGTGGAGATATCCACAGATCTCTTGTTAGCCATTCTTGGCCAAGACCTAGGAGCATTGCATAAACCAAAATCCATGACATGGTATGAAAAGATAGCAAAGACAATAGTGAATGTTGTTTTGAACTTATCCTCCTCAGCTATAGCCATCTGATTGTAGCCTACAAAGAAATCCATAAAGGAGTACATTTCTCACCTTGCCAACTGATATTAAAATATGTTCAATAAAAGGGTAGTAGTCCTTTTTTATCTCCTTAAAATCTATGCATAGACATATTTGATTATTTTTCTTCTTCCTTATCAGAACTAGTGGGAACCATTTAGTATGTTCAACAAGAAAGATTAAACATGGCTTCCTTAGGCACATCAATTCCTCAAAAAGAGGATCTCGCATGTCAAAAGGTATTCATCTAGCCTTCTCTATCATATTAGCTACAGAGTAAGCAAAGCTAAAAGACATTGAGAAGAAGGAGGAGAAGGCTAGGAACACAGAAGAGCCACATAAAGATGATGGGACCTAAAATGGGCCGGCACTGGCTAAGGCACTAGCTGCACCTCATGCCCTCAACAAACAACCCCACCTCACAGCCTCGCGGACCTCATGCCCTCAACAAACAACCCCACCTCATGGCCTCGCAGACCAAGAGCGTCTATCGAGGGATACACTATCCTAAACACTAATCACTTCGCATTTATAGTCTATAGTCCAACAAAGGTTCCCTTTCCCGTCTCCTCAGAGGGATATTATACATATATTGGCAATAAATTCCATGTATTACACACACAAGGGCACCCCATGAGCTGATTGTCGTGGCCCTACCGCAGCTCTCCTACATCTTAGGGATTTGCACCTCAATGCGCTGCTTCCACACATAGTTACATTCGAAAAAAACTCCCCTCTTGGTGCCAATATATTTAACGTTCCAGGAATGCACTTATCCTCACTTATCCATCCCCTTTGACCCACCATATAGACCTACAGCCGGATTGCTCACTCTCTCTATGTGGGTCCAATCCTAGACAAACCAAGTGCTATGCATCCAAGAGCTTGTAATTGATACCATTTAACGATGCTTGATGCAAATATGTATATGATTAAGTGCTTAAACAATCAGAAAACAACGTCGTGCATTGTGCAAATCCATTCTTTTCATGTTTCCATACAGTAACACCTAATTGCTACCATGAGAGAAGACACCGAGCCTTACACTCATGCTGTACTTCCCTTTATTTAACTTAACATCATCCTATATGAATAATGTAGCAAATACATAAGATTTTGTATGATATTTCAACACTCAAACTTCCCTCCTCCCCCTACTGTTTAAGGTTTTCCCTCGTTGCATAGGTAAAGGGGTGATTTCATATGTATTTTGCATGAAATAAGCAGGAATACTCACAAAAACATATAAATGGGGATAACCTGAGGCAAACCCTCATGCTTTATCCTCATTATATACCCACAGATACATCCATAATTTTTCTCTTCCGTTTCCTATTTTCCTCCTTTTAAAGAGCATTTTTTCCTATTTTTCCTTATATATTATCAATAAAAATGAAAGAAAAGTAGCATTATTTCAGAGCTGTGGCTCTTGAGTCTTTAAACAGAAAACATGTACATTTTATTGGTGTTTTGTTTCATGCTTTTCGCATTTTAAGCCCAAAAACCCAATTTATACTCTAAAAACCATGCTTTTTGGGGTTTTTTCATTTATTTTCGACACTTTAAGTGTATATTTTCTGAGTTTTTTATTATGAAATACTAAAACCAATGGAAAACAACATGCCCATGAATTTTCAGCCCATATGAACATTGTTAACCTCATCAAATGTGAAAAAAGAGCTATTTTCTTTGTAAAAATGTCATTACCTTGTATTTTTCATTATTTCAGGTTTTGAAACTTGTTGCGGGTCTAGAAATCAGGGCCCATTTGATGCTCAGCCTGCCTCCACACTGCCATCTTTATCCCACCTTCAATTTGGAAGCAATCCAGTACCATGCGGACAAGCATTCATCAACCGGGCTTCATTCTTCTTCACACGCAGGAATTGCCCCTTGCAGGACAAAGAGGGAGGGGAGAGAAAGACTAAAAAAGAGGTTTTTAAATCCTCCATTAAAACAGGCAAGCTTGTAGCCATCTTGTTCCTCTCTCTGCCCTGATCAAGAATCTCCCTCTCTCTCTCTCCAAACAGTTTGAATTGGAGAGGCAATAGGAAAAAATGAGGAGGTGCATTGACGCTTCCCTCTGTTCGATAGTTTTTGCATTCATTTCAAGGCTTTTATTAAGCCTAAGGTTAAAAAAATTAAAATAACTGGTTCATGTTTTTGTGTTCACACTGTCTCGCAAGTGGATTTTTCAATTTTGAAGGCCCAAATGAACTCCGATTTGCAATCCAATTGGACAAGTGGCTTCGTGGTGTTGAACTCCATCAACCTTGCCTCTCCCATGTACTTTATGTCTTCCCAATCTGGTAGCTGCTTTATAACACCGAACATAACGGGGATTAAATGGAGGGTCAATCGACCTCCAATTGACGAACCGAGACTTATGTTGGATTCCTGGTGTCAAAACTCATCTAGGAAAACTCTAGCTCGGCCATCCGCCACCGTTTGATTTTTCATAAAATTTGACTCTTTAACACCTCTCAGGCACTTTTCGGCTCCAAAACGAGCTTCAACGCTTCAAGAACGAGTGCAAATGAGGTCCTAAAATCCAGCTCTCATTGGCGACCATGAGATAGAGCGACTCAGCCCCTCGAATCCCATGAACGAATCTGCACATAAACACAACCACAAAGAGCATCAAGCTGATACAAAATAGATACACAACAAAACACATTACAACTCTCACCCTACCCTCTTGTCAAAACCAAGGCATGAAATCCATGAGGAGTAGGCCTAGCATAATCTGATAGAAAACCTAAAGCTAGGCACTAACCAACTGTTCCAACACAATCAAGCTAAAAAGATCTATGAAAGAGGTCATCCTTAGTGGTGGTCTGAACTACCTACCCAACTAAGGACAACTCAACTAGGAGCTCATACTAGGTGAGGACTTCTATAGCCTGATCAACAAATCTTATCTTTTAGCACATTGGGTCTTTAGCCTCTTATTTTCCATACTCAGGCGTGTAAAAAGGAGGGAGCTAAGCGTAGTGACCCAAGGAGAGCAATGCATCAGCCTTAGGTCCTATCTCAGTACCCAAGAACCTACCAAGGCCGCGCAAGGCAACATTTAATCATTTTCTAACGCTCACTTTTATTTTTGCTCCAACCTTCATTTATTCTTATTTTTCTGCTAGAAGCCACCCCTAAGAAGACAAGGCATCGGCCCTGGGTCTTGTCTCGTTCCTAGGCACCTAGTATTCCTTCACAAGGCGATAAACAACAGCTCAAAGATTTTTCTTTCTTTCAATTTCTATTTTTATAGGGGTCAGAACCTCTTTTTCCACACCTCTATAACTTCATATATTGTCTTTCAGATATTTAGGGTTTTGTCTCTTTCCATCATAATTTTAGTAGGCTTCTCTAACTGCCTCACAACTAACAAGAACTCCTAGAACGACCACCTAGTAGGTCAGTAGAACAGGGTCACTAGAATTCCCATCTAAAAGAGGTCTTACAATGCCTGACACAATGCCTTGCAGGAGGCAATGAATACTCAGACCTTCCCCAGACATATATAGCCTAATCCTGGGACTTCATGCCTCGATTTTGCTGATCTCCAATAAGAAAAGAAATCCCCCACAACTACACAAACACATATACCATGAAAAGACAATACTCATAAAGGAGAGATATCACCTAGATAGGGCCACAAGAAGCTTTAACGCGACAAAAGGCTCCCTCCAAGCTCTTCTTTGAATCTATCCGACACAGGACTAAAATAGAAAACTATTAATATTGCGCCCGCACTAAATATACAAATGGCCCTCTTGGCCTAATGAAATAGAACATTTCGCTACAAACTAATTGGCCCTCTTGGCCTAAAATGGATAGTTCATTCTAATCCATGCAAATTATGATCTCCTTGGCATATACATCACATCCTATCAAACTAATCAGGATACCAAGGATAGCATAAAATAGGAGGACTAGCCTCATGCTACTCATGCGAGTCAGCTAAAAGCTTGATCTACGCTCTTTGTAGATCCACTAGCCTAAGCCTTTCTACTAATATCTCAGTAATAATGGCCATCTCTTCTTGGGTACTATGAGCTGAATGAATGACATCATTAGGTTGATATATCTCATTCCCTTGGTCGTCATTCAAATGGATCGCTTGTCCCAACTTTCGAGTAACTCCTCCTACAGGGAGAATCATGGATTTATGATCATTAAACTCTTCTCTAATTGGACCATTACATATGTCAATGATACGATCCAAAATAGATGGAGCTTCAAGCCTAGACCCATCACATAGATGCATCTCAGGGTGGCGGTCCCTATTGTCAAATGTCACATTATGGCCTTTAGTCGCATCCTCTTGGGAATCCATCAAAGCATGTCCACATGCAATTCCTGGCCCTGCATCTGACACACCAACAGTATTTTTAGGGGTTTTGGGTCTCCAAACCCATTTCATATTCCTTTTCATATTCTTAGACTACCTCATCTGTCCACATTGGTCCAATGGACTCATTGTGGATATATCACCATTACTAGATGGCCTCACAGCCTTATGGCTTCCATTTATTACAGGTGGACCTTTGGCATGCCGCATCTTCTCTACACGAGATGTCTTTACTTGCCTTTGTCCACTCTACAACAACTGCTTAGCCATAGGAACCATGCTTTTACTAAAAGGAATAGCATCTACTCGAAAGCATGATTCGTCTATAAATTGGAAAGGTCTCTCAAGAGCCTTACTAGGAGCACAACTAGAACCACTCATAGAACGCTCATCTGAGCTTGTAGACGTAATGGTTCTATCAATTAAACTGTCACAACTACCTCTCATGGAAGTGTTGCAAGCCTTGATGGGACTTACTGGGCTTGGAATCTTTTTATCCCTAGGGGGTATACTATCCCTACTATTGCCATTTTCTGCTTGGAGATTTTGGCTATCAAGGATCCTCTCATAGGCTGCCTTGGTATCAACAAGTGAGATGACTTCTTGTAGAAATAGTTGGAAGCTAGGATGCACTTGTACTGAGCGGGAAAAACTCCAAAAGTTTTCCCAACATCTCTGAATATGTCCCTCATAATCAATGGCATGCATCTTTGCTTCCCTTAACGACTTAGGATTTCGTATTCCCACTTGGATTTGCATGTTAATCTCTAAGCCACTCAAAAAGAGCTCACATAGCACATCACCTCGCAATGCAATAGCTTTTCTTGGCCAAAGCCTCAGAATATCATCAAAGGCTCTAGCGTATTCTTTAACACAACAGAAGGATATGACTCTTGCATAATCTGCATCAGCTGCCCTAAAACTTGGGTCATAGGCACCTTCTTTTCATATTCATCTAAAAATCGATCACTCAACTCCTCAAAGGATTTAATAGACCTCCTTGGGAGGCTCTATTACCATTTTCTAGCCTCTCCCTTTAGGGTACTTGACAATATGAGCATCTGATGAATATCATTGAATCCACTTGCAAGGTATGTTAGGCCATATTCTCGTAAATGCACCATCGGATCCTCAGTAACCAGCCCATGAAACACTGGGAGATCCCTATAAGGAGGAGGGCATTTAGTCCTTTCCTTCGAAAACAGCACTGGGCCATTAAAATCCTCGTAATCATGGCCTAACCCTAGTGTCTTAGGGTCTCCAACCTCTTCCATTTCCACCTTTATTGGTGTAGGGAGGTTAATATTATCCTTAATGTCCCTTTCTGCCAACTCATAAAGTGGTCTAGGGAGACCTATAGCTCTTAGCATGTCATTTCGATCCCATATCTTGCCCCTTCCTAGGTAGTTCCATGATGGCTTTATCTAGGAGCTTCTGCCCCTCATCAAAAGCAAAATTATCCTTATCACTTAGGACCTGGGGACTGTGTCTTTTAAGCAATGGTTTTCCCTTTACATCTAGGGCTTCTAACATCCTTGTGATACATAAAATTTTGGCACGATGCCCCACCACATGGGATGTTTCAACCATAATTGCACTCCACTACGTGTCGAGTTTTTCCCATGGCACTACGGCTTTAGCATAATCAATTGTTGATGCCACGACTGCCATAGCTTCCAACATACTTATTCCATGCCCGCTAGGTTGATGGATGGTTATACATGATTTCTCTTACGTAGAGACCACACCAAGGCAAACCTTGGCCCATGCCATCACATTAGAGGATGGGGTAACCACTAACTGGTCACTCTTCTCATCACCTAAATTATCTTCTATAGAGGACTCATGCTCTACATAACTAACTAAGTCCATAAAAAAAAATTGTATAGGGAAATCCAAGGTTTTCCATCCTTGAACAAACCCCATTTTACGGTTAGCTTAGCATACTCCCAATGGAAATTATAAACTTAGGTCCCTTTACAACCTTGATTCGGAGACCGCCACTTAAAGGCAACTCTCGGCAGACGCACCACTGATGGGACCTAAAATGGGCCTACACTTGCTAAGGCACTAGCCGGATCTCATGCCCTCAAC
Organism: Lygodium microphyllum; assembly: GCF_053477565.2. Lineage (NCBI taxonomy): Eukaryota > Viridiplantae > Streptophyta > Polypodiopsida > Schizaeales > Lygodiaceae > Lygodium > Lygodium microphyllum. The sequence goes on from NC_141155.1 coordinate 32,382,763, forward strand.
AAACAACCCCACCTCACAGCCTCGTGGATCAAGAGCGTCTATCGAGGGATACACTATCCTAAACACTAATCAATTCGCGTTTATAGTCTGTAATCCAACGAATGTTCCCTCTCTCGTCTCCTCAGAGGGAGATTATACATATATTGAAAATAAATGCCACGTATTACACATACAAAGGCACCCCACCAGCTGATTGCAATGGCCCTACAGCAGCTCTCCTAGATCTTGGGGATTGGCCCCTCAATGCAGTGCTTCCACACATAGAAACATTTGAAACAAACTCCCCTCTTTGTGCCAATATATTTAACGTTCCAAGAATGCACTTATCCTCACTTATGCATTCCCTTTGACCCATCATCTAGACCTACAACCAGATTGCTCACTCTCTCTACGTGGGTCAAGTCCTAGAGAAACCAAGTGCTATGCATCCAGGAGCTTGCAATTGATACCATTTAACGATGCTTGATGCAAATGTGTATATGATTCAGTGCTCAAACAATCGAAAAACAACATTGTGCATTGTGCAAATCCATTCTTTTCATGTTTCCATACACTAACGCCTAATTGCTGCCATGAGAGAAGACACCAAGCCTTACACTCCTGCTCTACTTCCCTTTATTTAACTTAACATCATCCTATATGAATAATGCAACAAATACATAAGATTTTGTATGATATTTCAACACTCAAACTTCCCTCCTCCCCTTATCGTTTAAGGTTTTGCCTCCTTGCATAGGTGAAGGGGTGATTTCATGTGTATTTCGCACGAAATAAGTAGTAAATACTCAAAACTTCCCTGCAACTTTCCTCCTCCCCCTATCGTTTAAGATTTTGTCTCGTTGCATAGGTAAAGGGGTGATTTCATGTGTATTTTGCACGAAATAAGCAGTAAATACTCACAAAAACATATAAATGGAAGAGGAGTGCACTTGGTTAAGATAAGTTTTCACCTTTCAGGAGTGCACTTGGAGTATATTTTAGGAGTGCACTTGGTAAAGATAAGTTAATACTCCAACACTTTTCAGGAGGAATTCCCATTTATTTCCAACACTTTAAGTGTCTATTTTGAAAGACTAAAACCAATAGCCAACAACATGTCCATCAAATTTCAGCCCATATGAACATTGTTAACCTCATCAAATGAGAAAAAGAGCCATTTTCTTTGTAAAAATGTCATTACCGTGTATTTTTCATTATTTTCGAGTTGTGAAACTTGTTGTGGGTTTGCAAATCAGGGCCCATTTGATGCTTAGCCCACCTCGACACTACCGTCTTCAGCCCACCTTCAATTCGGAAGCAATCTGGTACCACGCCGGACGAGCATTCATCAGCCAGGCTTCATTCTTCTTCACATGCAAGAATAGCCGCTTGCAAGAGAGAGAGTGAGGAGAGAGAAAAACTAAACATGAGCTTTTTAAATCCTCCATTAAAACGGGCAAGCTTGCAGCCATCTTGTTCCTTTCTCTACCCTGATCAAGAATCTCCCTCTCTCTCTCCAAACGGTCTGAATCGGAGAGGCAACGGGAAAAAATGAGGAGGCGCATTGACGCTTCCCTCTATTTGACATTTTTTGCATTAGTTTCAAGGCTTTTAGTAAGCCTAAGGTTTAAAACATTAAAAAAATCGGTTCATCTTTTTGTGTTCACACTGTCCCGCAAGTGGATTTTTCAATTTTGAAGGCCTAAACGAACTCCAATTTGCAATCCGATTGGATAAGCGGCTTCATGGCGTCGAACTCCATCAACCTAGCCTCTCCCACACACTCTATAGCTTCTCGATCCGGTAGCTGCTTTATAATGCGGAACCTTGCAGGGATTAAATGGAGGGTCAAACTACCTCCGATTGACGAATCGAGACTTGTGTTGGATTCCTGATGTCAAAATCCATCTAGGAAAACTCTAGCTCGGCCATCCACCATCGTTTGATTTTTCATGAAAATTGGCTCTCTAACACCTCTCAATCACTTTTTAGCTCCAAAACGAGCTTCAACGCTTCAAGAACGGGTCGGGTCCAAAAATCGAGCTCTCAAAAGATGAGCAGGAGAACAACAAGGAGAAAAGTCCTACAGAAGGGGAAGAAGGACACCACCAAGAAATAGAGTGAAAAAGAAAAGACTCCCTCAAAAGAAAACGATGCATTGGAAATGACCATAGGGGAGTCTAGAAAAGCTGAAGTGAAAAGATAAGCCAAGGAAAAGAAAATAGAGGGTGAATATTTATTGGTTGTATGAAACTCAATGAAGGAGACATGTACAAGAGAAGAAACCCTAGTGGAAGCACCACCCAATACCAATCAACTAGTCAAGAAAAGTGGGAAGCGTCACTAATGGAGAAGGGCACAAGTTGATTGAGGGTATGCAGAAAGTCCATCCATTATCACCACCACCACAGCCTAGCCAAGCACTCGAAATAACCACACTACCTATTGTCCCACTACCATTGCCAGCGCTCTATAGATTGGAAGGAGATAGTTAGATATCAAGTGAATGCTAGAAATGGGTGGAAGATATCTACTTACTTTTCTCAGGAAGTCCATCAATGGGATCTACCCTTCCAAGTTCAAAGAGGATTGAAGTAGAAGAAGTTGAACCAAAAAGGAGGATGGAGAAGGTGCCATGGCTAGAGGACACCTCATCTCAGGTTCCCTATATTACTTAGGGAACTGGATAGGAATATGATGACCTTATTAAGACTTTGGAAGAGCAAAGGGACTAGTAGGAAGAACAATGAAAGCAAGTGGTATTAGCCTTGGAAAGGGAAAAGAAAGCCTATGTCACACTCCAGTGGCAATACACTAGGGAGATGTACACTCTCAGAACAAAGCTATCCGCCATTTTTAGAAAAATGATGGATAATGACAAGTATGAGTAGTTATTGGGATAGCATAGACAAGAGAAAGAGAGTATGGAAAAGGCATAAACCCTCCATGAGGAGACCTCAAAAATTATGGTAGAAGTGGAAGAGAGGCTAAAGGAGCAAGACAAGAAAATTGTACAATTATGACTAGATGATGAAGAAGTGAAGCAAATGAAAGAGAGAACCCTTGAATTGATAGAGTAGTGAAAGTAAGCCACCAAAGGACAGAAAGATCTCAAGAGGACTATAGCCATGCTAACCTAGGAGAAGGAGCACCTCCAATGGAGCAAGGAAGAACACATGAGCATTTTAGAAGACTTGACAAAGTGGCAAGAGTGGGAGTTGGAGCTAGCAAGGAAAAAGTTGGACCAATGGGAGGAAAAAAGCTTAAGGCCTATGTAGGACCTTGCTTGCAAACTTCCAAAGGCTAAGCATGACAAAGGTGTAGCAGAAGAAGATAGAGCCCAACTGGCAGAAAAGATAATGAGAACTCAATAGAAGAGTTTTATAAAGGCTCTCACAAAAGTCACCAACTCTAAAGAAGAGGACACAATGGAGGGATTGAAGAGAAAACTCTAAGTAGCCAGGGAAGCCCTCCATAATACCTTGTGTTGACTACCCCAACTACTAATGTGCAAGCCCACTCAAGGTGAAATGGCCCAGTGACTTGAACAAGGAGGCCTCACAATGGAGTAGCTAGTAAGATTGAAATTCATGATACATAATGAGCCTGACCCTTCATTACCACTGGTGATTAGGATTTGGAAGATGCTCCCAAACCATCCCACACACAACAAAAACTAGAGAGCTCACTCAAAGAGTCATCCTATTCAAGTGCAAAGAAAGACCCAAAGTAGTAAAGCCAAAACTAACTAGGTAAAGTAAGCTTAGGGTAGAGCTACAAAAGGTTCCAAAGGTGTTCGTCCTTAGAGAATCATAAGAAGTCAACATACATTGGGAAGAAGAGCTCTCAGCCCTAGAAAGAATGGAGTCATGGGATGCATTCATGGCCTTTCTCTTCAATAGAACAACAAAGCTCAAGCAAATACTCCTGGTGAACGTCATAAATCAGGTGATTGATATTGGGGTAGTGTTATTGGACGGATCAAAAGTTGCAAGATCCTAAATCATGTTGAGGAGAGAAGGCAAGGTATTGGAAGAAGAAGGTGTTTGAAAATTCTAGACTAGATCTTGGCTTCAAGAAATAGCCAACTTGGAGACAAACTATCTTGGAGGAGAGTGATGAGGCATGGATGACCTTTTGTGGAACATTGCCTAAGGAAAGAGGAGATCTTGTGCATTTTCCCCACCCACGAAGGCATAGTATTGACTACAACCCCAACACACATGGAAGGCGTCACTTATCCACAAACACATGATATTGATGAAAACCTCAACACACATGGAAGGTATCACTTTCCCCTAATATTCAATGAAAAATCTAGTCATGACCTAAGGACTATCTCAAGTCTCAAGAGTGGGACCTGGCACCTTCATTCAAGAAGTTTGCAAACACATTTCAGAATTTTCTAGATCCAACCTTTTTGTAGCAAGTTGTAACTATCTCAAGCTCTTGATGATGTTGCTAACTCAAAAGAAAGTAGCTGAATAAGGGGGACTCCAACCCTTGTTTTTTAATATAAATCTGGGAATAGACAGGTATGCCAGGCTTATACTTCAAGCTACTAGGCTACATACCTACTACCTAAACCTTTTGGAGGATATGAATGAAATCTAGTTTACCAAATGTAATCATCCCTTCTTGCCCTCAACAATGGTGAATACCTGCTTGTCCAGTAAACCATAGATGATGAGCATGGTCTTCATTGAGAAATCCATTAGGACCCTACTTTCATCAGCCCAAGATTAAAGGAGAGGCAAGGAATACTTGCCAAATAAAAGAAAAGAAAAGAAAACACACTTAGGGAATTCCATTTGGGAAATGGCCCATGGTCATGATCCATTAGCCCCTTTCTAACCTCCAAAATTACCTCTTACTTCAACCCACACTTTCCTCAAGTCATTTATGGTCTTAAGGGTAGGACATCCCAAGAAATTAGCAGACTTGTCACCCTGAACAACACCTCACTACACCCAAACCTCTAACTGATCGAGCTAGGGAATTTGTGTTCACCTAGCACAAACTCATCTCCCAATCACACATCCACCCAGTTACACCCTGCTCACTACACATAAATTTTCCCTATATGTATCTTTAAAAGTGAGAGAAACCACCAACAACCACCCCTTCCTTCCTCATCACATAATCTCTTACCTTCCCTTTGACCATTCCCATGCAGGTTCCAAGCACCTTCACTAGTGCCAAGGGACTGCCACTTGCCTAGGAGACTGGTAACATTAATGTTTTTTGCAAAAGATCTACAAAAGTAGGAGCAAGAATAAATGAGAGTATATAAAAGGAAGCAACAAGTATCAATATCATAATAAAAAGGTAACAACAATAACGAACAATCCCATGTGCATAAGCGTAAAATTTATAAAATACTAGCATCCAAAATAATAAGAGTCCTTCATACCAAATGCGCTCCACTAATCAAACCAAAAGTAACTACATCTACATCGCTTCATCTAATAAATTTCTTACATTAATTACTTGCCATCTATTAGGGAAATTTTAAGGACAAAAAACAGTTGGTAATATTCTTAATGCAAAAGAAAATCTATGATATAACTTTGTTGTCCCACTTCCAGACCCTAACAACCCATATATCAATAGAAAGCTCTAGAAAAGTAGGTTCTAAAAATACAATGTGGGAAAGGAACCTAAGAGTGATGATTATATCATTCAAGACATCAAAGGGAAATTCATCAAAAGTTATGATAAGAGAGAAAACAATGTTCCTTTATTAAGCTGAAAAAGCCCTCATTACTGAGATTCTATTGAAATGATTTCCATTTAGAATTGATTTGAATGAATTTTATTGTAGTTTTTTAATGATTTTTTAATTATCAACCTTGAAATTAAACTAAAAAGATTAAAATTGTCAAATACTAGTTAGATTTATGGGACCAACCATGTATCATCCATAGCTAAAATGGCCCCAAGCTCTAATGATAAAGATATAAAGAATGATATAAGCTACTTGGTATTTAGGTTCAAGAGCCAAGTGGTGCAAAAAGGTGAAGCACACTATTATTACATCATCTCAAGAGAGGAGCTTGGAATAGGCTAATAACTCGATGGTCTATCATCGAGATTTGACAACTTCTTGATCCCTGTTACATGGATTAGGATGGAAGGCCTCTAATTCTAGACAAGAGATGAAAAAATTTCATGAGATTGGAAATATTGTGGAGATCATGATAAATGAAGTGTAGTCAAATAAGAGGTCTTGATTATCCCATCCCAAAGATGGGTGGACCAACTTAGTTGAGTGCCTTTCTATGTTATTATGATTAGATCTCATTGATGGTCATTGAGTGGTCATCCCTTACATCGTAGGGATAGAACCTAGTTTAACACTATTTTAGGCCAAAAATTTGTAACCATACTATGGTACAGGGGTTGATGAATTATTTTCCCTCATTTTCCACTCTCTTGGAACCAAGCATAGTGTTGGTTACTCTTGACCTTGAGAGGCTGACAACCGGTGTCTTAAGAGGGCATTAGATGGTTGCTTCTAGTACAACTTACAAGCTGAGGGGGCCCTCATATTCAATCATCTCCGATTTATGCCTTGAGGTTTCAATATGAATGGATTCAAAGAGCAATTTTGTGGCTAGCTTCATTCATCCTACGGGATTCAAACAATGTTGCCTCCTCTAGCCAAGCTAGAACTGGCTATATTACTATGTTGCTTGTGATATTTTTACCATAATAATTTGACCATATAGTTTATATTGTCCTATAGATTGTTAATAAGAATGGAAAAGTTATAAGTGCTACAATCTCTCTAATAGGGAATTAATTAGCAAGAATTTTGTTTTATGAGTAGTGTTCAAAGATACTCCTCTCACACAACCCAAAAACAAGATGACAAGGAGTGCTATTAAAGTATATGATTTTGTCAAGATGCTAATTTCGTCTAGAAAATTTTGATAATACATGACGTGTGACACGCCAGCTCTCTCACGCCACAATATAACTTGAATGCCTCTTATAACCACAAACACATGGAGAGCACACATAATGCAAAACATCTATAACCTCAAATTAACAAAGCAAGAACTCGAGTTCAAAAAAAAAACTTCACTCAATCTTCATACCTCTAAATTCAATTGTTGTGATACATTGAGCTATTTGCACCATGTCTTTAGAAGTCTTAAGAACAAAAAAGTTTTCTCCAAAAGTTGTGTGTGACTGTTCTCTCCTCACATACAAGCTTTCAATATCAAGAGAAGGGTCCCCCCCAAAGTCCTTTGTCTCATCCCCTTGTATAGTTTTTCCTTAGCTAGTGATAATCTTTCTTTTTAAGATTTTTAGCTTTTCAAAACATTACAAAATTTTTGAAAATCCTTATTGGCTTTTCTCATTTTCATACTTTTAGATTTTTATACATTTGAATGCATCTTTGTCTGCTATACTCCAAACTACTTTTTTGAAGCGCTTATTGAGCTGTTAGATTATTAGGATATACAAGAACTTCAAATCAATGGTTTGAAGTGATGCCACCAATCAATCCATCCATTATGCTATCCTTTCATTGTAGAAAGACACACTCCAAGTTCCTCGAAAGCACATGCAAGCCATCATGATGAATATGGTGATTCAACTTCATCATGACAAATAAAAGTCCCACGAACAACTCACACATAGGCAAGTCAACCTAAAAACTCACCAACCAGTGAATGACAAACAATCATCAGCCAAAAATATGGAGCTTCTGCTTCCATATGTTGGTAGCCTAATGTGCTACAATAGGCTTCTTCTTCTGCACATTGAGTAATGATCAAGATCATCTTATTTTCTTCCATCTCCTTTGCAAGAAGCTCACTAATTTAGCAAACAACATTTCTTTAGCACAAACCATACATCCCTTTAAGAAACACATCATAAGAAGACTCCTTCGTCATGCTGACCAGCCTTGCCCTTAGTAAAATAGCCAACCACTCTTAATCATTAACTGTGCATCACAGAACTCTGTCTTGACTATCATGATGACAAGCCCCTTCAATTCTGCTGGTAGGTCACAGTGGGAAAAATCATAGTTGCAACATTGGAATGTATGCAAAAGAGGGAGAAAGAGGCTCAAAGTACAAGAAAAAATCATTGTTTATTAAGTTTCTCAAGGTACAACTTGGGTACACTCTATCTCAAGTTTGATAGTGACCCATAGGCTGTTTATATAGCCTTTGCCAAGCTAGGGTTAGGGTTTTCCCTGCCCCTAAGGCTATTCACACACATCTGCCCTCACACACCCTTGCTTATAGTGGGTTCCTATGCCTATCTTCTAACACCCCCCCTCAATGCCAGGGTGGCATTGGATTACAAGGCATGTAAGATGTCCCTCCCCCTGGGATGCCTTTATAAATCAGGCTTATAAGAGTGCTTTAGGTAGATGATTTAAAGAGTCAAAACAATCGATCTTTAGATGGATTGGAGGCATAGTTGGCCACCAGTTCTTTGGGTACATCAGGAGTGTTAGGGCATTTACTAGTGATATGCCCTGTCTTCTTGCATTTGTTACATTTCATTTTCTTGGGATACTTCTTCCAATAATTGTTTACAAGATGTCCTTCTTTCTTACAGAAAGAACATCTAGTGAGAACTCTATGTACGAATACTTGATCACGAGAAGTTGAAGATGATTGACTGTTGCTACTTTCTTTGTGGTTTCTCTTTTCTTCATCCAAATAGGATTGGATGGTACTTGCCAATGTAGGGTCTGGAATGTTGGTAAGAGTGGTTACAAGAGTAGGAAACACCTGTTTTACAGCTTTTAGGAGAATAGCAATAGCATCTTCTTCATGTATTAGAGCTTGTACATAGGCAAGCTGTGCCATAAGTCCCTTCATGTGAGAGATGAATTTTCCCAAATCTTCTCCTAATCTATATTCCAAGCTAAAGAATTCAATTTTAAGGAATATTTTAGTATTTTACCAGTGGCTCCATAGAGCTTTTCAAGCTCATCCCTTTTTTCTTTAGCAGTGTTTAGTTGATCAACATGATGAATTAGGGACTCATCTCAGTGTAACATTATGATGGCTTGGGCACGTTGGTCATCCTCTACATCAACCAGATTTGCAAAGTTTACAACTCTAGTGACTTGAATGAGAGGCCAATACCCTCTCTTCATCATTTTTTACTTCATAAGTACCTGCCATGGGTAGAAATCTTTGCCATCAAACTTTCGAATTTGAGGATGGACATTAGCATATGTTGTGGCCATTGGGAAGGTCTTTCCACTTGTTAGGACAAGGGTAGTGTCTATTCCCTTACAAACTTTCCACTGAATGCAGAAGCAAATCAAACAATTGAAATCAAAGTTGTAATGAGGAGAAAGGCTGAAAATCATACAAATATAATATTTCAAAGTATGAATGTGGTGGTCCTTTCTTATGTGCAAACTTCTTCCGAGGTTTAATAGCCTTTTTAGGTTCTAATGAGGTAAACCTAGACTGGACTTTAGGCTCCTCCTTGTGGTATGGCTTAGTGGATGGACAAGATCGGTCTATGATCTCAATGCTTGTTGCTGATGATTCCGAGGAGACTACAATGACACTCATCCTTTTGATTGCATTGACTATTGTACTTGAACCAAAGTCACTCAAGATATGCAATACAATTCTAGTGTATGATGGTCTATGTGTCTATAATTGTACACATTACCTTACAACAATATAAGAAGAGGAAGCTGATAAAATAACACTCACTAGATTTAGTAAATACCCAGCAAGAAAATGATTAGATGATTAATGATTAGTATTTAGAAACACTAATGTTAAGCTTAGTAAAATGCTTGAATGAAAATAGGTTGGAAGTCGGCTTCTCAATGCACTTAGTGATGTCCATCGAGCATGTCCAAGAGCTTTTAGATTTCAAATAAGCTTCACAAAATATTCTTTAGTGATTAGAATCACTGTTAATAAAGCTCATAGTGAAAAAGGTAAAAAATTCCAAGTTTAGGGTTTGTCAGAGATCTCTCTCTGTAGAGAAAATTTCCAAGAACCCTTGTATATGAGGATAGCCCACTAGGGGGGCTATCAAAGCCCCAAGGTGGTTGTTGGGATTGCGTCCCTTGCTGCTATGTGCACACTCGTACGGATGTCATGCTGATAGAAAATTGCGCCTGTTCTGAAAAACACGTAATGTCGGGCTCAGTCGTGGACAATGTTGGGGGTAGACTTGACGAGCAACTGCACCCTAATGTGGAGAAGGGATCTCCAAAAGAAAGAAGGAGCAGATATGGCCTCCTTTGTCCTCCCCCAGTCCCCAAAGGTTTGCAAGTAAGGCTAGTTATGGAGGTGAAGGAGATAAGTTGAAGATGATGGACAATCTTGTGAACTTAGTGAGGATGAGGGTATAGGAAGTTGAAGAGATAAGAGGAGGCTCTGATACCACGTGGGAAAAATCAAGTTGCAGCATTGGAATGTGTGCACAAGAGGGAGAAAGAGGCTCAAAGTACAAGAAAAATTTCTTGTTTATTAAGTTGCTCAAGGTATAACTTGGGTACACTCTATCTCAAGTTTGATAGTGACCCATAGGCTGTATGTATAGCCTCTGCCAAGCTAGGTTTAGGGTTTCCCCTGCCCCTAAGGCTATTCATACCCATCTGGCCTCATACTGTTGGAAACCAGAGTTGCAGCATTGGAATGTGTGCACAAGAGGGAGAAAACAGCTCAAAGTACAAGAACAAAATCTTGCTTACTAAGTTGCTTAGAGTACAACTTGGGTACACTCTTCCACACTTGATAGTGACCGGTAGGCTATTTATATAGCCTCTTCCAAGCTAGGGTTAGGGTTTTCCCTGCCCCTAGGGCTATTCACACTCATCTACCCTGATACTCGCTTGCTTATAGTGGGTTCATATGCCTGTCTTCTAACACCCCCCTCAATGCCAGGGTGGCATTTGATTACAAAGCATGTAATAGGTTCCCCCCCTTTCTTGGGATGCCTTTATAAATCAGGCTTACAAGGTTGTTTTAGGTAGATGATTTAAAGATTCAAAACAGTTGATCTTTAAATGGATTGGAGGCATAGTTGGCCACCAATTCTTTGGGTATATCAAGAATGTTGGGGCATTTACTAGTGATATGCCCTGCCTTCTTGCATTTGTTACATTTCATCTTCTTGGGATATTTCTTCAAACAGTTGTTTACAAGATGTCCTTTTTTCTTATAGAAATAACATCTAGTGAGAGTTGTATGTACCAATACTTGATCACGGGAAGTTGAAGATGCATGATTGTTGCTGCTTTCTTTGTGGTTCCTCTTTTCTTCATCCAAACAGGATTGAATGGTACTTGCCAATGTAGGATCTGGAATGTTGGTGAGAGTGGTTACAAGAGTAGGAAACACCTGTTTTACAGCTTTTAGGAGAATAGCAATAGGATCTTCTTCATGTATTGGAGCTTGTATAGAGGCAAGCTGTGCCATAAGTCCCTTCATGTGAGAGATGAATTTTCCCAAATCTTCTCCTGATCAATATTCCAAGTTAAAGAATTCAATTTTAAGGAAGATTTTAGTATTTTTACCAGTGGCTCCATAGAGCTTTTCAAGCTCATCCCATTTTTCTTTAGCAGTGTTTAGTTGATCAACATGATGAATTAGAGATTCATCTAAGTGTAACATTATGATGGCTTGGGCATGTTGGTCATCCTCTACATCAATCAGATTTGCAAAGTTTTCAACTCTAGTACCTTGAATCTCATATAAATGAAATATTTCAAAGTATGACTATGGTGGTCCTTTCTTAGGTGCAAACTTCTTTCGAGGTTTAATAGTCTTTTTAGGTTTTAATGAAGTAAACCTAGATTAGACTTCCGGCTCCTCCTTGTGGTATGGCTTAGTGGATGAAGCTTATGTTGGACAAGGTTGGTCTATGATCTCAATGCTTGTTGGTAATGATTCTGAGGAGAGTACAATGGCACTCATCCTTTTGATTTCATTGACCAATGTACTTGAAACAAAGTCACTCACGGTATGCAATACACTTCTAGTGTATGATGGTCTATGTGTTTATAATTGTACACATAGCCTTACAACAATATACAAAGAGGAATAAAACTCACTAGATTTTAGTGAATACCTAGCAAGAAAATGATTATATGATTAATGGTTAGTGTTTAGAAACACTAATGTCAAGCTTAGTGAAATGCTTGAATGAAACTCGGTTGGAAGTCGGCTTCCCGATGCACTTAATGATGTCCATTGAGCATGCCCAAGAGCTTTTAAATCTAAAATAAGCTTCAAAGAATATGCTTAGTGATTAGAATCACTGTTAATGAAGATCAGAGTGAAAAAAGTGACAAAATCCCAAGCTTAGAGCTTGCTAGCTATGGCTACCACAAGATACACAATTAGGATTTGGCAAAGATCTCTCTCTCTGGGTGGAATTTCCAGAAGCCCTCTTATGGGAAGATGGCCCACTAGGGGAGCTATAGAAGCCCTATGGTGATGGTTGAGATTGTGCCACCTACTGCCCACACCACCCTGAAGACGCCACGCTGTCAAAAACTACGTCGTTTATGAGATTTTGACAATGCTGCCCATGATGTCGACTAATCCCGAGGTTTATTGTGCCAAGCTTATTTGCCCTGGGATAGACAAGAAGTCCCTAGAAGAAACTAGAGGGAGATATGGCCTCCTTTGTCCTCCCCAAGTCCTGCAATGGAGGGAGGTTGCAGGCAGTTATGGATGAAAGAAGGATAAGATGAAAGAGATGATAGCTCATATGCACTTAGTGATAGCTGAGGCTGAGGGAAGCTGAGGTGATCAGAGATGGCTTTGATACCATGTTGGAAACCAGAGTTGCAGCATTGGAATGTGTGCACAAGAGGGAGAAGAGAGCTCAAAGTACAAGAACAAAATCTTGCTTACTAAGTTTCTTAGAGTACAACTTGGGTACACTCTCCCACACTTGATAGTGACCCATAGACTGTTTATATAGCCTCTACCAAGCTAGGGTTAGGGTTTTCCCTGCCCCTAGGGCTATTCACACTCATCTGCCCTTATACTCCCTTGCTTATAGTGGGTTCCTATGCGTGTCTTCTAACACATACACCCTTGCTTACAATGGGTTCCTATGCCTATCTTCTAACTGTCACCAGCTTCCATAATGCATATTAATAAGACAGCCTCTCTTCACACCATCATTAGTGTTGTAGTCCTGAGATTCTTTCACATGTCAAGTATTATTCAAACATGTAGTACAAACTCTGATTTTTCAAGTCAACGCAAGATCCTCTGATGTAAAAAATCTCCTTCTTCAACATTCCAATGGCATCCAGGTTTCCATTGTCTATTTGCAAAGTAAGCTCTTTCTCTAAACACATTGCCTATCCCCATCAACCACCATAGTCTTTTCCTAACTAATCATTGCTGCTCCAGTTTGCATGGCTATTAATCATAAAACTGCAACCCAACATAGATGACACTCCTGAAATACGAACCCAAACATGCTTCTTTTTGGGATGATGTGAACCTTCACAAGAAGATAGAGCCATTAACACATCCTCCTACTTCTCAACAAAATGGCAAGGTTTGCTCTTCTTTTCGACTTCTTGGTGCCCGAGCTTACAAACACATAGCTAAGTTATAATGCTCTCAAAAAAATCTAACATCCCATATTATGGAGAACTTGCATCATCCTTCTCTGCAACAAAGTCCCTATTCTCTTTGTTACTTTCGATTACATCTTTTCTGACTTCACTTTTTCTAGCTATTTGCCTTTATCCTAACTAGAAAGCCCATAAACAATCGTGTAATAAAAATATCTCAGGTTATTGCCTTAGCCATCTCCTCATTGCCTCTCGAATTTGTCTAAAGACAATCTGTTTCAATTTTTACAATCCTTGAAACCCTCTAGTAATATACATGCTGTTGTTTCAATGCAATGTTTCCTATCCAACAATATGTTATGAAAATGAACTCTATACTCAGTCACATATGATTTTAAAAAAAATGCAAGGTTAAATCTATGCTATGCAATCATACAAGCAATGTCGTATGCAAAAATATGGATGCATTGAAAATTTTGTGCCTAACCTTGTCTATGAGTGCTCGTGCATTAGGCAAGATGCAAACACAATTCCTTGACTAGCTACAAAAATATCTAATGTTTTTCTAGGGGTTTTTAATTTATGGGAAAATGCTTGACAGTGTTATATTTCATAAGTTTGGGTCTTGGTATGCCAAACAAGGCCCTGGTTATTCATGCTAGTGCTTCCAAATATCATGCAAATGGTCAAAATTATCCAATAGGTACTTCTATGCCTAGGCCTACATATCGTAGAATGCAGGAAGAGGTAGATCACGAAGAATCCATCTCTTCACATTAGAATAATATAAATGGTCACCCATCTAGCTTACGCTCCTTTATAACATTTGATTGTTCAGGAGATCAAACAAAAGAAGTAGACCTACCAAAACAATTGATCAAGTGATAAGAAAAGAATTCTTTTTAGCCTTTCCAAAAGAGACAACCTAAAACATAATGAAAATGATTATTTAACATTCTCATTTTAACAACTTTTGGCCTTTCTCAGCCTCATTCATTCAATGGGGAAAAAGATAGAACACAAGAACATGGCAAATGTATCTACATAATTTTTTTCACAATCGAGATATAGCTTAGGATTTTTTTAGATGCAAGCTACTAATAAAAACTCTCTTTTGGAGTAGGCTAACTCCAAATGGGGATCCTAAAGCTCTGAGTAAAGGGCTCTCTATGGGAATTAGTGGGCAAAGTCCATATTTATCTTCACTAAGATGCACGTTTTTAGGCTTTTAAGGCGCTTATCTGCTCAAAGTGATGCTCTAATATACTCACACATACAAGTGCTTTGAAGTAATCTTGAATTTATTCATTGATTCATCTTAATTAGAATATGCATACACAGAGAGAGAGAGAGAGAGCGAGAGCGAGAGCGAGCTAGCGAGCGAGCTGGAAAGCCAATATCAACCAAGCGACACAAAAGTTAGAGGGGGAATTGTGTTACTGTGCATGCAGCGAACGAAAGGCAAGTTGGGAACCAAGGGGGCAGAGCAGAGATATAGAGCAAAACAGAGGGAGGATGGGACGCAATCTAAGCGGCGAGAAGACGGCGGCGTGGTCCACCAGCACGTCGGAAGCCAAGCATATCTCAAAGAAATAGCATCGCATTCTTCTTAATACGTGTGGCGATTTGGAAGTGAAGGAGGTGGATGGTATTATATGGATCTCCCACATGGGATAAGCACGGCTACGCCACCTCTCTATGAGTAGCACATCGGTAGGCGGCGCTTCTTTCGTTCCTGGGTGTAGTGTGACGCCTGTAACCCGCGGAGGAGAGAGGAGTTCTGGCTCTCTCTGCAGGAGGCGTCCGACTCCAAGTCCTGAGTTGGCCGGGTATTTACTCGCCCGGAGGGGCGGGGTGCCCGCTCCTTGAGCGAGGGGGGATCACGTGAGGCCGGGAACGGAGCAACGTCACCCCTCCCTCTGGACGGTGGAGGGATAACGCCACGCTCGATCTCCTCTCACTACCTACCCACCGCTGCAAACCTCCAACCCTTCTCCTTTGGCTTTTGGCCTTTAATCCAAGGTGCAAACCTCCAACCCCTCTCATACTTGCTCTAATCCTACTCACTTCTTTCTCTCACACTCATACTCTTCCTTCTTCCCTTACTATTTCTCTCATGTATGTCGTATCATTATGCCTTGATCTTAGGTGTACATGACACATAAAGGGCCAAAGAATCCAAGATCCCTTAAGCAAGGAAGGACAAGAGTAAAAGAATCCAAGATCCCTTGAGTGCACTAAAATCAACAATCGTGTTTGTTTGCTAATAGAGGAGTTCAACAATGTGCAACTTGGATATGTGATTTGAAGGTATTTTCTATATTATTTTAACATCTTGCAACCCATCGCAATCAATTTCCAATTAGTTTCAATCAAGAAGAAAGCAATGAAGAAATTAGCAAGAAAGACAATGAGTTAAATAATCAAGAAGATAAATTATGCAGCCAATTAGAAGATGACATTTTACGAATGACAAGTTCACGATCATATATGTATCAATATAGATGTTATTATGGGTTATTCTTTTGGTTCTATTAACTAACTTTGAAGAAGATGATGCAAGTAGCTGATTGGACTCCAATGAAGAGGCCTTAGAATCACTTAAAGTATCACAATTTGTATTAAAGAATACACAATCTTTGCATGTATTTGTTCAAGATACAAATATTTGCAATTCACAATATACTATTTCAGATTATCTCAAATTGAAGGGTTAGAGCAAGTTTCTAGTATTATAAACCTTCAATTTTAGCACCTCTATGTATAATTTTCTGAATAGCAAAGTTTTAGTTCTTAGCAATGTTCACACTTGCACAAGTTGGTTGAAAGTCAAGAATGAGGTACATTCTATTAATTAACCTCCAATTAACGTAATTTATTGGATTTCTTAAAAGCCTAAAGATGAAAGAAATGTAGTGAAAAGTGCAAAAAGTGAAGCTTATGGTATCTATTGGCTTCAAGAAGAGAGATAATCATTATAACAAGAAGTTTTTCAAGTGAGGAATGTAATGGATTTGCAAAATTTCTCATTGTTTTGAGGTTGTTAATGTTCTTGAGGAAGTTGTTTTTATAAAAGGATAGTATTTGTGCTCAATCAGTACTTTCCCATGTTTCAAGTTCTAGTTTTAATGAGTAGTTCTGAGTTTTTAGTTTGTCAATGAATTTGGAGAAAATGAAAGTATAAAAGTGTCTACCATTGGATAATTGTGCAATCCATGTCCTTGTAGAAATGTTTGATATTATTCATTACAAATTTTTAGAATGATAACTTTGATTCTAATTGAGTTAGATGATAGTATGTTGTAGTTTTTTGTATAATCAATTACTTGGTTCATTTTCCCTCAAGATGAAATTTTAGTGTTGCTAGAATTATATTTAAAGGAAATTATAAGTACTTAACAATACGATTTACCAAAAGATGTAGAAACCAAAATCCCCGTATTCAACCAATAGCCCCTATTACAATAATTTGAATTTCTAGAATAAGATTAGAAATAGTTTGAAAAATAGCTACAATAGACTAAAGAGTAGGAAGCATCACAACATCATGAAAATCACGAAAATAGACTTGAAGAGTAGCAATACAAGTGTTCTCAAATGGATTTGGGTAATTGCCAAAGGGGGATTCGTAGATGTATATGCATGATTTTTCTTACATAACTTCAATCTTTTGACTAAATCTAGCATGCAATTGATTGATAGGATCACACATGACATCACTTCCTCATATTTTAGATTGTTTAGGATAGCATATCAGTTCTCAATCTACAAATCTCACAAGATAATGTGCTACATATTGTAGTCATTCCACAATTACAATAGATGATATAACGGCTCATTGGAAGACACATCAACTTATATTTGCTCATTGATGTTGACCCAAACTGATAATATCTCCATAGACCTTGGATAAGTGTCAAAATAAAGCATTCCTTCTATTTTCGTGATCACATAATCAAGCAGTGATTAAGATTTTTGGTATTAATCATCATATCCTAGGATACGTAGTATCCTTTTAATGGATATACTATCTTAGCTAGGTATAGGTAGAATGGGCTTCAATTTTGGGGCTTATTACATATCACTTAGGTATACCATCTTAGCTAGCTATAGGCTTAATGAACTTCAATTGTGGGGCTCATCACAACAACCACTTAGGTATATGATGCTAGTGTTAATTGCAAGAACAAGATAAAGAAAGAGCCCCACAAAATTTTAGAAAGCAAGTAATATTGGTAAACAATTTATGCTATCATTTTATAAGAGTTGGTTGCCTCCTGTGAAAATTGTATTTGATAGCTACTGTCTCAATCATAACTTATTTTAAGTTTATTTTCACATAAAGAATAACGTTTGATTGTATGTAAAAAGAGCCACGACTAGCTCGAAAGACTTGAGAGGGGATACAGTGACCAAGGGAAATGGTAAAATCCTAACCCTATTTTTCATATATTTAAAAGATGAGAAAGAATAGAACAAGCAATACATGTGTCTGAAAACACTCTATATTTTCATTCTTTCTTTTCATTGTGAGAGAAAAAGACTTTGAGAGGTTTAAGAGAGATTGAGTGAGTGAGTGAGTGAGGGCGAGGGATCATGTAGGTGAAGCCTTCTTCCTCTTTGTCTTGAGCACTCTCTCAGTCTTGTGCTCATGGTTCTTCCTTAGATGCTATGGCCATAGAGGGTTGAAAATGAAAAGATTGTATTCTTAGATTATGGAGCTTTGAAAGAGCATCCTTCATTCTTGATAGAAGGCCATGTAAGCTCACTACAAGCAGATCTTAGTGTTCATAATGCATGCAAGAGGCTAGCTAAGAGATAGCCATCTCCTTTTCATATTTAAACCTCCTAAATAAATAAGAGGGCATGCAAAGTCCAATCATTGAGCTCGTGTAGTGCAATATTTTAGGTCCATTGTTAGGACCCAATCACTTTGGCCACAAAGTTGCTTTCATGTATCACTTTGTGGATTAGAAGGGATATGTCCCACTTTGAAATGCACACAAATAGATAGTTTTCCACTTGTACATTATCGACATAAAAAATAATTAGATTTCATTATTGTTATTAGAGTAAGATATTTATGTGATCTTTTGTATGCTTGATAAGTGGTAAGCATAGAATATTCTATATATTGTTACAATTTTCTTCTTTTTGTAAAATGTAAAAACATGAAGGAAATATCAATGGATATTTGCCATACTTCCACATTATTTTTCCTTAAATCCTAATTGCTTACAAATCATATACTTTATGAATGTAAAGCATTTCCTTGCATACATTGCTACATAGCACGTGTATTCATGATGCCCGAGTGGCTGTGGAAATACCAAGCTGTACTAGGTTTGGGGTCGTAGTGGGATAAAAGTGAGTTCTAGTGGAGATAAAGTGTTTCAATGATATATAAAAGAGGGATAGTGGGTCAAATCACTAACGATTTTAGATCACTCATTCTGAGAGGCCATGACATTCCATCATCAGAGAGGTCCCTAAGTGATGTTTATGTGGTGTATTAGATCTTAAGGAAAACTCTTACTTATAATTCGGGGCTAGACAATGTAGTATTCTAGCTTATGAGATGATTCTCTAGCCATTCTTCTAGTCCTATATGGTTGTAGGGCCATGGGGGGTTGCTGTTTGAAGTCTGATAGTGTGCTCGAGTGTGAATGAGCCCTTTGTGGGGTCTATTTTAGGTTCAAACAATGCACATAAGTATGACTTTTACTTTCCATAATGTACCCCTCACTCCATGAGGAGTCTTACTTTGGGTATCTTAGAGAGATGATTAAACTTAATTTTTAAAATCCTATAGCTTTTACTTTGATCTCTTGATTTATACTAACCTTGTAACTAATTACCAAAATATCATCTTAAAGGAAAAGATTGTAGTTATGAAACTACAAAATAATAGGGTTTACCATGGCTAGAACATTTGACAGAGTGGTCTCTATGTAATCCTTAGATTAAATACTTGATTCTTTGAAGCCATTACTACATTCCATGTCCCTTCCCTCTTTGACTATCAACGGCTTTAAAAACTTGAGAGCTTAAATATTATTGCTTGTGAGTAAGTTGTACCATGAGCATTAGGGGTGATTGTGAAGATCGGGTTCTCTCTCTTCTCATTCACACTTTCTTTCTTCTTCTCTCTCACACACACTCCCACTCACTTCTTTCTTCTCCCCTCTTTCTCTACTTTCTCACACTCTCCCCTTTTCTCACTTCTTTCTTCTCTCTCTTCACATTCCCTCTTTCTTTCTCCTCTCCTCTCTCTCTCTTCTCTCTTCTCTCTCTGTCTCCACCCCACATTCTTTCTTTATGCTTTCTCTCTCTCTCTCTCTCTCGCTCTCTCTCTCCCCACATTCTATTTTTCTTTCTCCTCTCCTTTCTCTCTCTCTCTTCTCCCTCCACATTCTCGCTTTCTTTCTCCTTTCTCTCTCTCTCTCATTCCTCTTTCTTTCTATTCAATTTTTTTCTTCTCCTCTATTATGTTTCTATCTCACACATTCCCTCCTTTGAATTTTTTCTTATTCTCTCACCTCTTTCTCTCTTTCATATTCTCTCTCCTCTTTCTCTCTCTTCACTGGTGCACAGATCGGTCGTTGTATGCTCATGTAGTGAATCCTGGAAGGTCCCCAAGAACAATGAACTCTACCTTTTTGCACAAAAAACAATGTAAAAGCATGAACGACAAGAAGCAAGAGACCAATTGGGTTCAATCTCCCCCCATGCCTTGTGTGAGCGCTTCACAAAGCATGTGTTTTATGTATATTTCCATCTTCATGCTCAATAATAGCCCAATTTACAAAAATATGACAAGCTTTTAGCTTTTGAGTTTGCTTTCTACAAAAATAGGAAATAAAGCTAATGGATGGTGCCCATGAAGTCTGGCACGCCCAATCTCAATGTCCAAATAGAAATAACATATCCATGCACATAGGCGCATACAAAAATAATAATCAATAATCAATGCCTCAATAGACATAACAAAATATAGGCGTGGCGCCTATCAAAATATAATCCAAAGTTCGAATACTCGCTAGACTCTAATGCTTTCCTCCGTCACTGCTGCTATCTCTACACATCAACTGAAGCATTCACAATCGTTAGTAAAATAATACAATTAAACCGACAAAAGTGAATACCTAGCAGTCTTCAGCTATATAAATAAATCAACTGGTTAGAAATAAATCCTAACCTTAATTTATTATGAGTGCGCACTCTAAACTCATAAACGTTTATTAATTTAACATGTATTTTGCAGAATCACCCGGTATGGAATCACCCATGTACACACTAAATTAATGAAACGCCCGAAAAGGACAGGCATCCCCATCAACTTCTCACACAAAGAATCCACTTTGTGTATGAGCCCCAGTTATCTAAGTTTACGGAATCCATCGTAAAACCTCACGGAATCCACCGTGGAATATGCCTCCTGGCATCATACCCCCGGGGTGGGATAGCAATTGACCTCAATTGCTATTAGCTCAATGTGGAGCTAACAGAGTAGGGAAAGCATTTAAGTCTCTAGCGTGCATCCATTGTGCTTCCTCTACAGGATGGTTCTTAAATTTTACTAGATATCTAGAATACCTTCGACCAGTTCTAGTGGTCATATAGTCAGTGTCTATGATGGCTTTTGGTTCAAGTATTTCAGTCTCTTCCTCTAATAAAGGTGGGTTTTCATAAACAGGGTGGATAGGTAATTTGCCTCTAAATGGTCTCAATAAACTAATATGAAATGTATTATGAATTTTCCAATGAGATGGTAATTCTAACTTGAATGCATTATCATTAATTTTATGAATGATTCTAAATGGTCCATAGAATCTAGGAGCTAATTTTACAACTGGATGTCTATCTACACTTTGCAGTCTACGTTTTTCTATTCTCAGCCAAACATAATCATCAACTTTGAAATTCATGGCTTGTCTTTTCTTGTTAGCTTGTTTGGTATATGATTGTTGGGCTTTAGCAATCATATCCTTAACCTCATCAAAAATACTGTTATGCATACTAGCAATATCATCAGCACTCTGAATTCTATTAGACAAAAATGCAACAGGTGTAGATAACCTATATCCATAAATAACTTCAAAAGGTGCTTTCTTTGTGGATGTGTGCGGTGTATTGTTATATGAAAATTGTAATAAATGCAAATGAGTGTCCCATGTCTGAGGTTTAGAGATAGTATATGCACGTAAAAGATCTAGAATGGTGCTGTTTGTGGCTTCTGTTTGTCCATTTGTTTCTGGATGAAATGCAGATGAGAAATCGATCTTTGTGCCTAGATTAGCAAACAATGTAATCCAAAAATTGTTACAAAATCTAGAATCACGATCTGAAATGATAACTTTTGGCAATCCATGGTTAGTAAAAACAGTTTTCAAAAATAATTGTGCTGCCTGTGATGCTGTTAAAGTCTTCTTACATGGAATGAAATATGCTTGCTTACTAAATCTATCTACAACTGTCCAAATCATATCATGGTTAGATTTAGTATTTGGTAAACCAGTAATGAAATCCATAGAAATTTGTTCCCAAGGTTTAGATGGAATAGACAAAGGCATAAGTAATCCATACTATTTACCATGATGTCTTTTTACTCTTTGACAAATCAAACATTCAGAAACGAAATTAGATACATCTGCATCCATATGCGGCCAATAAAAATCTTCAGCTAGCATGCGTAATGTAGATATGATACCTCTATGACCTTGATATGGGGGACAATGAATTTCATTCAAAACAAAAGATCGGAATGGAATAGTAACACATAGTCTCTTTTCATAAAACATAAATCCATCATTATATGACAATGAATCAACAGGAATGAAATTATTTTGAACTAATTTATGCCAATCAGAATGAAAAGTAATATCCTGGTGATATGTATCTTTCATAGCAATCAAAGAATCAAAAGATATGACAGAAATATTATGAATTGCAGGTCCTCTACTCAACGCATCAGCAACTACATTTTATTTTCCAGGTTGGTATTGAATGATAGGATGAAAACTTTGAATAAAGGAAGCCCATTTGATATGACGGTCAGAAATTTGGGGTTGGCTAAGTAAATGTCTAATGCTTTGCTGGTCGGTCTTTATCATGAATTCTGAACCCATTAAGTAGTGTTTCCACTGTCTTAATGCTTGTACAACTGCTAATAGTTCTTTGTCATAAGTGGAATATTTCAGCTCAGAGGGTTTCAGCTTACAACTAGAATATGCTATTGGATGATTGTCTTGCATTAGTACGGCTCCTATTCCTGATCCGCTAGCATCAGTCACAACTAGAAAGAATGGTCTATTAAAGTCAGGCAACTGTAAAACAGGGGCATTGGTTAATGCATGTTTCAGTAAGTCAAAGTATTTCTGTTGATTTTTGGTCCATTGATAAACAATTCCTTTCTTGAGAAGTTTGGTTAATGGTAAAGCAAGTAATGAAAAATTACGTATAAACTTCCTATAGAAACTAGCAAGACCAAGGAATGAGCGTAACTCATGCACATTTTTAGGAACAGGCCAATGCAATATTGCACCAATTTTCTTAGGATCAACTTTAATTCCATCAGATGATACAATATGACCTAAATACTCAATTTCTGTCTTAAAGAATTCACTCTTTTCAGGATTTGCAAATAATTGATTTTCTTTCAGTAATTGAAAAACTAATGACAAATGCTGATAATGCTCTTTTTCATTTTGACTAAATACCAAAATATCATCAAAGAAAACAATCACACAGTACTGATATTTCAAAAAGATACGGTTCATCATTCTACTGAAAGTGGCAGGTGCATTAGTCAATCCGAATAGCATGACTAAGAATTCGTAATGGCCAAACTGTGTTCTGAATGCAGTCTCAAATATGTCAGATTTATCTAGCCTCACCTGATGATATCCAGACTTAAGGTCAATTTTACTAAATATAGAAGATCCTTGCAGTTTGTCCATAAGGTCATCAACTCTAGGTATAGGATACCTATTCTTTACAGTGATCTTATTTAAAGCTCGGTAGTCAATACACATATGATAAGTATCATTCTTTTTCTTGACTAAGAGTACAGGTGCACCGAATGGAGAACTGCTAGGTCGAATTAAACCTCTATTTAGTAATTCTTCAACTTGACTCTGGATTTCTTTTTGCTCTATTTGATTGTGCCTGTATGGTGCTTTGCAAGGTGGTTGTGTGCCAGGGATCAAATCAATCTTATGGTCTTCTAGACGTGAAGGAGGTAAACCTGGTGGTAGGTCTTCTGCAAAACAGTCCTTAAAATATGCAAGAAATTCCTTATGCCTAGGGTGCATATGATTTTCCTTTGCTTGCAATTCATTCACCCAAAAGAGATATGATTTACTACTCTTGCGTAATGCACGTTTTGCTTGAGTATGCGAAAGCAGTGGAAAAACATTAGATGCATGCATACCATATAATGTAATAGATTTTCCTTGAAAATGAATATTCATTGTGTGTGTGGAATAATCTATATCTGGATTATGCTGGTGTCGCCAAGGCATTCCTAAAATAATGTCACTCGACTGTAATGGAACAACTAAGAAATTTCTTCTTTCAATGTATGAACCAATTTGAATCTCTAAATCTTGAACTTCTTGTGTACCATTATACCTAGTGCCTAAAAATGCAGCTTTTATGCGATAATGCATAGGTACAGTCTGTAATTTCAATTCCTTTACCAATTTTGCTGAAATAAAGTCATGAGTACTACCGTCATCATGCAAGATAGTCTTTTCCTTTCCATGCACCAAACATTTCATAGTCAATAATGAATGTGGAGTAGGCATACCTGGTAAAGTGTCGAAAGTAGTAGTAGTGTTATCCTCATCTTCAGTGAAATCAGGCATATCCTCATGGTCGTCTTCGTCCATGGCTCCAAGATAGTTGATATGTGCTGGTGGCTTCTTTGAATGACAATTTGCTGCGAGATGTCCCGGCTGGTGACATTTATAGCATACTATTGGCTTGGCTTTGGTTACATTATTTGCAATGGCTGGAAGTCTAGGTACATTTGGATTTGCTTGTGGAATAGGCTTAGGATTTGGATTGACATTGGATGGTAATGCAAGTGGTTTAGCCCAATTCTTGTGGAAAGATGGTGAAGTGAAACGACCTGGATTAAACCTTCTAAAATTGGAATTGAATTGTTTAGATCCATAATTACCATTGGCTTAGAATTGCTGTGGTCGTCTGTCTCTACCGCGTAACTTATCTTCAGTGTCGTGAGCTAGTGAGATGGCGTCTTCAAGGGTAGCACGCTTGAACATGTTCACTTCAGCGTAGTAATGTCCAAGAAGTCCAGACATATACTTCCGCATATGTGTCGTCTCTGGTACCTCTTCAAGCATGCATAGCTGTAGGAGTGCATTCCAAAAACGCTCTGTATACTCAGGAATAGGCTCACGATCCCGTTGTTGAAGTAGATCCCATTGTTTGATAACCTTCTCATGGAATTGCGGTGGAAGGAAATTCTGCATGAACTTCTTCTTGAATTCTTCCCAAGTAGCAGGACATTCTATGCTCTTGCGTACTACAGTCCACCAAAGTGATGCTCTGTCTACCAAATGATTAGTAACACACTTGATTTTATCTTTTTCTGGATAGGTTTCCTCATGGAAATAGTCATCAAATTGACTAATGAATGATAAAACAGTCTTTCCTTCTCGTATGCCATTGAAAGTGCGAAATTTGAAACTTCGTTTACTTATCTTTGATTCCTTGCGAATGGTTTGAGCTTCAAGTGTGGCGTCGATGGTACGTCGAATCAAATCTTTAGCTTGAGGTTCTTCTTTGTCGGTAGACGCTCTTTGTAATTTTGTCAATTGCGCTTGCAATGCTTGCCTAGCCCTTCGTTCTTCTTCCAATTGTAGCATGATAGATCCAGCTTTTGTTCCATGGTAGGCTCAGGTAGGTCGTCTTCAGCCATAGGATCATCCATATGTGGTTCCGTCATCCTGTAAAACTCAAAAGATCTTTCTCACTCAAAATCAGGTTAGCGGGATGAGCGTAGCTCAAATTCGGGGTTACAAGGCTATGTGTTTTTGGGTATTTCTTTCTCAAATTTTTAGAAAATCTGCAATATTTTCTTCTTTGTTTGAAGAAAATACTTTAGCGGACCTGTGGATGGGTAGAATACTTTGCCACGAACAACTTTGCAGTTCAGAGTTTCTGCGCAGGAACAACCCTTCTAGGAGTTTTGAGCACAAGTCAGTTCTGACTCCAGTTGACTAGTCTGACTTGCAGAGTTGCAGACCTAGCCGACTTGCAGAGTTGCAGACTTACAGAACTTAGTGAACTTGCAGAACTTGATTCCAGTCGACTTGCAGGACTTGACTTCAGAAGTGCAGGACCCAGAGTTTATGAACTTGATTGTCTTGTGTAACTTGTTGAAAACTTAATGGCTTAAGCTTAATAGCTTAAGCTATGGAAGGGGGGGGGCTAATTGAAGAAAACGGCGCACATCGTGGAGGACATGGGCAGCCGTTTGCTGACGTTGCGAAAATTGCGGGCATCTTCTTGCATCTCGATGATAAGTTTTATGAAACTTCTTCAATTCCTTCAGCCTTTAAGCTTGAAGACTAAGCTTTTTGAAGAAAAGAGATATGAGCTTCTTACTGTATATCCACGACTTGTTTATGGAGATGAGGGAGTGGTCCTCCGCTTGTACAGCCTGGTCCTTCGCGATCTGAGAGTAGAAACAGGGGTTCTTGATCACCAGAAGTCTACCTGTATCGACGGTTCACGACGAGATTGACTGTAGAGCCTGATCGTTCCAGGAGCTCCGCCTTCGCACGAGATGGGTAGCGATTGGAAGCTCTTGATCTCAGCTCCGCTCTGATACCACTGGTGCGCAGATCGATCGCTGTATGCTCACGTAGTGAATCCCGGAAGGTCCCCAAGAACAATGAACTCTATCTTTTTGCGCAAAAAACAATGTAAAAGCATGAACGACAAGAAGCAAGAGAACAATTGGGTTCAATCTCCCCCCATGCCTTGTGTGAGCGCTTCACAAAGCATGTATTTTATGTATATTTCCATCTTCATGCTCAATAATAGCCCAATTTACAAAAATATGACAAGCTTTTAGCTTTTGAGTTTGCTTTCTACAAAAATAGGAAATAAAGCTAATGGACGGTGCCCATGAAGTCTGGCACACCCAATCTCAATGTCCAAATAGAAATAACATATCCATGCGTATAGGCGCATACAAAAATAATAATCAATAATCAATGCCTCAATAGACATAACAAAATATAGGCGTGGCGCCTATCAAAATATAATCCAAAGGTCGAATACTCGCTAGACTCCAATGCTTTCCTCCGCCACTGCTGCTATCTCTACACATCAACTGAAGCATTCACAATCGTTAGTAAAATAATACAATTAAACTGACAAAAGTGAATACCTAGTAGTCTTCAGCTACATAAATAAATCAACTGGTTAGAAATAAACCCTAACCTTAATTTATTATGAGTGCGCACTCTAAACTCATAAACGTTTATTAATTTAACATGTATTTTGCGGAATCACCCGCTATGGAATCACCCATGTACACACTAAATTAATGAAACGCCCGAAAAGGGCAGGCGTCCCCATCAACTTCTCGCACAAAGAATCCACTTTGTGTATGAGCCCCGGTCATCTAAGTTTACGGAATCCATCGTAAAACCTCACGGAATCCACCGTGGAATATGCCTCCTGACATCATTCACATTCTCTCTTCTTTTCCTCTTTCACATCCCTCTTGCTCTCCCTTCACATTTTGTATTTTTTTCTACTCTCTCTCATCTCTCTTTCTTTCTCCTCTCTCTCACTCTCCACATACATTCTCCTCTCTCTCTCTCTCTCTCTCTCTCTCTCTCTTTCGTTAACTCCTTCACATTGTAACATTCTCCCACCTTCATCTTCTTCTCTCTTCTGTGTGTGTGTGTGTGTGTGTGTGTTTCTCTCTCTCTCTCTCTCTCTCTCTCTCTTTGTAATAAATGAAGCTGAGAGGAGAGAGGAGAGAGGAGAAGAGCTGGAGAGAGAAAGAGAGAAAGAAGAAGAGAAAAGAAGACTAGAAGAGGAGAGAGAAAGATAGAAAAGAGGAGAGAAGGAAGGAGGAAGCCATGGAAGTTGGAGATGAAGTTGAAGAGTATGTTCATGATGATTAATAGTTTCCCCAGTCTAGGACTCTTACATCTTATATACCCCGGTTACTGTGAGTGGCTGTCTAACCCCTACTCAATGTGTATCTTACTTGTTACAATCCATCCTGACCCTGAAGGTTTTTGCCCTAAAAAACAAGGAGAAGTAGAGGGGAGTGATGGGTGGGCTAAGGGAGGGTTGCAATGTACTACCCTAAGCCCTTTTACAATGAGAAATGGGTGGGTAAAGACTAGGGACAACATGTTGTCCAGGACCGGCCTGCTGAAGTAAATGGGTCATAACTTTTAACATGCTACTCCAAATGGGATGTACCACATGTCCAAACAGAGCTTATGACGAGTACTTTCAGCCTATGTGGGATGCACATGCCTGAGATTTGGATAAGTGCAAAACTATTCTAAAATAGTCTACAATTAGGGGGTGGTCAAGACCAGCTAGTCTTCAAGCCCTGTGGCCTCTTGGAGGTAGGGGAATTCATTGACAATGGTTGCCAAGAGCCAAGAGGCTTCTTCCAAGGGTAGGCCTTGCCATTTGATGAGGTATTCTTTAATGGATTGAGACCCTAAGTGCTTATCTCACTGCCCAATGATTGCCTCGGGGATATATTGAGTGATGCCTTCTTCATCTATGGGGGGAAGTTCTTTCACATAGTCCATTGAGGAGCCCATGAAGGGTTTCAGCTAGCTAACATGAAACACATTGTGGATTTTGGTGGTAGGGGGAAGTCCTAAGCGGTAGGCCAAGTCACCAATTCTCATTAGAATTTGGTATGGGCCATAGAAGCAGTGGGCTAGCTTGAAACTGCGGCCCTCTTTGAGAGTTGAGTAGCAGACTTAGGCACTTTGAAAAGGACCAATTCCCCTTTCTAGAATTCCAAATGCCTTCTTTTCTCATCAGCATAGAGTTTCATATGTGATTGGGCCTTTTGAAGCTTCACTTTACATTGCTAAAGTAAGGCTTACATGTGATCCAACTGAGCCAGACTTTGAGGGTTGATCTTCTCATGAAATAAGGCTGTGGGGAGGGGAACCTTATACCCATATAAGGCCTCAAAAGGGAAAACTCCAATACTAAAGTGTGTGGAGTTATTATATGCAAACTCAGCCAAGTGGAGCCACGTATCCCAACTGTTTTGTACATCATGGCAAAAGTGCCTCAAATATGTCTCAAGCCATTTGTTCACTCTTTCAGTCTAGCCATCAATTTGAGAATGGTATGCAATGGACCCCCATGGAGGTAAAAACTCATGTCTGCTTGAAGTTGCTCATAAACTTTGCATCCCAATCATGTATTATGACTTGTGGTAAGCCATGCAACTTGAAGACATTTTCCATAAACTAAGTGCCCACCTGAGAGGTAGTGTATTGGGTTTCTCTCTCTCTCTCTCTCTGTCTCTCTCTCTCTCCTTACATTCACTTTCTCTCACACATACACATTTTCTCACCTTCACCTTGTCTCTTCTCTCTCTCTCTTCATATTCACGTTATTCAATTCTCACTCTCATATTGTCTCGCCTCCACCTTCTTCTCTCTCCTCTCATAAAGCTATCCTCACCTTCCATATATTTCAAATGAGAGAGAGAGAGAGAGAGAGAGAGAGGGAGAGAGAGTTTTGATTATTTAAGGGAAAATTGATTTTCTAGTTTCTTTTAGGACGATCATCAGGCACCTAATTTGTTAGAGCCCCACAACCCCCCCTCCCCCCAACTAAGGCTTAAGCCTTATAAAAACACATCTTTTTAAATGTATAACAATATTATTATTTATTTTGTTTTTATTAGTAATTTTATTATTTTTTCATTTTTAAACAATTTATATGAAAATAAAATAAATAAAATAATTGAGAAAATTAAAAAATACAATAAATTAATTGAATCAATTGAAAAAAATAAATGTAAAAATTAATAATAATATAAAAACGAATAATAAGTTATGTTATATTGAAAAAACTAATAAATTTAGATATAAGGAAATAAAATTTATTATAAATTAATTATATTTAATTAAATAAATAAAAAATAAAACATTAAAATAAATAATAATAATTTAAACTAATTTGAAACAAATAAAATTGAATTATATTAAATCATGTAAATTAGAAATAAGGAAATAAGGTAAAAAGAATTCAATATAGGAAATGTAATTCACATAGGAAATTTCTTATTCACTAGTCATGTATGTTATATATTTGATGGGGCTAAGTTTGGAAGCCTACTTCTCTTAGTTCATAACAATCTAGAAGTATGCTTCATCTTTAGACACCAGGTAGTAGGTAGTGAGGTTTTTCTACAAATTGAATCCCCTATTGGACACCCACTTCAAAGTGATGCAACCCTTAGATCTCGAAGGTGCAATGCTACAAGAAAAGACCCTTTATGAAGGCCTTCAATCTAGATCTAAAAGTGGAAGATATGGAGGAAAGGCCCCTTAGACAAGGGACTATGTGCTTTTATCAAATGAATGTAGTCCCAACAAAAAGTTGGCTCAAGAAAGGAAGCTAAAACCAACGTGCTTGCGAAATCTGTGCCAACAAACATAAGCAATGATACTCAAAGGTGCTATCATCTTAATGAAATAAGAAACTTCAAAAAGTAATGCTCGATGCTAAATCAAACCTTTTGCCAAGTGTAGTTCCATGGGGAGAATAGAGGGACAATGGCTAAGGAAAAATTAAAAGGTTGCCCCAACTACTTATAAGGAAAAAGAAGAAGAGAAAGAACACATGATGGAAACCAAAATGGAATGAGAAATAGTCCATGCTACCTTGAGCTTGAGAGGACCAAATCATCACTTTTTAGTGATTCAAACACTTGTGAGCCATCAAGGGGTAAACCCTTCAAGGTTTTGATAGATTGTGTTACTAGCTATTGTTCTTTTATTTTGCCAAAATGTGCAAATAATCTAGGAATAAAATTGAACCTACATTTGAAGCTTTAGTGGAACTAATTAAAAGGAAAGAAGTCATATCTTCAAAATAGACAAGAAAAGTGGAATTTGATTTAAGTGAGAAGCCCACTAGCATGAGGTTTCACATCATGAACTTAGGTATGAACTTAGGTACTATCACTACCAAACTATTAGAAATGGAATGGTTAATCCCTAATGGTTCCCATATCCATTGCAAGAAAGGCCAAATCTCATTTTGAAGTTGGAAGGAAAATAAAGTAGCTACACAGGTGGAAGTTGGTCTACCAAAAATTCAATTGGCTAAAGCCTTAGGTATTGCACAAGGTCTAAGAAAAGAGTTACCTAGTGGTTTACATAAGTCATCTCAACAAGTTTAATAAAGATAAGGAGAATAAGAAGAAAAACCTTCTTAGATGAAGGAATATGCAAATATCCTCCTAGCAAAGTTGATGGAACTTCCTCCCAAGAGAGAAGCTAATAAGAAAATCAAGCTTATACTAGGAGCAAGAACAATGGCAAAAATACCTTATTGATCCATGAATCAATTGAGTTGAGAGAGAAAATAAGAAAATATTGGATCAAGGTTACATTTGGCATAGTAATTGACCATGGAAAGATGCATTCTTATTCCAAAAGAAGAAGACAATACTCTTCGTCTTGCATCCACTATTGTGGGATGAACTAAGTGATAGTAAAAAATAAATGCCCAATCCTACTATTGATGAGCTTCTTGACAGACATCAAGGAGCAACAAAATTTTTCTCTAAATTTGATCTAAAGTGAGCCTACTACCATATCAGGATCAAAGGAGAATATATCCCAAATACTAGCTTTAATACAAGGTATGGACACTATGAGTTTATTGCAATGTCCTTTGGTTTGACTATGTTGAGAAATAAGGAAATAGCACAAGATTTATCTATGGTTATATTAAGACTTCTAAGAAAAAAAGAAGATAAAAGAGAATAATGAAGATGAGGGGAGCTTGTAGCTCCTGACCTTTGCTTACTCCATCTCTCAGACTCCCTCCACTTAAATTTGTCGGTTGGAAACAGAGCGGGTTCAAGAATCTACGGTTGTTGTTTTGATCACTGTACCAATCGATGGAAAAATAGGTGTGATAATGCAGAGGTGCTGATTGCAGGTCTACAAGCTTCTTAAATAAGGGAACAACTCTTAATGGGACATTACACACCTCAATGGAGATCAGCACCAAATGGAGAGTGCTTCCCCCTCAATTCTTTATATGAACCCATGCCGAGGTGAGGTGCAGCACGTTGATTGAATCCCATTACAGTCTTTGCGTTCAAGCACGATTGGCGGATGCTAGCGTTTTTGCATTTTTTAAAACGGCTTAATTTAGGCCTCAAGTTCAGTTATATTGGTTACGTTCCTTGCCTCGGGCTTGCCTCACTGTCAACTTCATCTTTGTCAACTTCATCTTTCTCAACGAGGAAAGCAAGAACAATATAATGAGGCAAGCATAAAGTATGTATCACACGACATTGAAGGTGGATTGTGAA
Source organism: Lygodium microphyllum (assembly GCF_053477565.2). Lineage (NCBI taxonomy): Eukaryota > Viridiplantae > Streptophyta > Polypodiopsida > Schizaeales > Lygodiaceae > Lygodium > Lygodium microphyllum. The sequence continues at coordinate 32,414,895 of NC_141155.1, forward strand.
AGTAAGATGCAAATTCAGTAGTCTATTGTTTGGAAAGGAATTTTATACTGAAGCAGAGCTAATTTGAGATAGGGAGCTCCAATCTCCAACGTGACCTTAATTAGAATATGCATACATACACACACACACAGAGAGAGCGAGAGAGAGAGAAAGAGAGAGAGAGCGAGCGAGCGAGCGAGCTGGAAAGCCAACATCATTAACCAAGCGACACAAAAGTTAGAGGGGGAATTGTGTTACTGTGCATGCAGCGAACGAAAGGCAAGTTGGGAACCAAGGGGGCAGAGCAGAGATATAGAGCAAAACAGAGGGAGGATGGGACGCAATCTAAGCGGCGAGAAGACGGCGGCGTGGTCCACCAGCACGTCGGAAGCCAAGCATATCTCAAAGAAATAGCATCGCATTCTTCTTAATACGTGTGGCGATTTGGAAGTGAAGGAGGTGGATGGTATTATATGGATCTCCCACATGGGATAAGCACGGCTACGCCACCTCTCTATGAGTAGCACATCCGTAGGCGGCGCTTCTTTCGTTCCTGGGTGTAGTGTGACGCCTGTAACCCGCGGAGGGGGGACAGATCCGGTTGGAGTGGATGCAGATCGGCGAGCCATTGTTGAGCAGGAGAGAGGAGTTCTGGCTCTCTCTGCAGGAGGCGTCCGACTCCAAGTCCTGAGTTGGCCGGGTATTTACTCGCCCGGAGGGGCGGGGTGCCCGCTCCTTGAGCGAGGGGGGATCACGTGAGGCCGGGAACGGAGCAACGTCACCCCTCGCTCTGGACGGTGGAGGGATAACGCCACGCTCGATCTCCTCTCACTACCTACCCACCGCTGCAAACCTCCAACCCTTCTCCTTTGGCTTTTGGCCCTTAATCCAAGGTGCAAACCTCCAACCCCTCTCATACTTGCTCTAATCCTACTCACTTCTTTCTCTCACACTCATACTCTTCCTTCTTCCCTTACTATTTCTCTCATGTATATCGTATGATTATGCCTTGATCTTAGGCGTACATGACACATAAAGGGCCAAAGAATCCAAGATCCCTTAAGCAAGGAAGGACAAGAGTCAAAGAATCCAAGATCCCTTGAATGCACTAAAATCAACAATCGTGTTTGTTTGCTAATAGAGGAGTTCAACAATGTGCAACTTGGATATGTGATTTGAACGTATTTTCTATATTATTTTAGCATCTTGCAACCCATCGCAATCAATTTCCAATTAGTTTCAATCAAGAAGAAAGCAATGAAGAAATTAGCAAGAAAGACAATGAGTTAAATAATCAAGAAGATAAATTATGCAGCCAATTAGAAGATGACATTTTACGAATGACAAGTTCACGATCATATATGTATCAATATAGATGTTATTATGGGTTATTCTTTTGGTTCTATTAACTAACTTTGAAGAAGATGATGCAAGTAGCTGGTTGGACTCCAATGAAGAGGCCTTAGAATCACTTAAAGTATCACAATTTGTATTAAAGAATACACAATCTTTGCATGTATTTGTTCAAGATACAAATATTTGCAGTTCACAATATACTATTTCACATTATCTCAAATCGAAGGGTTAGAGCAAGTTTGTAGTATTATAAACCTTCAATTTTAGCACCTCTATGTATAGTTTTTCTGAATAGCAAAGTTTTAGTTCTTAGCAATGTTCACACTTGCACAAGTTGGTTGAAAGTGAAGAATGAGGTACATTCTATTAATTAACCTCCAATTAACGTAATTTATTGGATTTCTTAAAAGCCTAAAGATGAAAGAAATGTAGTGAAAAGTGCAAAAAGTGAAGCTTAAGGTATCTATTGGCTTCAAGAAGAGAGATAATTATTATAACAAGAAGTTTTTCAAGTGAGGAATGTAATGGATTTGCAAAATTTCTCATTGTTTTGAGGTTGTTACTGTTGTTGAGGAAGTTGTTTTTATAAAAGGATAGTATTTGTGCTCAATCAGTACTTTCCCATGTTTCAAGTTCTAGTTTTAATGAGTAGTTTTGACTTTTTAGTTTGTCAATGAATTTGGAGAAAATGAAAGTATAAAAGTGTCTACCATTGGATAATTGTGCAATCCATGTCCTTGTAGAAATGTTTGATATTATTCATTACAATTTTTTAGAATGATAACTTTGATTCTAATTGAGTTAGATGATAGTATGTTGTAGTTTTTTGTATAATCAATTACTTGGTTCATTTTCCCTCAAGATGAAATTTTAGTGTTGCTAGAATTATATTTTAAGGAAATTATAAGTACTTAACAATACGATTTACCAAAAAATGCGAAAACCAACATCCCCGTATTCAACCAATAGCCCCTATTACAATAATTTGAATTTCTAGAATAAGATTAGAAATAGTTTGAAAAATAGCTACAATAGACTAAAGAGTAGGAAGCATCACAACGTCATGAAAATCACAAATTACACGAACTTGTAAATAGACTTGAAGAGTAGCAATACAAGTGTTCTCAAATGGATTTGGGTAATTGCCAAAGGGGGATTCGTAGATGTATATGCATGATTTTTCTTACATAACTTCAATCTTTTGACTAAATCTAGCATGCAATTGATTGATAGGATCACACATGACATCACTTCCTCATATTTTAGATTGTTTAGGATAGCATATCAGTTCTCAATCTACAAATCTCACAAGATAATGTGCTACATATTGTAGTCATTCCACAATTACAATAGATGATGTAACGGCTCATTGGAAGACACATCAACTCATATTTGCTCATTGATGTTGACCCAAACTGATAATATCTCCATAGACCTTGGATAAGTGTCAAAATAAAGCATTCCTTCTATTTTCGTGATCACATAATCAAGTAGTGATTAAGATTTTTGGTATTAATCATCATATCCTAGGATACGTAGTATCCTTTTAATGGATATACTATCTTAGCTAGGTATAGTTAGAATGGGCTTCAATTTTGGGGCTTATTACATATCACTTAGGTATACCATCTTAGCTAGCTATAGGCTTAATGAACTTCAATTGTGGGGCTCATCACAACAACCACTTAGGTATATGATGCTAGTGTTAATTGCAAGAACAAGATAAAGAAAGAGCCCCACAAAATTTTAGAAAGCAAGTAATTTTGGTAAACAATTTATGCTATCATTTTATAAGAGTTGGTTGCCTCCTGTGAAAATTGTATTTGATAGCTACTGTCTCAATCATAACTTATTTTAAGTTCATTTTCACATAAAGAATAATGTTTGATTGTATGTAAAAAGAGCCACGACTAGCTCGAAAGACTTGAGAGGGGATACAGTGACCAAGGGAAATGGAAAAATCCTAACCCTATTTTTCATATATTTAAAAGATGAGAAAGAATAGAACAAGCTATACATGTGTCTGAAAACACTCTATATTTTCCTTCTTCGTTTTCACTATGAGAGAAAAAGACTTTGAGAGGTTTAAGAGAGATTGAGTGAGTGAGTGAGTGAGTGAGTGAGGGCGAGGGACCATGTAGTTGAAGCCTTCTTCTTCTTTGTCTTGAGCACTCTCTCAATCTTGTGCTCATGGTTCTTCCTTAGATGCTATGGCCATAGAGGGTTGAAAATGAAAAGATTGTATTCTTAGATTATGGAGCTTTGAAAGAGCATCCTTCATTCTTGATAGAAGGCCATGTAAGCTCACTACAAGCAGATCTTAGTGTTCATAATGCATGCAAGAGGCTAGCTAAGAGATAGCCATCTCCTTTTCATATTTAAACCTCCTAAATAAATAAGAGGGCATCCAAAGTCCAATTATTGAGCTCGTGCAGTGCAATATTTTAGGTCCATTTCTAGGACCCAATCACTTTGGCCACAAAGTTGCTTTCATGTATCACTTTGTGGATTAGAAGGGATATGTCCCACTCTGAAATGCACACAAATAGATAGTTTTTCGCTTGTCCATTATCGACATAAAAAATAATTAGATTTTATTATTGTTATTAGAGTAAGATATTTATGTGATCTTTTGTATGCTTGATAAGTGGTAAGCATAGAATATTCTATATATTGTTACAATTTTCTTCTTTTTGTAAAATGTAAAAACATGAAGGAAATATCAATGGATATTTGCTATACTTCCACATTATTTTTCCTTAAATCCTAATTTCTTACAAATCATATACTTTATGAATGTAAAGCATTCCCTTGGATATATTGCTATATAGCACGTGTATTCATGATGCTCGAGTGGGTGAGGGAATACCAAGCTGTACTAGGTTTGGGGTCGTAGTGGGATAAAAGTGAGTTCTAGTGGAGATAAAGTGTTTCAATGATATATAAAAGAGGGATAGCAGGTCAAATCACTAACGATTTTAGATCACTCATTCTGAGAGGCCATGACATTCCATCATCAGAGAGGTCCCTAAGTGATGTTTATGTGGTGTATTAGATGTTAAGGAAAACTCTTACTTATAATTCGGGGCTAGACAATGTAGTATTCTAGCTTATGAGATGATTCTCCAGCCCTTCTTCTAGTCTTATATGGTTGCAATGCCATGGGGGGTTGTTGTTTGAAGTCTGATAGTGTGGTCGAGTGTGAGTGAGCCCTTTGTGGGGTCTATTTTAGGTTCAAACAATGCACATAAGTATGACTTTTAGTTTCCATAATGTACCCCTCACTCCATGAAGAGTCTTACTTAGGGTCTCTTAGAGAGATGATTAAACTTAATTTTTAAAAGCCTATAGCTTTTACTTTGATCTCTCGATTTATACTAACCTTGTAACTAATTACCAAAATATCATCTTAAAGGAAAATATTGTAGTTAAGAAACTACAAAATAATAGGGTTTACCATGGCTAGAACATTTGACAGAGTGGTCTCTATGTAATCCTTAGATTAAATGCTTGATTCTTTGAAGCCATTACTACATTCCATGTCCCTTCCCTCTTTGACTATCAACAGCTTTAAAAACTTGAGAGTTTAAATATTATTTCTTGTGAGTAAGTTGTACCATGAGCATTAGGGGTGATTGTGAAGATCAGGTTCTCTCTCTTCTCATTCACACTTTCTTTCTTCTTCTCTCTCACACACACTCCCACTCACTTCTTTCTTCTCCCCTCTTTCTCTGCTTTCTCACACTCTCCCCTTTTCTCACTTCTTTCTTCTCTCTCCTTTATCTCTCTCTTCACATTCTCTCTTTCTTTCTCCTCTCCTCTCCTCTCTCTCTTCTCTCTTCTCTCTCTGTCTCCACCCCACATTCTTTCTTTATGCTTTCTCTCTCTCTCTCTTCTCTCTCCCCACATTCTATTTTTCTTTCTCCTCTCCTCTCTCTCTCTCTCTCTTCTCCCTCCACATTCTCTTTTTCTTTCTCCTCTCTCTCTTTCTCATTCCTCTTTCTTTCTATTCAATTTTTTTCTTCTCCTCTATTATGTTTCTATCTCACACATTCCCTCCTTTGAATTTTTTCTTATTCTCTCCCCTCTTTCTCTCTTTCATATTCTCTCTCCTCTTTCTCTCTCTTCACATTCTCTCTTCTTTTCCTCTTTCACATCCTTCTTTCTCTCCCTTCACATTTTGTGTTTTTTTCTACTCTCTTTCATCTCTCTTTCTTTCTCCTCTCTCTCACTCTCCACATACATTCTCTCTCTCTCTCTCTCTCTCTCTCTCTCTCTCTCTCTCATTCTTTAACTCGTTCACACTGTAACATTCTCCCACCTCCCTCTTCTTCTCTCTTCTCTCTCTCTCTCTCTCTCTTTATAATGAATGAAGCTAAGAGGAGAGAGGAGAGAGGAGAAGAGCTAAAGAGAGAAAGAGAGAAAGAAGAAGAGAAAAGAAGACAAGAAGAGGAGAGAGAAAGATAGAAAAGACGAGAGAAGGAAGAAGGAAGCCATGGAAGTTGGAGATGAAGTTGAAGAGTATGTTCATGATAATAACTAGTTTCCCTAGTCTACGACTCTTACACCTTATATACCCCGGTCAGTGTGAGTGGGTGTCTAACCCCTAGTCAATATATATCCTGCTCATTAGAATCCATCCTCACTCTGAAGGTTTTTGCCCTCAAAAAGAAGGAGAAGTAGAGGGGAGTGATGGGTGGGCTAAGGAAGGGTTGCAATGTACTACCCTAAGCCCTTTTACAATGAATAATGGGTGGGTAAAGACTAGGGACAACATGTTGTCCAGGACCGGCCTGCTGAAGTAAATGGGTCATAACTTTTAACATGCTACTCCAAATGGGATGTACCACATGTCCAAACAGAGCTTATGACGAGTACCTTCGGCCTATGTGGGATGCACATGCTTGAGATTTGGATAAGTGCAAAACTATTCTAAAATAGTCTGCAATTAGGGGGTGGTCAAATGGGGCATGACCAGCTAGTCTTCAAGCCCTGTGGCCTCTTGGAGGTACGGGAATTCATTGACAATGGTTGCTAGGTGCCAAGAGGCTTCTTCCAAGGGCAGGCCTTGCCATTTGATGAGGCATTCTTTAATGGATTGAGACCCTAAGTGCTTATCTCACTGCCCAATGATTGCCTCAGGGATATATTGAGTGATGCCTTCATCTATGGGGAGAATTTCATTCACATAGTCCACTAAAAGGAGCCCATGAAGGGTTTCAGCTAGCTGACATGAAACACATTGTGGATTTTGGTGGTAGGGGGAAGTTCTAAGCGGTAGGCCAAGTCACCAACTCTCTTCAGAATTTTGTATGGGCCATAGAAGCGGTGAGCTAGCTTGTTACTGTGGCCCTCTTTGAGAGTTGAGTAGCGGACTTAGGCACTTTGAAAAGGACCGATTCCCCTTTCTAGAATTCCAAATGCCTTCTTTTCTCATCAACATAGAGTTTCATGTGTGATTGGGCCTTTTGAAGGTTCACTTTACATTGCTAAAGTAAGGCTTGCGTGTGATCCAACTGAGCCAAACTCTGAGGGTTGATCTTCTCATTAAATAAGGCTGTGGGGAGGGGAACCTTATACCCATATAAGGCCTCAAAAGAGGAAACTCCAATTCTAAAGTGTGTGGAGTTATTATATGCAAACTCAGCCAAGTGGAGCCACACATCCCAACTGTTTTGTATGTCATGGCAAAAGTGCCTTAAATATGTCTCAAGCCATTTGTTCACTCTTTCAGTCTAGCCATCAATTTGCGAATGGTATGCAATGGATCCCCATGGAGGTAAAAACTGTCTGCCAGAAGTTGCTCATAAACTTTGCATCCCAGTCATGTATTATGACTTGTGGTAAGCCATGCAACTTAAAGACATTTTCCATAAACTAAGTGCCCACCTAAGAGGTAGTGTATTGGGTTTCTCTCTCTCTCACTCTCTCACTCTCTCTCTGTCTCTCTCGCTCATACACATACACGACACTTATCACACTCACAGCACCGTATTTTCAGTTTCCAGTTTTTAGCTTTTCATTCAGCACTTTTATTTTTGGATAGCTGGACCTCATCAGTTGTATCACAGTTTGTCTCATAGGCCAGTTTTGGTCTTTAGAAGACGTTAATATAACTTTCTTTCTTTCTTTCTTTCTCTCTCTCTCTCTCTCTCTCTCTCTCTCTCTCTTCACATTCACTCTCTCACACACACATTTTTTCTCACCTTCACCTTCTCTCTTCTCTCTCTCTCTTCATATTCACTTTATTCAATTCTCACTCTCATATTGTCTCACCTCCACCTTCTTCTCTCTCCTCTCATAAAGCTGTCCTCACCTTCCACATATTTCAAATGAGAGAGAGAGAGAGAGAGAGAGAGTTTTGATTATTTAAGGGAAATTTGATTTTCTAGTTTCTTTTAGGAGATGGTCATCAGGCACCCAAATTTTTAGAGCCCCACAACCCCCCTCCCCCCAACGAAGGCATAAGCGTTACCCATCTTTTTAAATGTATAACAATATTATTATTCATTTTGTTTTTATTAGTAAATTTATTATTTTTTACTTTTTAAACAATTTATATGAAAATAAAATAAATAAAACAATTAAAAAATTAAAAAATAAATTAATTGAATTAATTAAAAAAATAAATGTAAAAAGTAATAATAATATAAAAAACGAATAATAAGTTATGTTATATTGAAAAAACTAATAAATTTAGATATAAATCAATAAAATTAATTATATTTAATTAAATAAATAAATAATAAAAATAAAATAAATAATAATAATTTAAACTAATTTGAAACAAATAAAATTGAATTAGATTAAATCATGTAAATTAGAAATAAGGAAATAAGGTAAAAAGAATTCAATATAGAAAATGTAATTCACATAGGAAATTTCTTATTCACTAGTCATGTATGTTATATATTTGATGGGGCTAAGTTTGGAAGCCTACTTCTCTTAGTTCATAACAATCTAGAAGTATGCCGCATCTATAGACACCAAGTAGTAGGTAGTGAGGTTTTTCTACAAATTGAATCCCCTATTGGACACCCACTTCAAAGCGATGCAGCCCTTAGATCTTGAAGGTGCAATGGTACAAGAAAAGACCCTTTATGAATGCCTTCAATCTAGATCTAAAAGTGGAAGATATAGAGGAAAGGCCCCTTAGACAAGGGACTATGTGCTTTTATCAAATAAATGTAGTACCAACAAAAAGTTGGCCTAAGAAAGGAAGCTAAAACCAACGTGCTTGCGAAATCTGTGCCAACAAACATAAGCAATGATACTCAAAGGTACTATCATCTTAATGAAATAAGAAACTTCAAAAAGTAATGCTCGATGCTAAATCAAACCTTTTGCCAAGTGTAGTTCCATGGGGAGAATAGAGGGACAATGGCTAAGGAAAAATTAAAAGGTTGCCCCAACTACTTATAAGGAAAAAGAAGAAGAGAAAGAACACATGATGGAAACCAAAATGGAATGAGAAATAGTCCATGCTACCTTGAGTTTGACATGACCAAATCACCACTTTTTAGTGATTCAAACACTTGTGAGCCATCAAGGGGGGGTAAACCCTTCAAGGCTTTGATAGATTGTGTTACTAGCTATTGTTCTTTTATTTTTCCAAAATGTGCAAAGACTCTAGGAATAAAATTTCACCTACATTTGAAGCTCTAGTGGAACTAATTAAAAGGAAAGAAGTCATATCTTCAAAATAGACAAGAAAGTTGGAATTTTATTTAAGTGAGAAGCCCACTAGTACGAGGTTTCACATCATGAACTTAGGTACTATCACTACCAAGCTATTAGAAATGGAATGGTTAATCCCTAATGGTTCCCATATCCATTGCAAGAAAGGCCAAATCTCATTTTGAAGTTGGAAGGAAAATAAAGTAGCTACACAGGTGGAAGTTGGTCTACCAAAAATTCAATTGGCTAAAGCCTTAGGTATTGCACAAGGTATAAGAAAAGAGTTGCCTAGTGGTTTACATAAGTCATCTCAACAAGTTTAATAAAGATAAGGAGAATAAGAAGAAAAACCTTCTTAGATGAAGGAATATGCAAATATCTTCCTAGCAAAGTTGATGGAACTTCCTCCCAAGAGAGAAGCTAATCAGAAAATCAAGCTTATACTAGGAGAAAGAACAATGGCAAAAATACCTTATTGATTCATGAATCAATTGAGTTGAGAGAGAAAATAAGAAAATATTGGATCAAGGCTTGTAGCTGTGAAAGAAGAAGAAGACCATGGAACAAAAGAAGAAGATGAAGATGAAGATGAAGACCACCAGGATCGGGAGGACAAGCCTCATCAGTACTTCTACTCTCATTACTCTGATAGACTGTTTTAAAAGCCTTGTATTTCCTTGCCCTAATGCTTCCTGCCATAAGCTTTGTAAACTCCTCATGTAACTTGGCATTACAGTCCCTGTACACTTTGTGAGGCCCCTGTTACAGCCTATGGATGTCCATCATGTTTTGGTGCCCACACTTAGCCTTTTCTGTGATAGCCTCTGGTGTCTACCATGTTTGTGGTGTGCCCACACTTTGCAGGTGGTTCTCATTACAGCCTCCACACTTTGTGCCTTTCTAGTTGTGATTGAGGAGGGGTGTTGAGATTGAGCAATCACACTCACTGACAGCCTCTTTGTATGGAGCTTCAGGGCCAAGGACATGCAAGCTTACCTATCCCATATGCAGAGTGGTGCCTACTGCAGTTTCCTAGTTTCCTATAAAGCATTGTACTTGCTTCCTTTTCTTAATGCAATGATAGTACTCTTTTCTTTCCAGTAAATTGTCAGTGTCATTGTCCACACACAAGATTGTGTTTATGAGTTCAAGTCTCAATCTTGAAACCTAATTCACTTGTGTGATAGTCAGTGTCTAAGTCATGTCTTCATGAGTCCTCTCTTCACTTTCCGTCCTCCATAACTCTTGCCATGCTCTAGATCCATGTACTTTCACAACTTTTGCCAAAATAAAAGAGAAATTTTGGTGGCAAAACATGTATAAGGACATTGAACATTTTGTTGACTCTTGTCATGTTTGTCAAATGTACTCTATGGTTAAGCATAGAGATGGGCTTCAGCCTACCTTTCCTTTATCCATTCACTATAGATGGGTTATTGATTTAGTAACCATGCCTACAAGAATTTGGAACATGAGATATCTAGTACTTGCTAGAGAAGATCTCACAAATCAAGTGGAAGGAAAAGCCTTAGCAACAAAGTCTACTCAAGCCGTTTATAGATTTTCACTTGAAGAAGTATTTTGCAGGTACGGCTGTGTTGCCAAAGTAGCTGTTGATAGAGGAGAATTGGATGCCAATGAGGCTCGCCATTTCTTTGCTAAATTGGGAATCAAGCTATTCCTCACATCAGCCTACAATCCTGAAGGCAATGGTAGGAGTGAAAGAGGTCATCAACCAATTCTCAAAGCATTGGCAAAATCTTGTAGAGCAAAGATGAGAGAATGGCCTAGAATGCTTCCATTCACATTATGGGCTGATAGAACTACCCATAGTGCAGTAACAGGTTACATGCCGGCTGAACTAATATATGGGAAGCTACCTGTTATGCCTATTGACGAGTCTATTGTCACATGGAGTATCTTGCCTTGGGATGAAGGCATAAATAGAGAAGAGTTGCTGATTTTGCGCATAAGGCAGCTTGAAAGAAGGCCAGAAGATGTTAAGACAGCCATTGAAAGGCTGAAGGTAGCAATATTAAAGAATAAGAAGAGGTTTGACAAGCATCATTGACTCTGTCCAAGAGCTATTCAAGAAAATGATTGGGTACTTGTCTATGACAACAGCCTGGATAATCAATATAGTGCTCATAGGAAGTTAGCCAAGCAATGGTTTGGACCATATGTGGTGAAAGTAGTACATGATAATGCTACTTATACTTTGGCTGAAATGGATGGGACCATGGTCAAGGTACCAATAGTGGAAAAACATATCAAGCTCTTTAAACAAAGAGAGTCTTCTACTTATGAGCTTGATGAATTGGATATGAGCCATCTACTTGAAGACAAACAAGATGAAGAAGACTTAGAGGATGAAGATGAAGATATGTCAGAAGAAGACCCTCCTTAACCTGTAATCTTATGAAATGGCATATGCCAGAGGATGTGCAGGTTAGGAGGGGATGAATGTCAGAAAGTTTATTGTTCATAATATAAATCATGGAATTCTTATGAGCACAGAAGGACATTACTAGGATTTATATGAGGAATTTTCAAACATAACTCAGTCATTGTTACCCAACAACCAACTTAGATATCACTTAGTTACATAAGTTCTTTTGTATTTATCATACAATTTTCAGTTGTACCATGTATATTGATAAAAAATTAAGTCTATGGGAACCCACAACTTGATCAGCTTGAAGTAATTGATAGTTTGCAGGCTAAGTCACATTGGTTCAAGTGGAAAATTTGGTTAGAAATCAAGAAAAGTGCCAAAAGTCCACTAGGTTCATGTGGGACTTGAAATAATGGACTAAAATGACCTGTAAGTGACCTAAGTGGTCAAAATGATAAGTGGGAGCTAAGCAGGATGCAGCCCGCATTTTTCGGCGCAAAAAGCGGGCCTACATACCTGTGGCAACTGGAGAAGGAGCTGTGGGCTATGGTGCATGCTCCAAAGCATACAAAGTCAAGACAAACTGGAGCTGAAGAAGGAGGTACAAACAAGGAAGGTGAGAGCTCTTCTTACCCGTTCATTTGGCATGAAGAAAATGGATGGTATGACAGTCCATAAAAGGGGAAAACTTGAGAAAAAGTATTCAACCTGCTCTTATGTACGTCTTCTCTCATTCTTTTACCTTATTCATGGTCCAATGAAGCCCGTCTTGTACCCAAGTAGTTGAGTGACTTTGGGGCAAGCAAAGGGGAGGATTCTAAAGGTGTATGGGCTCTTATGGACTTGAAAAACTAGTCATAAACAAGGAAGCCCACTGTTCTTGTCCATTTTGATGAGTAAATAAGTGATCTATGTGGTTGTAATAGAGGAAATTGACCTCTTAACATCAGGGATTTACTTGTGAATGATTAGAGGAGCTTATTCTTGAGATTATGTACACTTTTGGAGCTTGATTATGGGGTGGAAATTACTGTTTTAAAACAGGGCTGAAGTTAAACTTATGCTTTATCAGTGCATTTCATGAGCTTTTGAGCTATGTCTTGAATGTACTTGTATCTACCATCAAAATACTTGTTTCTTGGAGTTGTTATCCATCCATGTTCATGAAATGAAAACCATTTTAACTTACATTTGGAATATGCATTTGATTTAAATCTGAGATTATGCCTAATGTAAAGACTTATTATTCCCATATGTATTTGAAGTGATTAAGACAAAGTCATTCATTTCATTCATGTATGCTAAATAAACAAAAAAAGCTTGATATCTTCTTCTTCAACTAAGTCATTTCTAAAACCCAAATCTTGTCAAACCCCAATCTTTCCCCCTTCTCCAATCCCTGAATCCCACACTATTCTTCTACTCTAAACCCCGGTGGTAGACCTTCAACCCCCAATACGATGACACCATAGCTCTCGGCCCAAGGATATCCCTGTGCAACCTAATGTGACTAGATCAACTCATGCTCAATCCACACAAGTGAATGCTCAAAGGGCAACCAAAGACACGACCACTTCTGATCGCCCTAGGGACTTGATAGCGCAATCCACCAAGAGTAGCTAGCATACTGCACTAGCCGCTACTACTTCTAATTAGGGATCACAGTAGTCAAAACCCTTGGCCCTGACAACGACACATGTGGAACATTTCCTTAGCAGTTCACCTATGGAGGGGGTGCCGCAACCAGCATCCTTGACAACTCCAGCACTTCCAAAGCAACTAAATCTAGGCTTGAGGAGAAACCTCTCAAAGATGTGGTCAAGGAGATGGTGCATCTGACCAATCAACCTAGCAAGGCTGTTCAGCAGGTCGCAGCTATGTCCCATGAGGACACACTAGAGAAGGGAAAGCTAAGGCCCAACCAAGCACATCAATGGCTGACCTAGTTCAGGGTCCTGAGTCGTTAAGTTATGCACCTTCACTGACAAAGAAAAAGAGGATAAAACAACAAAAACAATAGCAGTTACAGGTGGTTGTGGACCCCAAGAACATTGAGAACAAGAGCGTTGGAGAGCTGAGGAAAAAAGCATCGAGTCCATCCACCAAGGAACCCATTGATGTCTCTCCTAAGAGTGGTGAAACCTTAGACACATTCGTGTGTCCTAAAAATCAAAGCAACCATTACCATCAACGGTTGCTTGCAATAATCAATCCACCGACAACAGAACTCACATTGACCAATCAAGAGTGGATACAACATTGTCACAATAGGGTGACAAATCTATACCAGTCATATCCGAGGAGAACCATGACACAATAGCAACAAAACCTCAGGAAAAATGCACAAACCCCAAGAGTATAAGCAATCCTAGCGTTGACCAATCTTGCTCATCTAGGCCTGAGCCCTTAGCTATGCTAAAGCCTAAGGAAACTCCTAGAACCTTGCATGAGATAGCAACTGAGCAAGCTCTCGTTGAATATAGAAGTGTTGCTGAATGCTTAATTGAGTTGGATACTAAACTCAAAGTATTCACACGTGTCTATGTCCTTGTGGACATGGGTGCATTCCCTAAGGAGCAGCTTGAAGAATACTTGCCATTTTCCCTATCCTGGGAAGAGCAAGAACATCTTGATGTGCACTATGACAGGCTCTTGCATGAATGCATGCGACTCACCTCTGACGAGGAAGCCGACAAACTACACTTAACTGTAACATTCAATGATGTGCTTTGCCAACCAAATCTCTTAGAGATAGAGAAACTAAAGCAACAATTGGAGGTTCAAAGTCAATTCAAAAAATAGTGGGTTGAAAACCGTGTTGCAATGGCCGAACTAGAAGCCCAAATTTTGACAGTCTCAAAGGAGTGATTGGTCAAATGGTGGTCTCAAAGAGACCCAACCTATGTGGCACCAACTTCCTTTTGAGTGCTAACTGCCACTCAATGTATGAACTTAGCTGGAACTAGCCAAGAGAACTCTTTGGCTGATAAGGTTCTCATTGAGAAAGAGTTACATGCTACTAGTAGACTTTGACAAGGTACCATGCTACTTGATGTTGCAAAATATCTATCATTATTGAGTATGATGCCACGAGTACTGGATGCATGTGTCATACTCCAGTACAATCCAGAGTTCTACAATTGGTTTTTATCCTCGTGAAGTGACATGGATTCGTAAATATGTATATAGATAAACAATGAATTTTGCGACCCTCTATAGATAATATCAACACACACAAGCAATGATAGTGAAGCATAGGGAGAAGAGTTCGATTTGAGAGGCTGAGCTCGTCAGGTCCTCCTCTCACCACACATTTAGAAGTCGTGTGACCATTCCTGCCTCCAAGTGGAGGGCATGCAACCCTCATTACCGCCATAGGAAGCCCTAACCAACATCTCTAATGGTGTAGACGGGGCACCGTCCCTTTCTATATACCTTTCCCCTTTCTGGTCTATCCTTCTAGGGATGAGCCTTGCCCCAATCCATGACAACCAGTTCACACAACTTAGCATAAGATAAGATCTACTGATGAACATCATCATGGGAGCCATTCCTCTACAACAAACACTGCACGCCTCACCTCTTCCCTCCTCGTCATATGCACTTAACAATCCATTGTATAATCCCTTCCATGCGAATAGTTTTATCCTGTCTCATGGCCTAATCTTTGGTTCACATTTTTCAGGTCCCCCTATGGTAGCAGTCATGGACCACATAGTGCAGCTGGCATGCAAGGAATCTCTTGTCCGTCGAAAAAAGCATAAGGCACTAGTGCCCCCACCAGAAGGTTACGTTCCTACTCTAAAGAGGTACGCACCAAAAAGAGGCCCCAAACGACACCGCCCAGGACGCAAGCCGAAAACCCCCCAAGCCAAGAGGAGAAGGGCTCAAGGGAGCACACGGGATGTGGCAACACCAGCCGTGCAGGCTCCCACTAGACGCTTGGGCACCAGGTGCTCGAAACAGGAGAGGACAGCTCGAGACAAGCAAGAATTTTATGCATTATTTAAAAGCATTTTGGAAATAGTTGCGGCCAAAGACTACACCATCTGAGTCCTGGCCGACATTTTTCCCACCCAGCCTCACAGGAGCCCCTCACACCGCCATAGCCTTAGTCGCCCGATCACCCGGACTTGCCCCGCCTCGTACAAATAGTGTGGCCCCTATGATATATAAGTTGCTTAAAAAAGGCCATCCTTCCATAAAATTTTGTCTTTAAATGGTTAAAGGGGTAGGCTCCCCACCTGTATACACTTTCCTTACCTAATGCTAATATATGCCATGTCTTTAACAAGCACCAAAATATGCATCATAGTAATCGTAGGATTTTGATAAAGTAATATCTTGATGTGATTGCATCTGTTCGTTATACTTGATGCATGTGACTTGTATATACTATTATGAAGTGACAAATGGATGCATGACGATGCAGGTCTTCGTGCGAACGTATTCAATGCCCAAGTCACCACAAAACCACAAAGATCCGTGACAAAGCCACATTGCCGAAAGCCAAAATCACCCTTTCGAGCACCCACGTTGCATGGCCCAATGCACGATCTTAACCCTTGCCTCTTTCTGGGTTACACTCTAGGCCGGGCACTCACGACAGCTATTATCTCAATTGTACCAACATCGCACGTTCCAAAGAGGGTTGCAAAATCTCAAGTGTATCTCCCCATCGCAACAACTACTTCTCTAACAATGAGGCTAGGGCATAATCATCACTGTAATACCCATTTCCTAAGGCTTCGAAGCTCGACATCTCCCAACCCATTGAAAGGCTAATAGCCTCAACATATTGCAATGGTTGTACTCAAGAAAGTCCAAAAAAAAAACACCAAGAAAGAAAAAGAAAAGAAAAATAAAAAAGAAAAAGGAAAAAAG
Organism: Lygodium microphyllum; assembly: GCF_053477565.2. Lineage (NCBI taxonomy): Eukaryota > Viridiplantae > Streptophyta > Polypodiopsida > Schizaeales > Lygodiaceae > Lygodium > Lygodium microphyllum. The sequence goes on from NC_141155.1 coordinate 32,431,186, forward strand.
AAAAGAAAAGAGATGAAAAGAAAAGAAGCACCCACGATCACAGCACAACACCCACGAGTCCTCAAATTAGGTACGTTTAGTGACCTTGGTCAACTGGCTCCATCCCTAGTCCCCTCGCCCTTTCGTATCACCCACAATTTTTCAAGGTACATCAAGGGCAGGACATACCCTAGGAGCTTGTCTCCTATGATTAGACCTGTCACACTGACCCATTTGCACGATTCCCTCTTGCACTCTGTCTTAATACCATTGCAATCAATCGTGGTAAGCACTGCACAAATGGCCATTAAAAGTACACTGTCCTCATCAAGTAAGTCCAATAGCTCCCAACTATCAAAAGTGCAGTGTCCCTGTGTTCACATATGCTACATTGTGTAGTCACAACGCAAAGGATCTTCACGTGTACTTCTCAACATGGACAACTTTGCTTCATCCACACATTGTTATGAGAAACAAACCCGCAATCTTCTAACTACGTAATATCTAAGTATACATGAGCACTCACATAATATTTGCACTAAAACATATACATAGTTTGGGTCCTCAAGTGCACGACAATACTCTCAACTTGCTTAGATTTGAACTTGTCTCCCAAACTAATTGAACTACGTCTTGTGCATGATAAAGAAGACTAGTACTACCCCTAGGGAGAGACCACCTATGAGAGGTTTTCAATTGTAGGTATTGAAGACTACAACAAAAGCGTCGTTCTCTCTTCATCAACACTCAACTCTGAATTCTTATCCTTTATCATCCTGTAAGCCTTCCAAGAATCGTCATGTGTAGAATCCCCAACAAACCAACACTTGTGCTAGCCATCAGTGCAATCCTCAACAAACAAACAGCCCTACCACCAACTCCAACAACCCTACCACCAGCCACCTAGGCCACCAACGTGCCCCCAACTACCTTCCTCCATACCACCACCAATACTCCTCCACGGCCACCATAGATGTCCCTTCCACCCACGTGTTTAGTGCATGCCAAAGCCTGCTATCTACGACGATGAGTGCCATGGGACTGGCACTCGTCTAGGAGGGGGGTAATGTTAACGGTCAGGCAAACAAGGTGGAAAATAAGGAAAAGATAAAGCAGAAGACAAAGGCCAAGGCAAAGTAAAACAGAAGAGAAAGGCGCGCCAAGAAAAATCTAGAAACACAAGCGCAGAAAAGTCCTAAATAAGGGAAAAAGGCACCAAGGAAAAGAGCAAGTTAATACTTTTGTAAAAGAGCGCAAGCACATCATGATTTAATTTAAGGAGTGTCGGGCTCTCACCCGTGCAATTTGTAAATGTAGAAGGGCAGTGGAAAGGAAGCTAGGAAGATAGAAGGACAATGGGAAAAAGAGTCTAGGCCACAGCTGACCATGTAAAAAAGGGGCTAAGGGGATGACCGCCCAAAAGGGATTTAGGATTTTTTATATAAAGTTGAAAAGTGAATGAGAAACTCATTCTTGTGTGTGGCCAAAAGTGGTTCTCTTCTTCTTCTTCTTTTTCTACTTGTTCTTGCTTGCTTGAGCTTGTGCTTGAGAGAGGGAGTCTGAGAGTGTGAGGGAGTGAGTGTGTGAGGGTGACGGACCGAGGAGGAGAAGCTTTCCATCTTCTCCTCTCTTCTTCTCTTCTCTTCTCTTCTCTTGTCTTGTCTTGCTTGCGGAAATGGAGCTTGGAGCTTGGAGCTTGAGGATGGATCTTGCTTGAAGCTTGCACTTGGATCATGGAGCTACTAGAGTGCGCGGGAGAGGAGATAACTCCACCGGCATGGAGGTAAGCTCACTGCACCCATAGATATAGATGGCACCTCGGCTATGTGAGAGGTAGCCATTAGTGCTCAGCTTGGAACGCATGAAACAATAAGCGGTCCGTGGGTCTTGGTGGTTGAGCAAAAGCTCCCACAATTGGATTACCACTCCAATGGTACACATTGATCACTTTATCATCTATATTTTAACCCCCCATGACTTTAGTTGGCAGTAGATCATTTAAATAATATTTTTGAGCATCAATCCAAACTAACATAACATGTATTTTGCTGATTGTTAGACTCTTGGGACTGCTTATCTTCAAACTTCTTTTGTAATTGTTGTTTTTTAGCATATCGTAGCACTTAGTGCTATTGTAAGAGTTGTAGGAATATAGATTGCTATTATAAGAACATGAACAATTCAATTTATTGCTATAGAGATAGCAGAAATGTTGGTTATTTCTCTAGGAATAGTAGAAATGCTAGTTATTATTGTAGATAGAAGAAAATTTGAGATTGTTGTCATAGGTACATAAAGAATGCAAACTTTTGTTGTGGAAAATTTGGTTGTTACTAAAGAAGCATCCACCTCATGCAACATCAACACTTTTATGCTAAAAAATCAATTAGCATGAATAACACAAACCATTCTTCCTGCGATATGAACTGCATAGATATCCACTATAGGTACTTGCATACTTCCAGATGCTCCAACTTCAATGATCGACTGATTAGAGTCCTCAAAGATTTCATAAATAACAACTTGAATTGAAACATCAACAACCTGATAATTCAATGCATAAAGATACTCAAGAATAACATCTTGACTTGAATCCAAAGAAAACACCAACCGCATATGCAAATCAACAATTTCATTATCCTTCTACAAAATAACTTCCTCAAGAGCATTCATAACTTCAAAACAATGAGAAACTTAGAAATCCACTACTATTGTAGTAATGCTTTCTCCTCTTGAAGCCCATTAATAACAAATAAAGATTCAATTGTTACAACATTGGCCACATTTCTCTCATTTTCAAGCTCAACAAAAAACCAATGAATCATCTCAATTGGAGATTGAATCATAGAGTGTACCTCGTGCAAAACTTTGGACAAACCACACAAATTGATTGCATTCTGTATTTCTTCATATTTAGTCAACTCTTACAAAGGAAATATGGCTCCAATATTACAATCCTGCTCTTCCTACAAAGCAATTACAGTGCTAATCTTGTAATTCCACAATTCTTGTAGCCAAACACTAACTTATTCTTCAAATCAAGCAATGCAATGACTTGAAACATTATCTTGTATATTGAAAACATGGGTATCCTAAATAAACATATCCAAAGATGGTGCATTGTTCACTGTAGTGGTACTTCTTCAAGTTCTTGCAAAGTTAGTTCATTGAGATCCAACCTAATAGATGCATTGTCTTCCTTAACATCAATAAGAGAACCAAGAAGATCATGCACAATGGCATCTTCATTGCAAAAAACATAATCCTCAAAATTTTCATCCATAATAACATCATCTTCTTTAATGTAAAGAAAACTCTTGCATGGTTTATTGTAATTTCTTGTATGAAAAAAAAGGGTCAATTATATCCTCTTCAGAAATCGAAATATCCTCATCTTGAGAGAAACTCAACGTGGTCTATTTTGAGAATGGACTCCTCGATCCATGAGGAATCCACTTTAGAGAAAACCTTCCGTTGCACAAGTTACTCATGAAGAGTATGATTATAAAATATTTTTCTCTCATTTCTAGGACTCTTTCAGGCTGAACTTCTTAAATTCCTTGTGTTGAAATTACAATTCTCCATCATCTAGGACATAATCAAGGCTAGGAATATAATGTTCCAAGAGACTTATTTGAAGACATTGTGGAGTTTGAGATGACGAGGAAGTTCTAACTTGTAGGCATTTTTACCAAGATAGTTGCTTATTTTGTACAGACCACAATATCTTAGATTGAGCTTTTCAAACTTGTCAAGATTGAAAAAAAACTTCTTTGGTCAAACCATCAAGAAAATCAACTCACCTTCCTTGAAAGTTTGGAAAGTTTTCTTGGTGTCAATATAGGATTTTTGTTTATCTTGTG